>NW_003852546.1:4076244-4152001 GCF_000181295.1 Otolemur garnettii | reverse complement strand
CCCCACCACCAACTCTTTCTTTCCTCTTGTGACTCGTATTTATAATTCGGCCTCAAATGATCTTAATTAACAACATGCTGATTAAGATATGATCGAGGTGTCACTATGAAATCAGAGGTGTTTCCATAGCAACTAAATGATGGTAGTCCCCTCTCTTCCCAACGTGCAGTTTTAACTTGATTCTCCTGGGGAGGAAAAGAAAATTTTTTCGAGAGTAGTCATTTCTGATAGAAAAAGTAAGCTGCTCAGGAATTGATAGGAGAACAGTTGAGTAGAAAACCACTTGGCACTTGCTAAACCCTCCTGGCCTCTCCCGTTGCTTCTCCCTCTGTGTCCTCCTCTTCCCCTTCTTTTTTTCTCTTCTCTCCCACTCCTGGGGCCCTCTCTTCTCTCACCAGCATTTTTCTTCAGACCAGAATCTAGAGAATATTATAGAAACCACTCAGAAGTCACCTCTGTCTGCACTGAGAAGTGATGGGCTAGAGTGTTTATGAACATTTTCAACTTCTCACTAGATACAGATCGGAATAAAGTACTTCCTTTGGAGTTGTGGATTCAGTATGTGATCAGGATTCCTTTGTGCTATGTTTTCTTTTCTGCTTGACTCCTCTATTATTCTGGGTTCTCCACAGGAATGGAACCAGTAAGGTTCTTTCTAACTGACTTGCTTCACCATTATTTTTATGTTCCTGGAATTGATGATAAAAAGAACACTATACAATCAATCCACAGCTTATGTTATTTTGATACAAATTCTTGGTCAACAACTTGAAAAGTGCCTCTTCTATTTTTTTCTAAAAATCCACTTGTACACTTGCAACTGCTGTTAAGAGAAAGGCATATTCAGGGCTACTTGAGTCTTGAATTCCTCTTGAGTGGTTTTGATCAAGATTTAGGCTCCAGAAAACTCTATACCTGACCATATTTTCTTAATTTCATTATTTAAGACTGGGAATATGTATGCAGAGGGTGCCAAAAATGTATACACATTTTAAGAAAAGAAAAAAAGCTGTACTAAAATTGTATTACTGAAAAATTACTGTATTACAGTAAAAACTATACTAAAATTCTATCGTTTATTGTAATAAATACCGAGAGAGTCTGTTACTTTGTATGCATGTGTGATTTGTCTTAAACCTCTTGTGATAGCAGAAGTCAAATGTGGCTTGAGTATTAAAATTTTAGTATAGTTTTTTTTTCTATCTTATAATGTATATACATATTTTGGGGACCTTCTGTATATATATACATTGCATATGGGGGGAGGTGGAGGTTGAGAGAGATTTACTTGCAAGGAATTGACTCATGCAATGATTGAGACTGAGAAGTCCCAAGATCTGCCATCAGCAAGCCAGGAACCCAGGAAAATCAGGGGAAATACAGTTCTGGTATGAGTTCTAATCCAAAGGCAGGAGAAGACCATTGTCACAACTCAAAGGCAATCAGGCAGAGAAGACTTTTTCTTACTCGGCCTTTTATGCTAGTCAGGCCTTCATGGGATTGGATAAAGCCTCTTTACACTCGGGCTACTTACTCTACAAATTCAATGTTGATGACATCTAGAAACACCCTCTCAGACACACCTACAAATAATTTTTAACCAACTATCTGGGCATCCTATGGCCCACTGAAGTTGACACATAAAATTAAACATCATAAATTCCAGCTTAGCAGTTTATCCATTGCTTGCTGTAATGATTTTATCACCTGTTGGATAAGTTTTTGTTCAATCGTTTCAGCTGAACTTTCTTTTTTATCTCTAGATCTCGGAGCCCAGAGTCCCTTACACACAAACACACACACTTGTACACACAAATATAATTCTGAAGCTCCTCTGAGACAGTTCAGCAGACCACTTTTATTCCCTTTAGATCTAACTCATTGCAGACCCCAAAGTAGGTTTCAACAGCAATTCCCAAATTGTGTTCAGAACAGAAGTTTCACAGTAGGTAGGCAATAATGTGATTGGTAATTGGTTAATGAAAAGATAGGTAAAAGGGAGATAATCTACAAAATAGCTCCATGTCCAAATTGTTGAGAAATGCCAAATAAGATATCCTAATTTTTGTAATTTTATTATTTTTGTAATTTATTTTTCATAATGCGTATTACATGGTAAGGGCTCTGAAAGCCTATGTTTATTTCCTCAGAAAGTATGGGTTGAGCACCCACCATGTGGCAGGCATTGTCTTAAGCACAGGAAATTATAGTTATGTAGGAAACATTTCCTACTCTCATGGAGTTTGCATTTGAGTTGGGGGAAACAGACAACAAATAAATAAAACAGGCCAGAAACTAAACCGTTGAGGAGCACGCTACTTCATAAAGGCATTCTGAGGAAAACATCTATGAAAATCTGATATCAGAGCAAAGATGTACATGAAAAGTGGGAGCAGGATATGTGGATATTTCACAGGGAGCTCTGTTAACCTGAATGGCCATTTCATGCAGGACACTGCTGATCACGCCCTAGTAAGGCCGATGAGCCGCCATGCCCACATGTGGGGATTCTTTATTCATTTCTGAGGCTACTCTCATAGATAAGTTGGGGACCTGGACTCCATGGAACCTATCAAGGACCCAGGACACTCTGTGCACCCAGTGAAGTGCTGACTAACTATAAATTTTGTCTAGAATAAAAATGCTTTGAAGATATAACCACTTTAAGATATGAAGATACTGTGGAACCTTGTGACCTATGAGGAGGAATCTGTTAGGGTGTCCTAGGATGAGTAAGTCCCTTGATGATGTTTACTTTTACTGCAAAAACAAATAGTAGCAGAAGGAAACAGGAGGACAGAACAGCTCTTTGAGGAGATAGCCTCACTGTTCTCTGGAATTGCTGACTTTTCTGAAAATAAAAGTAGAATTGTTGATCAACCATCCTCTTCTCTGTCAATTGGCTTGGTTGACAAGTGGACAGACTCTGGGAACAGCAGCCCTCAGAAAGCTGTATTCAGATGTTTCAAACTGATCAGAGGCCCTGTGGTTAGCGCTACGTGGGGAAAGAGGTGGGAGATGAAGACTGGGAGGCAGAAATTGGCCAGGAAATCAGCTGATTTAGAGACCAGTATAAGGATATCAGAATTTACTCTGTGGGGGACAGGGAAGGGCCTGGCAGGCTCAGAGAAGAGGAGTGACATAATGTGGTGTGGCTGACATTTCAGAGAGATCACTCAGCTCACACATTGTAGCCAGGCAAGCGTGTCAGTAGGAGACCAGTGAGGAAATTAACCCAGGTGTCCAGATGCCACAGGACTGGGGACTGGGCTAGCTGTGTGACAAACAGTGGAGGTTTGGAGCAGTGGATAGATTCTGCAAGTATGTGATCATTGTCAAAAATGCACTTAATTCCATATGATCCAGAGTTTCTCAAGTTGATTTGACTGTTGCTTTCTCTCTTTGACTGTTGGCTCTCCTCTTACATATGATTTGGAGTTAACAGTTTAAATTTAACATTTCACCTCTCATTAGCAAATATTATGTAGCTTATCCTTAAGGCTAATTTATTTCTATTTCAGGTTTTCATTGTGTATTAAGTGTGTATATGAAGATACCAACAGGAGTGATCACATGAATCTACTGCTAATAATCTTAAGTGGCTTTGATTTTTTTCTTTTCCTTTTTTTTCCGTATGTAAAAAACTGTGAGTATGAGCTCCTCTGGACAGGGATTTGGGGGCTCAGCATCAGTGGCTGCACTAAACTTCTGCGTATTGCCTGTTACAAACCCCAGTGTGGGTTCAGCTTTCAGACTCCTACGTACTCTTTAGTGTTACTTCCACTCTGAAGCCCTTCTCTTTTCTTTTTTTTGAAACAGTCTCACTTTGTCATCCTCAGAAGAGTGCCACGGCATCACAGCTTACTGCAACTTCAAACTTTCAAACTCTTGGGCTCAAGTGTTCCTCTTGCCTCAGCCTCCTGGGTAGATCACACTACAGGCACCTGCCAAAACACGCAGCTATTTTTTTAGTGACGAGGTCTCACTCTTCCTCAGGCTGGTCTTGAACTCCTGAGCTCAAGTAATCCCCCTGCCTCAGCCTCCTAGAGTGCTAGGATTATAGATGTGAGCCACCATGCACTGAAACCTGCTGGGGACTGAAGACCCCATCCTTGGCAAAGGAAAGCACCCCCAGAAAAAGAGGAAAACTGAAAAGTAAGCTGAGTGGGTCAGAACAAAGAAAAGTCGGCTAGTTTCTATTTAGGCTAGCCATTGCTAGCAAGCTTCCTGCCTTTTCTGAAATTCTAGCCTGTTGGGGAGACAGCTTACAAACACCCTGCTGGGTCTGTGAGCACTCTGAGGAGAGTAATGGCCCTAGAAGAGATTATGGCAAGTCCTAGAAAAGATACATCTTCTAGGGCCATTTCCTGCCCATTAAACAGGCAAAGCAGATACCCATTGTGGAGATTTGCATTTGCCTGGGGCAGAGACCAAGGGAGTAGCTCCAGCTCTGAGATATGGGCAGAAGAGCTTATATCTCTTATAGCAGAGAGAAATTCTTCTGCAGTGGTGATGGGAGGAAAATGCCTCCCTCCCACCAATCCCTCAGAGGAGATTAATGCCAGTGGTTTTTACTCCACATAGAACTAGTAGAGCTTAATACCTCTCTAGAAATCTGTGTGTGTGACCTCAAGTAAGAGGCTCTCCCAATATAAGGCTCAGATTTCAGATTATTGAAGGGTACCCTTAAGGTCAATAATAATAACAATAGGAGCTGATATGATAATCTGAGAAACTGCTGATGTCTTTATTGCCTCCCTCATCTTACTCTCTGGGTAAACAGGCTTCAATAAAATCAGAGTGTAGCAAACACTCTGGGCCATTGCCAGAATCCCCTGACAGTCAATGGACCCCTGAGCTCCTACTTTTAATTCTATTCTATGTCTCTTGTTTTTCTTTACCGTGACTCCTAAGTTTATATTTCTTTAGTCCGTGGCATCCAGTTTCCACAGGTCTCAGTGGATGCTGCTCTTGGGGCCAGACCCCCGACAGAAACCTTCTTGAACACACATGAAGATAAAAGTACTCCTTCCTGGGGATTTTCAGAACAGCCTGAGAGTGTCTTTGTTCTGGCACTGCTGCTCCAGGTCCCTGCACCAGGACTACATGGGTAAGCCTCTACTCTGGTTCTGGGGGCTTCCTGTCCTGAAGCAGTGATTTAGAAGACAGGATGCCTGCTGTGACCTGACTGGTCATGATGCTGTGCCTTTCATCTGATTGGTTCATGCACATGTGGTTCTAGCAAATACCTTATCTGGCTTTACAGGTATTTGTTTTAATTTTGGTTCATTAAAAACTACAAAACCATTCTGAATCACATACCAAACTCTACATGTTTATAGAAAGGAAGAAAGGAAGAAAGGAAGAAAGAAAGAAAGAAAGAAAGAAGGAAGGAAGGAAGGAAGGAAGGAAAGAAAGGAAGGAGAGAAAGAAAAGAGGAGAGGAGAGGAGAGGAGAGGAAAGGAGAGGAGAGGAGAGGAGAGGAGAGGAGAGGAGAGGAGAGGAGAAGAGAAGAGAAGAGAAGAGAAGAGAAGAGAGGAATTGACAAAGTCATGGAAGCAGAGCTCAGATATGCGCTTGCCACCTTGAAGTGAGAAAGTGGCTGAGGAGACAGTTCTGGCAGGACGTGAGGACAGCAGAGGCTGCATCAGATCTGAGGCCTTTCTGAAGCCCGCCCTAGTTTTCTGAGCTCTTCAGGTCCAGTGAGGCCAGACCCTGGGCCAGGGCAGGCATAACCGCATTCTTGCTTCTTGGAGGCCTATTGTTTGAACAAAGAGACAATGGAAGTAAAAGATATTGATTGAGCTTGCAAGGGCTTTAGGCAGCAGCAATCCAATTGTGGAATTTCTCCAAAAGTGAGCAGGAGGAAAATCTAGAAGACAAGGAAACATGCATGTTTTGAGAAGGCATGCCATTCAGAATGATTGAAAATGCTGCTGCGGATGGCCATAAATAAAAATGAAGGGGTGGACCAGGGGTCTGTTTAGTCAAATGGTCGGATTCAATCTATCTGGGCTTCTCCCCAGTTCTTCCTACAGTTGCCATTGACTCCAAAGTCAATGTTTTCTTTAACCAGTGCATGGAAAAGCATCAGAAGATAAAATGTACTGAAAAATAAAAAAAGAAGGACGGAGCAAGACATTCCTCAGAGAACCCTGAGCCCCATATGATTAGGAATCTGTCTCATAAAGATAATGCAAACCAAGGGGTTATGAATTGGTGCCATGCCGTCTTTCCATGGGTAGATGAGACTGGACTGAATTAATGCTGGCAAATATTATTTGAGTTCCCAAATTTTTCTCAATTGCTCTACCTGAAGTTTTTATGTCATTGCAAGGGAAACAAATGATAGTGCAGCAAGTGGAAAAAAGGGCAGCTTACAATTCGTGTGAGGACAAATCATAATTATATTTATTATCATTGGCATTTCTTTGCTCAGAAAATTAAACATATTTCCTCCTTAGACTTAACAGTCAATACAATGGCAGTGAGCCTAAGTGTTTAGGGAAAATATTAGGTATAATAAAATGATTTATATTCAAGTTAATATCTGATACTAATAGCTAAGCTTCTGCCTTACAAGAAACTCCTTTTGTGAATGAGGTATTCAGGTTAGATTTCTCTCTCTCTTGTTCTCTCTCTCAAAGCAGTTCCATGATGAAAATCTCTGCCTTTATGGCATAGAGTTTTTTGAGGACACTGTATATTCTATTGTTCATGTCTAGCTGAGATACTCATTAAATAATTGAGCCTCGGAAAAAAAGACTTATCTCCATATCAACTAACGTGGTTTCTCTTTCTATAGGCTATGCATTAATCAAAAATTGAGTGCTCCTTTTGGCCCTAATATCTAGGAAGCCCAGAGCTAGATTTACTGCTAAAGTCACAGTATTAATTTTTAAGATATTTTTTCCTTCCATTCCAATGCTATTTTTCTTTATGCTTGCTATTTTATCATATGCCACTTCAAATCAGCTTTGGAAATGGATGGAATATAAATGAATACATTAGCAAGCAACAGCATAAATAAATGGGAGACGAGAGAGAGTAATATGGAAATTGTAAGATCCAAAAGGGTAATTCATCCTGTGTAAATTACAATCAGCAAATATAACTGGTGCCCCAGAAGTGATGCATTGTTCTAAAACAATGATTTGAAAATAGAAACAGAGATATCTGACAATTATTAAGAGGTGAGGGGAAGGGGGATGCATTAATAATTTATGTGCAGAAACACTGGAAATTGTTAAGATGCCATAATTTACTAATATCATTGCTACATTTTGAAAAGTTGGAAATGCTGCATTTGGAACAAGTTATGAAACGGAAAATGTTCAGTCTATTGGTTAGATATAATAAAAATCAGTGCAACCATTTCATAAGGCAATTACTAATATCTGGCAACCTTTCAAACACTTAAATGTTTGACCCAGTGACCTTCAAAAACCTGTATAATAAAGTCACTTATCCAGGTATTCACACAAAGATGTTTATTGATGTATTTGCTGCAGTGGCAAAATTCTAGGAATTTCTTTTAACTGTCTATCAGGAGTGGACCAAATAATTGTTGGCAAGAAATATAACAATATAACAGGCTGTATGCAACTGCACAATTTTGGAACTCTTTATCTGGAATGGCCATCAGAGCTGCTGTCAGACAAGATCTGAGCCACTAAGTTTGCAAACTCATCCTAGAAAAAAAGGGTTTGAGGGGTGGACTGGGCACTGGCCTCAGGACATTGAAAGTGACCATAGTAATATTCAGCAGTGAGGGATGTAGCACTTTTTCTCGGGTAAGTTTTCAAACTCAGTTGTCCGATCTTGTGTGCCTATTTATTAATACATTTGTTTATGATAAACCATTATTTCTAATCAGACATATGGACTATGATGACACAGAAGAAACAGATCAGTAGGTAGGTAGGTAGACCTAAGCTTACGTACACAAGATACTTTTAATAGTCCTGCTTCTGGATACTGAAGCAGTAATAACACTCACAGAGTGACTTTTATGGTTTAACTGATTTTCATTCTGAAGCATTTAAGTTTTTGTTTTTCTTTTTTTTACATGAAGATCTACGATTTTTCATACTATAACAAAAACTAGTTTTAGAAAAGAGCTTAAAGAGAGCAATTGTGAGCCGGGAGTGGTGTCTGGCTCCTGAAATCCCAGCTGTTTGGGAGGCTGAGGCAGGAGGACCACTTGAGCCCAGGAGTTCTAGGCTGCAGTGAACTATGATCGTGCCAAAGCACTCCAGCCTGGGCAACAGACTGAGCAAGACTCAGTTTATCAAATAAATAAATAAATAAATAAAACAAATTTTTAAAAAGAAAGCAAATGAACGCCGAAACACCGAAAGTGATCTTTTCCTATTACTTCATTAACGAAGTCCAGGCTAGAAAGTGTTGATTTATCACGAGGTTCACCAACATTTGGGTGCACCTGTGTGTCTAATAAGGATAATGCAAAATATAGGAGAAAGTTTAGGGCCTTCTACTCTGGTCCAGATTCTAGGCCTCATAAGATAAGGTAGAAAAAATTTTTTAAATAAAATTATATTTTGTCATTCAGAGTGAATGCAGCCTTGTCAGTGGATGAGGGATGCTTGCTAAATATTTCTGAGAGGAGGCCTCTCTTCCAAAGTTAAGAACCCAGCATGATCCTGAGATAAACCTCACTCTCTTCCCCCAGTAAGTCTTCTTTTCCTTTGCATTCTTTTTTTTTTTGAAACAGAGCCTCAGGCTGTCCCCCTGGGTAGAGTGCCGCGGCATTACAGCTCACAGCAACCTCCAACCCTCCAACTCCTGGGCTCAAGCGAGTCTCCTGCCTCCGCCTCCCAAGTAGCTGGGACCACAGGCGCCCGCCACAACGCCCGGCTATTTTTTGGTTGCAGCCATCATTGTTGTTTGGCGGGTCCGGGCTGGGGATTCGAACCCGCCACCTTAGGTGTACGTGGCTGGCGCCTTAGCCGGTTGAGCTATAGACGCTGAGCCTCCTTTGCATTCTTTACGCAACCTACCTCATCCTCTCTTCCTCCTCCTCCTCCTTCCTGCTTTCTTTCTTCTTCCCCCACCTGTGCCCCAAACTGTATTTTAAATCCCTGGCAGCTTTAAACTTGGACAGGCCCTGACATATTTAACACCTTTGTTTCTATAGATGAGAAAAATAAGATCTATAGGGAAGGGAACAACTTAGTTCAAACAAGTAATTGATAGGTACGGTCCCCTCTCAGCGGTCTACTAATGACTTCTGTATGTACAAAGGTAGGAATAGATATTCACCTCCCTACACACACACACACACACACACCATATTGACTGGTGGACACATGTGGCAGTTTTCCAGAATTTGGGAATTAGGAGAGGGTGGGTGCCTTATCCATCCCTACCTTTGCCTCAATTTCAACCTAAAGAGAGGTTAGAACTCTTGCAGATCAGTGATTCAAAGGAAGATGCCTGCCTGAAACTAACTTAACATTACTGAACCTACCAAAGGCTTTTGAAAGCAGACATGAGATTCAAACCCAGCTCCTTCACTTACTTATCCTGAAGGCTCAGTACTCCCAAATGAGGATAGCAACACCAAGTGTGGGAATTTTTGAGTTTATCAATAAAATAGATCTTGTATTAAAGGCCTGGCTCTGTTTATTCTCTATCCTAAGATTCCTAAATTAGAAACCAAACATGCCCTAGAAAGGGCTTTGGGTATCTTTGTATGAACATGAGGCATGCATAATCTCTTTCACACTGTACATATTTTCCTTTCTTTTTGCATGTGGAGCCTTCTTTTCTTTGTGAAAAAATCCCTGATTTTCATTAAATTCTCAAAACTGACTGTGTTCCCTATTGTTTTAAGAAACCTGACTTAAATAGAAGCAGTAATTGCCAGTGTTAATAATAATAGTGATAACCACAATAACATCACTAATATACCATGACAAACAAATAATAGTATTGTTACGATTATTAATACTCAAGTCCTTGAACATGACCCCAAACTGGTGGATGAATTACATTTACATTGTTGGGTACTTGGCTTGGGCCCAGTAGAATGTAATTTCTTCTTATTACATGAGCCCTTGAGATCTTATCTCACTCTCAGCCACACAGAGGAACTCATTTCCACCCCCACCCCCACCCCCCAAAGCAGGCTAATGAGGTCTGCTTAATTTGTAACTGAGTCCATTTACATGGCTGCTTCCTTAACAGAGAAGTCTGTTTAATTCAGTGGAATCCTGCACGTGGTTCACGGAGAAGACATTTCAACCCCAGTCCACCCCACATCTATTTTTTACCCTAAAGCTTCTGACAGATGCAAACAAACCCTGTTTTACAAACTGCTTAGAGATTTGATTAAATTGCATCCTGTGTTTTGTTATAACAAGATAGGTGATTTAAAATCATTAGTCCCTAAGTTTAGGCTTCTGTGTGCTTTGAAGTCAAGGGGAACAATTTGTCAGCTGGTTGATCTTTTGCCTCTAAAGATCAATCTAATGTCAGAAGAGTGGAGATAAATGGGAGACATTTGACTGTACAGTAAATGGTACATGAAGATAAATCCAACATCCTGCTTCATTTCTTCTGCAGTTATCTTTGCAGTAATTGCTTTGGAAGACTCAAGGTGCTCTTTGCATGTAGGGAATGTCGGAAACCTTTAAATCATCTGCATGGACTAGTAGGTTCTTGCTGAGAATCTTGTGTTGCTCCATTTTGGAGGAGAGAGGGCAATCATCTCTTACTATAAATGCAAGCTTGGCAATGAACAAAGGTTGGGATTCTTGACTAGCTATTTACCGCACAATCGATTCACACATTGCAGAAATTTCCTGACATGTTTGCAAAGTAGATCGAATCCTGAGTGAATTCATTTGACTTTGCTGTAAACATAATGATGAGGCTGGATATGGAGTAAAAGATTCCTAATGAGTAGATTTGGGCACACCAGCTGTTCCCGTTACCTACTGTTCCCTAAAAACAAAACAAGACAAAAACAAAGCTACCTGTAAACTAGCTGGCCTAAAACAATAGCCATGTGATTATATTTTATCATTTTGTGGATAAAGAATTGGAACTGGGCGGCAATAATGGAGAAAATTTAATGGCATTTAGCTATCAGTGGACTCAAGGGGCCAATAGATCTTCACTCAAATGTCTGGCGTCCCCGGTCGGGGGGATGATTAGAAGGCTTATCTAGTTGACTCAGCTGGGACTATCAATCAGGATATCTACATGTGGCCTCTCCCAGAGGCAGTATCAGACAAACTTCCTACTTGGCAGCTCAGGGGTCCAGATACTTCCAAAAGGCCATATTGAAAGCTGAATACCACTTGCTCTTACTCAAGCAAACCACTAAGGTAATGTCCGGCCCAAGGTGGGGGAAACTAAACTCCACTTTGTAAAGAGAAGGAAAGTAAGGCATTTACATTCACCTTTAATCTACCACACCAGCACATTTTGATTTGTTACAAGACCCGTTATCCAATTACTTTACCGTCAACACCTCAAGGTTCCATAATATTTGCTAAAATGTTCAGCATGATCGCTGATGGTTGGGGGATGGGGAGGTGGTTGGTTAGGTACATATTATTCTGAGAGCTTCTATGGGAATTGCTTTGCTTAACTCTCACCAATCACACTGCCATAGGGAAACCAACAAGTAATTTTTCACTTAAATTAGAAACTTTAATTAGAAATTTTTTTGAAGAAAGTTTATCATAGTTTTTTGTTTGTTTTTGTTTGTTTGTTTTGCTTTGTTATTTCCTCCCTCCCTTTGTAGACTGAGATATTAGTTTAGAAAATAATATCTTTCCCATGGCTCCAGAAAAAGAAAATTGTTTTGGTGATTATTATTGATATTTTGAAGCAAATCTCTTTTCCAAAGCGTTTCAATTTGATTTTAAATCTGGAGTTATTGTATTTGTCCACTATCCTAGGCTAGGGCATATATATATATATATATATTTTTTTTTTTTTTTTTGAGACAGAGCCTCAAGCTGTCCCCCTGGGTAGAGTGCTATGGCATCACAGCTCACAGCAACCTCCAACTCCTGGGCTCAAGCGAGTCTCTTGCCTCAGCCTCCCAAGTAGCTGGGACCACAGGTGCCCACCACAACGCCCGGCTATTTTTTGGTTGTAGCCGTCATTGTTGTTTGGCAGGCCCTCGGCTGGATTTGAACCTGCCACCTTGGGTGTACCTTAGCCACTTGAGCCACAGGTGCCGAGCCTGCTAGGGCATATATTATAGTGCATTGGAGGGGAGTTTGAATAAGTAGAATTTTATTAGCAATAGGGAAAAATGGCAAAAAAAGTTCTTCCTAATAATTTGAATCTCCTTATCCTTGGTCTCCTTATTTATATATAAAAATAATATCTATCTTACGGGCTGAATGTAGGGATTAGATTGAGACTATACAGGGGAAAGAAACAGCTTTATAGCTTCAAATTACTATTTATTGAGTACTATTTTGCTATTTGGGTACTTTCTTACATTTATCTTCATTGTCTCACTATGCTTAGAGGTTATTTGCAGTAAACCCATTCAGCAGCATATTATTTATTAAAAAATTCAAATATGCCAACAATCATCAGTATCTACTGTGGACCAACCACTGCTCCAGGTACTGGGGATCCAGCAATAAGATGAAGGTAGGGTCTGTTTACATTTCTATCTGTCTGTCTATTCTCCTCCTTTTTATTGATCTAATGTATTAACATGCATGGAAAAGAAGAACAAGATATGGTGAGGCTAAGTTAGGAACTAGGCGCAGTTTGACCTTGGAGAATTATGAAAATTTTCCGAGAGAAAGTTCTATACCTACCCATTAGAAATCAGGGAGGGAGATTTTATTTCTGGAATTGATTGCATGCCTGGGTTTGGAGAATTTTATTTGGAGCACTTATCCAATAAGAGCTCAAAGGGCTACCCCAAATTTTCGGACTTATCTAATAATTACTCATTTTTTAAAATGCTTATGAAAGCTCCTCTGTCATTATAATATGGACCTTTTTACCATTGTCCAAAGAATATTATCTCAACACATTAAGACCAGCTAACTTTTTTATAATTGGGCCTTTAAAGTTCACTCAAAACTTCTCACTTTTGCTCTGTACACCAACGAGACCCCCTCTGTCATTGCCTCCAGAATAAATATGGTGCTCCAACCTCTGGAAAAGTTCATGACAATCATATCAAACACTAACTACTTTGCCTGCCTAGCTCTCTACATTAGTCTGAATGACCTGTGTGTAGCCATTCTTGTCTGGGCCTTTCAACACAAAGAACCACCTTATCTCATCTTAATGTTTTCTTTGTATAAGTTGCACTGCTTGTTTTTATACACAATGCCTCACACAGAGCAGCCACTCCCAAATACATTCTTTTTTTAAAATTTTTTTTTTATTAAATCATAGCATTGTACATTAATACTATCATGGGGTACAGTGTACTGTTTCTGTATATAATTTGAAATACTTTCATCCAACTGGTTAACATAACCTTCATGTATTTTTTTTAGTTATTGTGTTAAGACATTTATATTCTACATTTAGAGAGATTCACATGTACCCTTATAGGATGAACCAATAGGTGTGATCCCACCAATCACCCTCCCTCCACCCACCCTTCCCCTCCCTCTCCCCTCTCCCTGTATTCCTGGGCTAAAATTGGCTTATAACTTTTCTATGAAAGCTATAAATTAGTTTCATAGTAGGGCTGAGTACATTGGATACTTTTTCTTCCATTCTTGTGATACTTTGCTAAGAAGAATATTTTCCAGCTCCATCCATGTAAACATGAAGGAGGCAAAGTCTCCATCTTTCTTAATGGCTGCATAGTATTCCATGGTGTACATATACCACAGTTTGTTGATCCATTTGTGGATCGATGGGCACTTGAGCTTCTTCCATGACCTGGCAATTACGAATTGGGCTGCAATAAACATTCTGATACAAATATCTTTATTATAATGTGATTTTTGGTCTTCTGGATATATACCTAATAGAGGAATTATAGGTTCAAATGGCAGGTCTATTTTTAGTTCTTTAAGCAATCCTATATTGAGTAATGTGGGCACACCATGAAAATGAGAAAACACATTAGAACTAACAAAACTTTTAACTTTTTGAGGATTCTCCATACTTCCTTCCAAAAGGGCTATATTAGTTTCTAATCCCACCAGCAGTGAATAAGTGTTCCCTTCTCTCTACACCCGCATCAGTGTCTGCAACTTTGGGACTTTGTGATGTGGGCTATTCTCACTGGGATTAGGTGATATCTCAAGATGGTTTTGATCTGCCATTCTCTGATGATCAGGGACAATGAACAATTTTTAATATGTTTGTGGGTATTTGTCTGTCTTCTTAGGAGAAGGTTCTAGTCTTGTCTCTTGGTCAGTGATAAATGAGGTTGTTTGCTCTTTTCTTGTTGATTAGTTTGATCCTGCGATCCCATTACTAGGTTTCTACCCAGAAGAAAAATAAAATCATTTTATCATAGGGACATTTGCACTAGAATGTTTATTGCAGCTCAATTTATAATTGCCAAGATGTAGAAACAACCCAAGTGCCCATTAACTCATGAATGGATAAATAAACTATAGTACATGTATACCATGGAATACTATTTAGCCATAAAGAAAAGTAGAAAGTTTACATCTTTTGTATTTACCTAGATGGATTTGGAGAACATCATTCTAAGCAAAGTATCACAAGAGTAGAAAAATAAGTATAAAATGTATTCAATACTAATATGAAACCAGTAGATGAACAAGTCCACACAAGGAAAACACACACACACACACGACTAAACTCACGTTGGGGGGAGGCGAGAAGGGGGAGAAAGAAGGCGGGAAGGGATTTGGTAACCCTAACAGGTGCAATGTATGAGTCTATGGCACACCTCCCAGGTAAAGAGCTCAACTACAACATAAAGTTTTACCTAAAAAACTCAAACAATATAACCTAATTGTTTATACCCATATATTAATTTGAAATAAAAAATATATATAAAGTGAAATTTTCAGAAAAATAAAAAAACTAACAAAACACAATCTCAAGAAACTTGTATTGCTCATTTCAGTTTACTGATTATTTTAATGTTTTCTTTTAGAAGAATTTGTTTCTAGAGGAATTTGAATGATTTAAATTGGGATTGCATTTCTACAGTTGCTTAGCAGGGCAACTTTGAACAGTTTTCAGAGTTTCTGTTTTCCTGCCTCTGACATGAGGGTAACAACAGGTAGACTTGTAAGTCTTAAATGGAAAAAGTGATGGAAAGCTTTGCTTCTCAAGTTTTCTTATGCTTAAAAATCATCTGAAACATTGTAAGAAGGATGTGGTCCAGAGAAGGAGGGCCTGAGTTCTTCATTTCTCACAAACTCTTGGGTGAGACAGAGGATGTTGGCCCACAAACCACAGCTTGAGCAACAATGTATAAGGCACCTATCCCTAATGCTCCTTCAGAAATGTCCTCAAGTCTTCCTCCCTCTCCACCTTCCCATTAGAAAATTCTAGGAGACACAAATGGATTTGGATTTGCTCCAAATCTCCAGTTTGATGGTCTCCCAATTCTATTCTTCATTTAAAACAGTATAATAGCTCCTGCACTTTGTTTAACTCTGCTTGACAATCAATGATTTGTGATTCTGGTCTTTCCTGAGCATGTTTATAAAATGAGGCGCTTGGACTTGGAGTCTCTGCTACCAGACACAGGGAGCAGACTTTCTGTGGAAGAATTGTGAATGGTTATTTTATCCCTTCTCTCCCCCTGACCCCCTGCCTTTTTTCCCCCTTCCTTGTCTTCACATGCTAATAGAATCAACATCCCAGTTTGCTATTTTAATGTTTCCTAAGAAGCTTCATCTCAGAATTTCCTATGGTTTTTCTGCTCATTAGTCTTGTAGGTGAATCAGAGACTTCCTAATATAACACCATGAGGTTTCTCCACAGACCCTCTTGGCTCCTAGTTGAGTCTTTTGAATGACTTTATTATAACAAACTTGACTTGGAGCCAGAGGTGGCAAAACTCCAGCTTTGGGCTTTCTTTAGAGTTTTATGGGTTTTTCTCAGAAGTTTAATGCCAGTTTAATGGCGTTTTAAAGCTCTTAATACTCAACCACTCTCACTGTTCTGACAAATACTTAACTAAACAATAACTTGAAATAGGTAAATCCATGATTAAGTTGCACTAAAGACTAATGCCAGTTGGCAATAGTTCATAATTTCCAAATGCACATCGCTTAGAATGATTGGTAACTTCAGCCTTGTAACTCTTTCAAGGAGAAAGGCTACGAGCCTAAATCACTCCATTAAGCTGACAGTGAGGCTCATATTTTCTGAGCTAAAGATATATTTTTATGGCCACACAGTGGACTCTGTTTATCACTCATCATAAACCATAGGAAACCATTTTTGTTTTAAATTAGGTACTCAGGCTTTTGTCCTGTAATCTGTTTCTTTAGTTCCCCTTTTCACCTCTGTTGGTCCATTTTCAACAACTCCCAAACGTCTTCCATTTCCTGAAAACGGCTCATATTTTATATCTCAGCTTCTTTAAAGGTATTTCATCCTAGTCGAGGTCACCTTAATTTACACCTTAAATTACAGCACCAAAGCCCACTTGTGTGCTGCTGATATTGAGTAATCCTGCTAAGCAGTCCAATTTTAAAATAAGGAACCGTCTTATCCTAAAATGCCAGGCAAAGAAGCCCATGAATTTTGCATATCTCCTTAGTACTTTTACTTATTGAATTACATTTCTTCCCTTCCTTTGAGCCCCTTAGTCATTACCCTTCATTTTACTGCCTAGTCTGGTTCTAGAGGCTGTCTCTCCATAAAGATCATAGCTAAGTCATTCTTTTTTCAAACTAGGTAATAGCACCAAATTATTTCTAAGTGACATGACTGTGGAATTTGGGGCTTAATGGTTTTTAAGCCATCTCAATCACATTTATTAAAATAGAAGATTCTGTCCCATTAGATCTCTCTCTTTCTCTCCCTCTCCTCTTTCTACCCTCCCTCAACCTCCTTTCTGCTCCCCGAAGCCGTCATTTTTGTGGTCTGATTTTATTCATTTGGATGAGAAATCTTCACTGACCAGCTGTCACAGTCCCATCAGTTGAGCAGGGGGAGACAGGTGATGGGTACAGAAGTCTCCTTGATGAAAATGGCTATAGCTTTAATTCTAATGGAATTTTAAAACATGGGCTTGGCAAAAAAAATGGCAAAAAAAATAATAATAAAAGAGCAAACAAACATAAAATATTGCATTATGGTTAAAATATTTTTTTTCACAAAGTTTTTAGGACTGTTTAGAGAAGGCTTTTGCACAGTACCTCCTTACACAAATGAATAGGGAAACCAGGCCAATTCCTGAGAGTCCTAGGAGGTGAAATGGCATAATTTGCTTCTGAGTATTCTTGGAAGGTGAGTTTGACTCTTGTCACCTTCATTTTCTTACTCAGTTCTGTCTTTCTACTTATTGCCTTTATTAATTTACATATTTTCCTTATCTTTCTAGACTCAAATTGTTTAATTTTGCAGCTATGAGCCACATTTGACTATTGAACATTTGAACTATGGCTAGTCCAAATTGAGATGTGGATACTCTTAGTACATTTCAAAGACTGAGAGCAAAAACAAAGGGACAAACAAAACAAAATGCAAAATATTTCAATGGCATTCTGACCCCTTGTTGAAATGATGAAATCATAATATTTGGGGTTATTTGTGTATGCATCAAGTTATATTGGCTTACTTAAATATTTGGTTAACTAAAATATATTTTTAGAATTGATATAATCTGTTAATTTTTACATTACTATGGTATATATGCATTATTTTTAAGACAGTTTACTTTACTTTACTTTATTCTATTTATTTATTTATTTTGAGACAGAGTCTCACTCTGTTACCCTCAGTAGAGTGCTGTAGGATCACAGCTCGCAGCAACCTCTAACTTTTGGGCTCAAGTGATTCTTTTGCCTTTGCCTCCTAAGTAGCTGGAACTACAGGCATCTGCCAGAATTCCCGGCTATTTTAAAGGATAGGGTCTCACGTTTGCTCAGGCTGGTCTCAAACCTGTGAGCTCAGACAATCCACCAGCCCCAGCCTCCCAGAGTGCTAGGATTACAGGAGTGAGCCCCAGCGCACAGCCTAAGGTATTTTAAAATTACCCAGGTGGCTGTCATCTGACGCTTACACTGTGTTTCTAATACAGGAGTCTATTCTAGACTGTAAGTGCCTCAAAAGCAGAAAGTGAGCTTTGTTCATTTCTATATAACCAGTGAGCAGCTCAGAAGGCACTTCATGATTAAATGAATCAATAGATACATTTATTAATTGATTTATTCTAATTAAAACTCCTTCTCAAGTAGAACCATGTGCTTCATATTTTTTTATGTATAATATCATTTTCTACATTCTCATTTAGAGCTTCCCAACTCGTGGCCTCTGGCATTCCTGCCTGGGTTACAGGTGAGCCAAAAGATTGCTCTGTCTTCTCTAGAGATTGACAGATGGGACATGGGGCTCTCTGCTCCCCCAACTCCATTGCTTTCCACTACAAGGAGCCACATCCACTAATCCAGGGTATTGTGCAAATATCAGCAATTTATCTGTATTTCTTGATATAAAAATGACTGGGAAATACTGTCTAGATTTTATATGCTGGAGTTAAACTTCTTTTTTATGTGTATATACAGAGAGAGACAGAGTCTCACTTTATCACCCTGGGTAGACTGCCATGGAGTCAGCTCATCATAGCAACTTCCAGCTCTTGGGCTTAGGCGAATCTCTTGCCTCAGCCTCCCATGTAGCTAGGACTACAGGTGCTCACCACACGTCCAGCTACTTCTTTAATATTTTTAAGAAATAATTCAAGAAACTAATTTATTCATGAACTCCATACTATATTTTTTCTTTATCTTTAAATCATTAGAATTTGTGAGTGTATTTCTGAGGGTTAATCTCACTTTAGAGTTTCATAGGTTGAGGATTATTTGAAATTGGCATACAGTTTTCTTCCAAAGTTCTCTGAATGTGGTAGGTATAATGTTATTTTTCTGGAATGTATAATTCCTCTGGTTTGATTAAACATATCCTAGACAACAGAGATCCAATTTACTTGGCACTGTGAGACAGCGATGTGTGTAGAGCTTTTGACATAATCCATATGCCGACCTCGTGGGGTATTATTACACTATTTTGCAGCAGAGGAAACTAAGGTTTGATTAACTTGCTCACATTTGCACAGCTATTCTGGTCCAGATCTAGTCTTCGAATCACTGCCTGTTTGTGCCCAAAACTGTTCCTCTATCTTCAAAATGTGTTTCTTAGGGGAAATAAGCAAGAAAAATAATCACTACTATAATTTATTGAGATATAAATGTGAAGCTTTCCTGTATTTTCTCTTCTGATTTTATTTCCTTGTCTCAGGAGATTTGGTAAGAAAGGGAACAGTTGTTGAATCTAGAGTCTATTCCTAAACATTGAAGAGACAAATGGTGTGTGTTTCAACGGGATAGCAGAGAGGAAGGGAAGCAGAGATTATAAAAATCAAAAGGAGACAGAACTGGCCCCTGTTAAACAGGATCCTGGGCTTGCATAGGACTCTTTCACCTCACAGTTGATAAGGAGGTAATTGAATAACAGAAGATGCAGAGTTCTTTCTGGCTGGGGAAAGACTACAGGGCAGACACATTGCCCACAGAACTACCTCCAATGTGGGATTTGACAAAAGACTTTCCTTACCCTCCAAAGCTTTCGTGCATCCCAGTTGTCTTTTTTTAATTGATGAATAAAAATACTATATATGCATATTTATGGTGTGCAACGTGTTTTAAAACATTTATACATTGTGGAATGGCTAAATTAAGCTAATTAGCATATGCATTACCTCACATCGTCATCATTTATTAGTGGTACAAACATGTGGAGTCTACTTCCATTGCAACTTTCCAGGATGTGATGGATTGGTATTAGTTACAGTCGCCACGTTGTGCAATAGATCTCTGGCCTTTCTCCTCCTGTCTAATCTGAACTTTTATATCCTTTGATGAACATCCCGCCAATCTCGCCCACCCCCTCCCCAGCCCCACCTGTTTCTGTGAGTTCTACCCTTTTAGAGACCACGTGTAAATGAACTGGATTCAACCTAAGTGCCCACCAGTGGATCGATTGATAAAGACAACTGTGGTGTATCCACACACAATGGAATAGGGTCGCATCTGAAATGGGGAGAGAGTTCTGTGAGCATGGAGGAACGGAGGCCATTCTGCTCAGTGGAATAAGCCGGTTGCCTTTTGTACCGACTCCGCACAGACCATCTGAGGGAAAGGAAGGGGGATCCAGTGGGGGCTGAAGAATTCCAGCTGAGATTTCTCCTCCCCCAGTAAGTGAGCACTGTATGTTTGGAAACTGGGCTCCTAGTTGACATCCCAGCATATTTCTGAGAGATAACCGCTGCCTCTCCAAAAGAACAAGATTTCCTCTTTGGAAGCAAAGGGGGAGCGAGAGGGCAGGCTTTTCTGTCCTCGGCAAGTGCAGTTCTCTTCAAGTCAACTACATCTCTCTTTGTGTCCTCTGGCGACTCCAAGTGCTTTGCGCTGTTTATCACCCTTACTCGGCAAGAGTGACAGGACACCTGATAATAGACCAGGGGTGATCCTGCTGGTGGGGCTGACCTCTTTTGAAATGTCAGGCCTGAATAAGCTGTATTTACATTTCTTTGGACTCCATCTCTTCAAGGATTTTTATCTTCCACACCAAGGGGATAAAATAAAAGTTATTTTCTTTTGGATGTGTCCAACACTGCAGGTTAGCACTGTGGATCCCTCCACAACGCCTACAAGCTGAGAACCCCTGCGTGGGGGTCAGTATCTGCCTGTAACCCAGCTGCCATAAGCATCACCAGACCCTCTGCTGTATGGAAATACTAAAATCCAATTCAAATAAGTGAGATCATCAAGGTGTGTTCGAATTTGTTCCAAGATGCTGTCTCTCCTATGATGTAAACCACTGATAGGATTCTAGATTAGAAGACCCAGGATGGATTCCCTGCCTTGTTACACCTTTTGGCTACCTCAGAGGAGCAACTTAACCTCTCCCCTGACATTTAGTGATGGCTGTAGGGAAGAAAACAAGATATTGTTTCGATAAGAATTAAACGGTGCAATGGATGAACAGATGTCAGAGATGGTACTCAGCATCTATTAGATACTTCAGAACCCTTAGCCGTCTCCTACACCTTGGTTCTTTCTTGGTTCCACTTGGGAACCACTCACCAGAAGGAAAAAAAAATCTTGGAAAAAACTTGTTCCCCACGTGGGTTCAGCCTCTACTTTGATTAGGTACCATGCTCTGGCTGGTGGTTGGACCAGCAGCATCAGAGCTCACTAGAAATACGGAGTCTCAGGTTTCACTCTGGCTCAGCTTCTCCAGTGCTAGCATTCAAAGAAGATTCCTGGATAATTCCTATGCATGGTGGACGCTATTTAACTGGACAGAGACTTCCTTGCTGGTTAGGAGTTTGGCCTTCTATTTCGCTTTTCATGAAAATGAATAGAGACTAAATACTATTCTTTTGCTCCCTTTTATACTGGGGATATTTTCATCTGCCTTTTCTGGAAAAGACAAATATGATCTTAAAGAAGAAAAGCAAACCCTGGACTGAATTGTATACTGCAAATAATGTGCATTGAATGCTTTCCGGATGTAAATGCATTTAGTAGGTTACCCTCCCCCACACCCCACCCCCCCATTCCTCATTGTCAGAAACTGTGTCAGCCGAGCAAGGAAGACAGACAGAGAGAGCAACAACCTCACCTCTTTGGACAGTTTTGTATCACTTATCACTTTGCAGCTGTGTCTCTCCTATTTTCCTACCCAAGAAGAAAAACAAAAACAAAACAGTATTTGCAATTCTGCGAAGCTGCCCTCCATTCAGCAGTGCAATGGCAGAGAGAGGCAGAAGAAAGGGCACTGAGTCTCGCTGGTGCATAAGACCCTGGGTTGAATCTGTAATCAAGTCGTGTAATTGGGACCTATTTGCAAACACCACTGCTGTTTGGGAAAGGGTGTTATTGTAGAGGACACTTTTGAAATCATGTCCCCGGAGGACAGACTTTTATCATCTTAGAAGCTGAGATGCTATTTTGCTTCTCCTCTTTCCTGATTCAATTCACTTTCATTCTTCATTCTTGCAGGGGTTTACATTATATATTTCCCTCTGTGGTCAAAATAGCTGCACTCCTAATTTAAAGATGTTTCATCATTAAAAATTATATTAAACCATTCACCATCCTCAGGGAAGACTTAATTTCCACTTTCTGCTGCAGTCAGCATGGTTAATATTCGGTTTTTCCATAAACTTGGAATCTATTTAAAGCTATTTCCATAATCCTGGAGTTATCTGATACCTTTTCATAGTCTTGCTAACCAACTAACTACCTATTTTTAAGAGCCAATAAAATTGACCTGATTTCGGCTAAAAGAGAGAAACGCATTTTAAATTCTACAGAACCAAGAAATTATAGAATGAGAGTTTATTAAGTGAAAGCAATAAAATTTCAAAGTGCAAATATTTAGGAGAGTGAGACTATTGATGTTGGACTTTAGAAAGGAACTTTAGAGAGAGGGGAGAAACAGACAGCCCCCCAAGGCAATCTTCACAGTTGCTTTTAAACCAAACCCACATCTGACTCAAATCAGCAATTTTTTTCTTTTTTTTTTTTTTATTGAATGGTAACTATGTACATTAATGCACTTCTGGGGTACAGTGTGGGGTTTTCACATGCAATCTGAAATACTTCCATCAAAATGGTCAACTCAGCCTTCATGTCCTTTTCTCAGTTATTGTTTTAAAACGTTCACATTCTACTCTTAGAAAGATTCACTTGTACCCTTGTAAGATAAACCTCAGAAGTGATCCCTCCAATCCCCCTCCCTCCACCCATTCCCCCCTTCCTTCTCCCTTCCCCCTCCCCATATTCTTAGGCTATTTGGTTATAGCTTTCATATAAAATGTATAAATTAGTTTCATAATAGGGGTGTGTACATTGGATACTTTTTCTTCCATTCTTGGGATACTTTGCTCAGAAGAACATTCTCCAGTTCCATCCATGTGAATATGAAGGACGTAAAGTCTCCATCCTTCTTAATGGCTGCATAGTATTCCATGGTGTACATATACCACTGTTTGTTGATCCATTCGTGGATCGATGGGCACTTGGGCTTCTTCCATGACCTGGCAATTATGAATTGGGCTGCAATAAACATTCTGATACAAATATCTTTGTTGTAATGCAATTTTTGGTCATCTGGGAATATACCTAATAAAGGAATTGCAGGGTCAAATGACAAGCATTTTTTTTCTGAAGGAAAATACTATTAATACTAATGCTATTTTGCTTTTGTTAAAATAAAATGTATTCCTTAGATGCAGATTGGTACATTTCTCATTCCAGGGTATTTTTCCCCCAATTGATTCTATTTTTCAGCAAAATTTGGGCAATAGTCAAAGAAAATATCTGAGCAGGCTGGCTCAGGCCTATATTCCCAACAACTGGGGAGGCTGAGGTTAGAGGATTGCTTGAGCCTCAGGAGTTTGAGGCTGCAGCAACTTACAGAAAAAAATAAGAGAGAAAAGAAGAAAGAAAATAAAAAGTAAGGTAATAGGAGAATAGGGGCAAACTCCACAATATTATCCCCCAAACAATTAATAATTCCCAGGCTTTAGCCGGGGAGCGGCTTTTATCTTTTCATTGTGTACATTTTGCATAGTTGTATTCATAATGTAAATATAATTTGGATTTCTTCTTTGTCTGAAATTCTTTATAAATATTTTCAGTCTTGCCTTATGATTTGCGATGGTGGGCCTAGGGAAGTAGTTTACCTATAAAGGGGTTTGCATTTTATTGGGAATGTAACTGGTACCCATGGACACTCTTAAACTAAGTCAAAACATGGTCATTTTTAAAAACTTCATTAGATGCTTTCCAACTATTTATTATTTAATTTAATTTAATTTTATTTTATTTTTTTGGCTGGGGCTGGTTTTGAACCTGCCACCTCCAGTACATGGGGCCAGCGCCCTACTCCTTGAGCGACAGGTGCCACCCTGGTCTTTTTTTTTTTTTTTTTTTGAGGCAGGGTTTTTTTTTGAGGCAGGGTTTTACTCTGTCACCCTGGATTGATTGCCATGGCATCATAGCTCATAGCAAACTCTTAACTTCTGGGCTCCAGTGCTCCTCTTGCCTCAGCCTCCCAGTTAGTTGCAGACAGGAGACTACAGGCTCCTGTCACAACGCCTGGCTAGTTTTTCTATTTTTAGTAGAGATGGAGTCTTGCTCTTGCTCAGGCTGGTCTTGAACTCCTGACCTCAAGCAATCCACCTGCCTCAGCCTCCCAATGTGTTAGGATTACAGGTGGGAGCCACCAACCCAGCTGATATGGTCACGGTGAAAAGATAACCCTGTGTAAGGAGCCAGAGTGGAAGTGGGAGGATGAGAGCACTGAAAATAGAGAGGCTTCATTGTCTCATTCATTCATTCATTTATTAACTTGCTCATTATTCATTTATTAACTTGCTCATTCTCCAATGGTTATCCCGTGCTAAGTGACTATGCTCACAGCACTGTGCGAGCTTCTCAGCATAGAGTGGAGACCAGAATAGACTCTGAGCTCATGAAACTGAGAATTTAGTGAAGAGATTGCCAAGGAAGAAAGAGCAAATGAATAATCACACGTTGTGTGAACAAGAAAAGGAAAAGGAAGGTTAAAGCATGAGAGTGGGACAGAAGTGGGAAGTAGATGATGCGATTTAGACAGGGTGTTAGGGAAGTCCTCCTGAAGTCCCAGCCCAGGGTGGGGGGTGGGGTGAAGAGGGGATAAGGAGCAAATGACATTCCTGGTGGAGGGAACAGCAGGTTCAAAGGCTATCCTGAAGCTGGAAGAAACACAGAAAGAAGGACAGAGTGATAGGACATTGCAAGGAAGATGAGACTGATGAAAACATGAGGCTGAGGACCAGTGAGGGCCAGAGGATGCTGTAGCTGGTGGGCCTCAGTTACCAGTGCAGGTTTAATTTGATGTGTAATAAAAAGCCAGTGGAAGAGCAGGAGAATAACTTAGTGCAACTTGTGTTTTGCAAAGATCCCTCTGTCATCTAGGTGCAGAATATGGAAGGTCAACATGAAGTAAAGGTGATGAGGGTGGATGCTACTGTTTTAATCCAAATAAGAGTTGGTGGAGCTTAAACAAAGCCAATGCAAGTCAAAGTGAAGAGTTGGTGTGATCCAAGATCTATTTTGGAAGTAGATCGAATAGTGCATCCAGAACCTAACCAGTGGGTCGGGGAAGAGAGGACAGTGGTTAATGATTCTTCACAAACGGCTTTTGAGTGAAACCAGCCCCCGCCCCATTTTAAGTACAGATATTTCACAGTACTCTTGTTGTTTCTATTAAAATATATAAATGATGCATTTTAATACATTTATCATACATTTCTACAATGATTGAACAGAATATATCTTTTAAACCTAATGGCATTTCTTTCCACAAGACTTTTCTATTTCTATTTCTGTTGGGGATTTGATGTTTTTCTTTAGCCTTTTCAGTGAGTTAGTTCATCATCAGATATAAAAACTATATTATGAATTGCGCCAATTTTATTTGGTGGCAATGTTTTTTCTTACTACATGTGAATATTTAAATGTTATATAATATTGAATTTGTCTCTTCTTTTCTGATTTTCCCTATTGATTTAAAGCTTGCTTTTCATGCTTCCTAAGATCAGACTAATTCTATTTTATTGCAGCATGTGAATGTGTATATGTGAGTAAATATTTAGTGTATTCGTTTATTGTTTGCTTTGCATATGGTATAAAGTATGAGCATTCACTAATTGTTATTCTTTAAATGTTAGAAATTTGTCCCAGCATCATTTATTAAAAAGGCCATTCTTTTCCCCATTTCTATGAAGTCTTAATCCATCATATATCAAATTTCTTATTTTTCTTAGATTCTTATTCTGTTCTTTTCTTTAATCTAGATTTTACTATGTGTCCTCAAGGGGAGCACAATACAATTCTTTATTGGTCTGAGTGGAGAATTACTGCTGGAGATTTCTTTATCAAAATATTTTCTAGATGGAGCACAGTGACTCATTCCTATTATCCGGGAACATTGGGAGACTGAGGTGAACAGAGTGTTTGAACTCAGCCTAGGAGTTCCAGACCAGCTTGTCTCTACAAAAATTAAAACAGTTTGGGCATGATGACACGCACCTATAGCCCTAGCTACTTGGGAAGCAGATGGAAGAGGATTACTGATCATTTGATCCTATGTTTGATTGCACCACTGAAATCCAGACTGAGCTACAGAGTTAGAGGCTTTCTCTAATATTTATATATTTCTCTAAAATAGATATGCAATACATGCATATATATGCAATATAGTGCGTATATAACATATATTACATTAATATATAAATAATATATAGCACAATGGTTATGACACCAGCCACATACACAGAAGCTGGCAGTTCAAACAACAGCCCAGGCCAGCTAAACAACAATGACAATTGCAAGAGAAAATAGCTGGGTTTTGTGCCGGGCACCTGTAGTCCCAGCTACTTGGGAGGCTGAGGCAAGAGAATTGCTTAAGCCCAAGGTTTCTGTGAGCTATAACGTCAAGGCACTCTACCAAGGGTGACAAAGTGAGACTGTCTCAAACAAATATATATATATACTATACTTGGGGGATTTATATATACTATATTAGGGGTTTCAGTGTTATATATATATATATATATGTATACTATATACTATATTGATTATTCCAGAAAAACAAACAAACCTGGGTATATATACTATATTGGGGGTTTGATACACACACTATATATATAAATATATACTATATTTGGGTATATATTTATATATATACTATATTTGGGAGGGTTATATATACTATATATACTATATTAGGGTTTCAGTGTTTATATATATATATATATATACACACACACTATATTTGGGGGGTTTATATATACCATACAGTATATATATGGTATATACCTGGGTATATATATATACTGTATTGGGGGTATATACCTGGGTATATATACACTATATACTATATTGGGGGTTTCAGTGTTATATATATATATATATACTATATTGGGGGTTATATATATATATACTATATTTGGGGGAGTTTATATATACTATACTATATATAATATATATATATATATACTATATTTGGGGGTTTATATATACTATATATATTATTTTGGGGGATTTATATATACTTTATTGGGCATTTATATATACTATATATACTATTAGTATATACTATACTATATTTGGGGGGTTTATATATACTATATTATATATACTATACACTATAATATATATATACCATATCTATACTATATTTCAGTGTCATATATATTCTATATTTGGGAGGTTTATATATACTATAGTTACTATAGTTGGGGGGTTTATATATACTATATTGGCACAAACCTATAGCCTTAGCTATATATATTTGAATGACATGGAAACCCCCATACACTTATTGATTATTCCAGAAAAACAAACCTCTTATTAACTAAATGTGTAAGTATTTGAAAATATTATGTATACATTTATTTAATAAATTTTACTTTAAAGACTATAAATTTTAAATGGTATTGGAGATTCATCTGGTTTTCTCCCACTGATTCCTCAGCACTCAGCCTAGGATAGGGCACTTAGCAGGGACTTAAAAATATTTTATGAATGGGTAAAGGTATGAATTTGTTTTAGTCAACTACATCAACAGCATCTCAAAATTAATCCAAGAAAACAATCCTTTATGTTTTTCACTTTGCTCATCCAGAAACATAGATTGTTTCCTCTTCATTCAAGGCTTCTTTTGTATATATTATATATTTCATTTGCAAATATAGGTCATGCAACTTTGTGTTATTTTTACTGTCAAAAGTATTTGGTCTTCATGATTGAAAATAGGATTAAAATTTTTGTTTTTATCATTTAGCATATTAATGCTCTTTAGAGAAAAGCATTTGATTTTCTTTATCTTACAGTCAGATATCATAATATGCATTTACTGATCCAAGGGAAATTTTAATAAAACCTAGGATACCTTTGATTATACGATACAACATTGATTTAATAACAACTGAAATTTTAACTGTATTATATAAACACTTGATAATAAGACCCATGTAAGTCTTAGATTTACTAAAAATAAGTCCTAATGTTAATGTTATTCAGTAGTTTCTATGCAATTATTTGACTTTTGCCCAAATAATTAGTAAGACATAATATTTCCTTCTTTTTAACTATATATTTGTGTTCTATTTCATGATACTGACCAAAATCTTAAAAATTGTATTAATAAATTTAGTTTTTTTCTCATCAGAAGTGAAAAAATAAGCCAGGCATGGTAGCTCACACCTATAATCCCAGCAGGTGGGAAGCTAAGGCAGGTGGATTGCCTGAGCTCAGAGGTTTGAGACCAACCTGAGCCAGAATGAGACCTTGTCTCTAAAAACAGCCAGGCATTGTACAGGTGCCTGTAGTCCCAGCTACTTGGGAGGCTGAGGCAAGAGAATTACTTGAGCCCATGAGCTTGAGGTTGCTGTGAGCTATGATGCCACTGCACTGAACTAAGTGCTAAAAAAGTGAGACTTGGCCTCAAAAAAAAAAAAAAAAGTGAAAAAATAATCCTAAGTTTTCATTTAGCAGATATTTGCCAACTGTCCACCCTGGACCCATAGCAGACAAAACACTGTGGGATAGTGCTCACTGAACACAGCAAGAGGGACACATTATTAACACCTGGCACTGAGAATAGAGTTGTCCACAGTGTTACTTCTTTGTGAATGTAACAGGAGCAATTCCACTGCAAATTTCAGTACAGATAAAGAAGAGAGATTTGTAATTCTGGCTGCTGAGAGAGATTGGGTTCCTCTTTCAACAATTTGGATTTATTTGTTCTGAGAGGAGCCCACCTACAGGAATATTCTCCAAGCCCCCCAGATGTCGTGAAAAGTAGTGGGAGCTGATTTCCGGTTTGATGATGGATATGTGTGAGGAATTCTACAACCCAGGGATTTTCAGGGCCTGGAGTGGGTTGGAGGGCATGTTAAATCCCTAAAATAATTACAGAACTACTAGACCACATCTAGCCTTATAATTATAATTTAATATTTTATTGGCAAAATTAATAGACTCAGTCTGTCATCCCCACTCAATTCTAAGCACCATGAGGGTGAGGATCATGTCTGATTTTACTGTGTATGCTATCCCAGGAGTTTCTGTTTTCCAGACATAATTGGCTCTGGTGTTTCATTGTTGTTGTTGTTTTTTGTTTATTATCTCACATAACACTTGTTCTAAAGTACACATTTCTAGAAACACTGCTGTAAAATAAGATTTTTTTTTTCCACAATGGCCCCACTTGTCCATTTCCCAGGATCCTTTCATTTGATGGAGGTACTCAGCTGCTCAGAGGAGCAAATGAACAACAAGAAGAAACACCACACTAGTATTTGGAATTGAGGTTTCTCTAGGAGCTGATGGTTACATAATTGTCAACAGACAAATTGCAATTCTTAAAATTATTGACTTCTTTTTCACTTCCTAAGCATCCATGAAAAAGTATCTATTGCATTCCAGGCACTGTGCTAGGTGCAAGGTATCAAACAGGAATCAATAAACACTGTTTAAATGCTTATTGTACATAAGAAGCAGTGCTAGGATAGCATGTGGTAAGGAATAAATACATGGGTGGTCCTGACCTTCTGGAGTGTGCAAACCCATGAGGGGCTTCTGTTCTCACAGAAAAGGCAAACATAAAGCTTTCAATACCATTGACTTTTCACCATCCCCTCCATCCCTTCTCCTGTCTTTCTTTATCATCTTCTTTTAAATATCATGCAACATACTTTCCCAAGGTGCTACCCCTTAAAATGGTATTCCCAGGGCACTATTTTCATGTTTTATTTCATTTTCTCTTCTTATCCTTCCTTTATTTCCTCTCCCTAGATAATGTATGCATTCCTCTGACTAGTACATACATGCTAATGACACTAAACCCTTTCTACTATATGCTTAGTGAATCTCTATAGTTCATAAACTCATGTCAAGCCTTTGTTGAGTTTTTCTATTGCCAAGATGCTCGACACATACTAGATGCTAAATGTTTCGTAGGAAGTGAGTTTGCTTATGCTCGTTTACTGAATGCTCATTTACAGAATTTTTCTTGTCAGTGCTGTGCTCTGAATTTATGAAGAGTGGGTCTTTGTGATGCTCCAGAATGGTAGGGGGCAGGGTGCTGTCACAAATTGCAATAGCTAATAGGACTTTAAAGAAGAGGTTGTCCAGATTCAGCCAAGTTACTGAAACTGAGGATTTCCTGCTTTTCAAAGGCTGCATATTATTCCATTGTGTATATTATCCACATTTGTTTTATCCGTGTATCCATCGATGAATAGTTGGGTTGATTCGATACCTTGGCTCCTGTGAATGATGTTGCAGTGAAGCACAGATAGCCCTTTGACATACTCAGTTCAGCTCCTTTCGGTATAGACTGAGCAGTGAAATTGCTGCATCATATGGTAGTTTTAGTTTTAGTTTTTTGAGGAACTTCCATACTGCTCTCCCAAATGGCTGCACTAATTTACATGTCCATTGGCAGTATATGTAGTACAAAGGTTCCTTTTAGTGGATGTTAAAAATAACAAAGGAAAGGAAAGGAAGGGAAAGGGAAAAGAAAAGAGAAGACATAAGGGAAGGGAAAGGAAGAAAAGAAAGGAGAGGAGAGGGGAGGGGAGGGGAGGGGAGGAGAGGCGAGACGAGAAGAGGAGACTGAGTGCAGTGGGTGGGTCACTCAAGCCTGTAACCCCAGCACTTTGGGTGGCCAGGGAGGCAAGAGGATTGCTTGAGTCCAGGAGTTGTGGCCAGCCTGGGAAATATAGCAAAAGTCCCATTTCTAAGTAATAGTAGTAGTAATAATAATAAATTTCCCAAGAGTGATGGCATGTACCTGTTGTCGCAGCTACTTGGGAGGCTGAAATAGAAAGATCACTGGAGCCCAGGAATTTGAGGCTGCAGTGAGCTATGATAATGTCACTGCACTCCAGCCTGAGTGTTGGACCTCATGTCATTAAAAAAAAAAAAAAAAAAAATAGGTTGTGTAAGGAAGTAGATGGAGATGATATTCAAATACAAGTTTGGGAACAGATTTTGGAAAGTATTAGAAATCCACCCACTTTGATATCCACCCCCACCTCCACCCAGAAGTAGAGAAAATCATACATCCTTCCTTATGATTCAGTTTCATTTGACCAATTGCTTCTGCAGGTGGGGGAGTAAAGACCCGGGGCTCTTTCCCTGCCCTGGGGCTCTGTGGAACAAACCCATTTTCTGGAGTGGAAAGAGTGAAGTCTACCCGTTAGGGAATGATTTGTAGTCTACAGTCAAGTTCTGCAGACACATTTTATTTCCAGTGCTTATTTCTCATTAACAAAACTTGAGATCAGCCTTTTTTTTTTTTTTAGAAAAAATAAATACAGAGTAAATATGTGCCCTTGTTAATTAATATGACTGTAACAACAAACAGTAAGTGCAGCTTATTCATACCCAGCACCCCAAATACCTAAGCACACAGGCCTAATTAAACTCATTCATGCACAATGTGGAATTTTCCCCTAAAGAATGCACACTTGGCTTCTCAATTATCTTTAAAACTTCTCCTTAAACACCCCCTCAAAGTGGAATAAGCCAGACCTTGAACGGCTTCCCTTCTGTTATAATTTCCTTCCCACTTCTGTCTGTCTTCCTTATCACGATTCATTGACAAGACGGGGGAGGGCGGCTGTTGCCAGGGAAATCTGGAGCAGCAAAACCCCCTGGCTGGTATGGAGAATTCAGTGCCACATGGGTAGACACTAACTGTGGTTTGGTCTCACCTTTTGCTTATGGTGGCAAGAATGCAAATGCTCATAAATTGTCATCTTTGTTCCCATTTTCTTTTTCCTGCCTTTTTTCCTCCTGTTCCTCTTCCAATTCTTCAAACAAATCCTCAAATTCCTATCACACTGGGTAGAGTGCCTTGGCATCATAACTCACAGCAACCTCGGACTCCTGGGTCCAAGCAATCCTCCTGCCTCAGCTTTCCGCATAGCTGGGATTACAGGCATGTGCTACCATGCCTGGCTAGTTTTTTTAAATTTGACTAGGGACAGGGTCTCACTCTTGCTCAGGCTGCTCTAGAAGTGATAAGTTTAACCGATCCACCTGTCTCAGCCTCCTAGAGTGCTGGGATTACAGGCATGAGGTACTATGCCCAGCCCATTTTTTAAAAATTACTCTCCAAGATATTTTTTTTTTCTTTTTTGATAGTCTCACTATGTTGCTCTTGTCACCCTCTGTAGAGTGTTGTACTGTCATAGCTCACAGCAACTTCAAACTCTTGGGCTTAAGTAACTCTCTTGCCTCAAGCCTCCTGAGTAGCTTGGACTATAGACACCCACCATAACACCCCACTATTTTTTGGTTGCAGTTGTCACTGTTGTTTAGCAGGCCCTGGCCGGGCTTGAACCTGCCAGCCTTGGTGTATGTGGCTGGTGCCCTCCTCACTGAGCTATGGGGGCCGAGCCTCTCCAAGATCTTTTTGAACTATTTACCTAATAACAACTTATTTGATATCTAACCACCTTTGATTCCTCTGCCTTATTCAACAAGGTGAATTACACTTTAGAACAACACAATTTGTATTACCTACCCAATAGTGTCATAATTTTCATTCCAATCTGCTATTATTCCTATTTTAATGGTTTTAACCTTGTTGTAAACCAGGGGTGTCCAATCTGTGTGGCCCATGGGCCACATGCTGATTTAGTGAGGACTGTTTTCCTTATCTGTGGTGTCAGATATCACAAAAGTTTGCATGGACCTTTCTTTTTTTTTCCTAATCAGTGTTTGTTAGGGCGTGTGTGTGTAATATATGGCACAAGACAACACTTCTTCTTCCAATGTGCAGCAGAAAAAAAAAATGTTGGACAGCTTGTAATCTAAATAATCGTGATCTCAGGTGTATCAGCCAATCAGAGCTCCACTGTATCGACTAATTAGAACTAAGCAGATTTAAAGCAATCATTTGTATCAAGAGGCTTGACTGAGAACCTGCTTGGAGACTTTGGCTCTAAGACAGGGTGTCCATCCTGCAGCCTATGGACCTTGTGCTGATTTTCTGAGGACTATTTTGCTTATCTGTGGCATCAGATATCAGGAAAAGTATGCACAGACCTTTTGTTCAGCTCATCAGCTATCATCTGTGTTTGTGTATTTAATGTGTGGCTCTAAGCAACTCTCATTTTTCTAATTTGCAGCAGAGAAACAAAGAAAACAAAAAAGTTGGGCACCCCTGCAAATAAACTCTAACTGTGGTTGTTCTCTGGAATGCACTTCCCTCTGACATCCAAGGCTGCTTCTCCCCAGTTGGCAAACCGTTCACTGGAATAAAATCTCTTTCCCCCAAGTTTTTTCTTCTTTCCAGAGAACTCTGGTGCTCAGTCCCTGGACAAAAAAGATTATTTTATTCCCTAGGGTTCCATTTCATAGCATTATTTATTCTGTTCCCTCTGCCCTTCTCAACTTTGTACTTTATTTGTAATCTTTCAAAATTCATGTAAGCCGTATATGAATTCATTTCTTTTACATACAGAAAGCCACCTGGAAGTCTCCAGTTTGGGTTAGGGACCCACTTTGTGTGCTTAGTGCACCTGAAAGCACGTCTATGGTAGCAATTTTGAAATTACATCTTTATATGTGTAAATACAACTTCACATGCATCAACCAGAGTGTCTCAGGGTTTGGCTCAGTGGCTCATGCCTGTAATCCTGGCAGTTTGGAAAACTGAGGCAGGAGGATTATTTGAGGCTGGTACTTCAAACTATCCTGGTCAATAGTAAGACACTGTATATGCAAAATATATATATATTTTTTAATTAGCCAATTGTATTAACCCGGATGCAAGTGGAACGCGCCATTCTTAGTAAAGCATCACAAGAATGGAGAAGCAAAAATCCTATGTACTCAGTTCTCATATGAGGACATTTGGTGACCTAGTACAAGGTAGGGGGTTGGGAAGGGGAGAGAAGAGAGAGGGAAGGAGGGTGGGGCTAGGGGAGGGGAAGAGCAGAGAGAGGAAAGGAGGGATGGGGTGGGGGAGTGACAGTTTGTGACACATCTTTTGGGGGCAGGACACAATTATAAGAGAGACTTTACCTAACAAATGCAATCAATGTAACATGGTTCTTTGGGCCCTCAATGAATCCCCAACAATGAAAAAAAAAATTAGTCAATTGTGGTGGTGCCTGTAGCCCCAGCTACTAGGGAGGCAGAGGCAGGAGGATCACTTGAGCCTTGGAGTTCAAGACTACAGTGAGCTATATAAAAAAAAAAAAAAAAGTGCCTCAGGAACTTAAAACATGCCTTAAATTATCCTTATTCCTCCAGGGCCTATCATAGCTTCAGCCACAAAGCAGCCACCCAACAAACGTCTGCAAACTGAATTCAGCTGCATTTTTTTTCACATCCTTACAGGGTCTACACTGATTTCAATGAAGATCTCTTTAAAATAATTTTAAAACTAATTCTAAGCACAACCCTCAGATTCCCAATGGTACAACTTCTCCTGCCTTCCCTTGCTATTTTCTTGAGTCTTCCACTTAACTATCGGCTTGGAAACTTGGGGGATTTATAGGTTAAGAAAAAAGTTGAAGACCCAAGGAAATATTCGTAATTTTTGTTTTGCTTTGTTTTCTAAATAGATGGCGCTTTGGGAAGATTCCAGTTCAAAGATATTAAAGAACACTTTCTCCTCACAGGGTATTTAGGGTTTTTGATGTTCAATACATATTAGCATTTTCAAGAGCAGTAAATCGAAGCCTTGAACTGTCCTGTCATGCATTTTCAGACAGTGGGCCAGGATGCCCTGTTGCTGTGGCTCTGAGTTCCTGTGGGTCCTCCAGGAGTGAGGTCCCTGCATCGCATCATAGGCTCCACTCGCTGGAGGTCTACATTGACTCTGACCTCTGTAATTATCTGCCAAGAGGTGAAGCTTACAGAGTATCTCCCCCTCCTGTGGCCTTCAGTGCATAAAGCCACACCATAAAGCAACACCATGTGGGATAGGGGAGAACACGGAGTACCTCGGACATCCTACCCTTTCCCAGACACACCAGCAAGGCAGTGCCTCCTCTCCCGCCCTCTGTCTCCTTTAAACCACTGGGCCTCAAACTCCTCTTTCAACCCAAGCAGGAATATCATCCCATGATGGTGCGCACAGGGAACAGAGCAGTGTTTTCCAACCTTTATCTCATGGCACACTGGAACCTATAGTTAAACTTCCGTGGCACACTTAAGTTATGGGGATCAACAACAACAGCAAAGGAATAAGAAGAAAGAGAATATACTTACTGTGCTTCAAATTTCTTTCAAAAATAATTTAATTAGGCTTGGCGTTTAAAGCTCAGTGGCTAGGGCACCAGCCACATACACCGAGGCTGGTAGGTTCAAATCCAGCCCAGGCCTGCCAAACCATAATGACAACTGCAACCAAAAAATAGCCTGGCATTCTGGTGGGCGCCTGTAGTCCCAGCTACTTGGGAGGCTGAGGCAAGAGAATCACTGAAACCCAAGAGTTTGAGGTTGCTGTGAGCTGTGACACCACAGCACTCTACCCAGGGTGACATAATGAGACTCTGTCTCAATAAATAAATAAATAAATAAATAAATTTAATGTAATTAATGATCTTTAAAAGTTTTTGCAGCACACCTAAGATCATCTCATGGCACCAGGGTAACACGGTACACTGGTTGCAAATCATCGCTGCACAGAGTAAGACACCCTCCATTCAAACCCCAACTTAGCCACTTTGAGCTATTACTTAACTTCTCTTTACCTTAGTTTCCAGATAGCTCAAATAGAGCCGCAACGGCTAGCGGAGGATACCTCTTTGGAAATACAAACATGCTCACTTGTGAGTCGTGCTCAGTTAACATCATTATATTTCCCCTCTTCCTCTATATTGTATTGATTTAAAACAAAAGGATGGGGGAAATCTCCACATTGATTCTGTCAGCAACTTTCAGGGTTATGGAAGTCTCATTACACGAGGATTTTAGGAGGCAAATTTATTATTATTTTCAATCTATGGAAGAAGAAATGGAGCCTCAGAGAAGTTAGAAGTTCTGCCAAAGTTCATACTTCTAGTAAAAGGCGCAAGTCGTGATTAAAACTTGGATTTTTTGCTGAGGTTGGAGTTGTGTTATTTTCTTCACTTCTACACCAGGTATGTACACCTGTCTCTCAGTATGGTCGATGTGGCTCTGGAATTGTTAGCTTATGTGTTTCTATAGCAAGGCCTTGAGTATCTGGAGGGCAGGGATCCCAGGTCATTGTCATCTTCGGGGCTTTGCCAGAGCCTGACATGGCAGGGGAGGCGGCCATCAGTATTATTGAATAAGTTACATGATGGATTCCTCCCCTTCTCACACACACAATCCTCCATGATGTCCCATGACACTTTCTGTTTTCAAGAATTTTTCCCTAGATTGTTTCCTAAGCCCTCACGTGGGGAACCCATTTTCCTGGTGGGAAACTGAGAACCCAACTGAACAAAAATAGAGAAAAAAATCAAACATGCTGCTCTTTATTGTGGCTTCCATATGACTTGATTGTTCCAAAGGGAAGATCAACAGTGGAGACGGCCCACATGTGGGACAGGTGTGTGCACCTGTGCTAGAACCCTGCCTTTTCCACATACAGCCTGTGTGCTCTGGGGCAAGTCACTGGCCTCCCATGAGCCACAGGTTTCTCATCTGTAAGATGTGCCAGGAATCCCCATTCCAGATTATTATGAACGTGAGACAGAATCCAGTACACAGCAGGCACTCTGTAGTAGCTATGCCTTTGATAACACCTTCTCTACCACTTTATCCCCATTCCATATAAGATTCAAGCTGGGTAAATCCTCACCATTGAATGAGTGCCCCGGTAGAGCTATTTCCTTACCACTGGTAGTCCCTGGACCCTCTCCTCCCACACCCCCAAAGTCCATCTCACTGTCACCTGCATTTGGCAATGCCAAGTCCACTTTATGCCCCACCCTTTGGTAAATTCCAGTGATCATAACCTAAAAAGACTTGAAAGGGTTACATAAACCATTGTGTTTCATAAAAAAAAAATGTTGATGATACTGAATGAACATTCACACTGAGTGTGACACACCCTTCATTCGCCTTCTCCTCTGGCATGAGCTCATTTCATGCTCCTAATAACCACAGAAGTTGGGATTGTTATCTCCATTGATTGATGCATTTATTTGGCACCTATTGACTGAAGACCATCCCTATAGCTGGGATTCATAACACTAAAAGACAATACTTAGTACAAGGATGAACTGGGAAAGGAGCTGGTGAGTGAGTCCTCATCCCAGTCCTGAAACCTGAGCCATGTACTTCACCTCGCCATGCCTCTGTTTCCTCTTCTCTAAAATGGGGGTGGAGATTTTAATGAGATTTCAAGGCAGTAAGTGGAGAATGAAAAATATTTAGTGGGTGTCTGGCATACCGCAAGTGCTCAAAATGTGTTCCCTATTGTCCATTAGAAATGATAAAAAATAGCCCAGAGATTTGAAGACATAAATGAAGAGTTGGTTTCACTTTGACCCTGGCGGGATTACCAAGAGTCAGTGCACACACCAATGTAGGGATAATCAGCTCTTCTAGAGAAAGGGAAGCCTGCAAGTCCAAGTGTCTGCTCAGTCAGCAGGGGAGCAGAAGTGCTGGCCTCCTTGTCCAGTGCTCAGGAACACGTGCTGCCCTCAAGAGAGGCAGACCCTCCACACAGGTCTGCTGTTAGGGGAGTGCTCAGCACCTGTACCAAGCAACTCTCTGGAATCAAATAAAAACACAGTCTGTGTCCTAAACTATCACCAGCCAGGATGTAAAGTGGCATCTAATAGATCTGTAACAACTTCATGAAGGTCCAGGAGATCCCCTTCCCAGAGGGGGAGAAAAAAAAATCCAAGAATGTATGAATCTCAGAGTATCACAGATTATCAGTGAGAGCAATCTTATGCTCACAGGTCCGAGAACAGCCTTCCTGTCTGAAAAGCTCATTCCAAGTGATGTGAAAGGCAGGAAGGTGAGTCTAATCATCAGAAATATCACCTCCAAACTCTAAATTCATTCTCCAGTTGTTTTTCTTCTCAAATAAAGTTCTTTTGGGGATATTTGGAAGGATGGCTTCTCCTGAGAAAATATCACTGACTGACATTTAGATGTAATACAATTTCCAGTTGGGAACCATCCCTTGCACCGCCTTTGTTTTAACAAGAGAGGAAGAGAAATGGCAGAGAAGGGGGTGGGACGTGGTGCTTAGTGACAGGGACAGGAGACAAAATGTGTTTTCTGAAAAAGACAACGGCCTATTCAGCTACTATTAAGAAGAAATACTAAGTAGGTATTCACAACCTGTCAGCCCTGTGCCAAGCCCCTTACTCTACATCGACAGGGTGGGCATAAAGTTTATGTGAAATTTAAAGACACAACATTGAACCTTTACCCGAGGTCAGATAGGAATAACTTCCCCAGTTTTCATATGTGGAAACGGGGGCACATATTTGAAAAGTAACTTGCCCAAGACCACTTGGAAACTCAGAATGCAGATGTAGGTGCCTGGATTCTGGAGACCCCATTTTAAGTCGTGAAGTATTTAAGTATTTACGATTTAGTTAGAGTCATGTGAAATGTGTCCGGCTTTTAGACACTGACCAGAACCTATTCAGGGGAGCCAGCAAAGAAAGTGTGAAGAGCCACAGCCTCCTGTGTGACATAAGCCTTGGTTCTATTCAGTGTTGGCTGGGGTTCCAGATCCTGGTTTGTCTTCCTCGTGCTTAATGGGAAAGGTACAGGCAACTTTGAACTTGGAGGGTGACTTGTAACGCCCTTGGGACAGACCTTTCCATTTCCAGCTACCAGTGTTGAACAGTCAATTGCCTGTGTCCTGACTCATAGTGTGATCCCGTTACCACCCGATGTCTTGATTGTGAGTGAATTGTTGTTCTCTGTCAAATCATTATCAGAGAGGCAGGAGGGTTAGAACTTAAAGTCTGAGGATGTTATAGAAATAAAATAAATAAAAGGAATGATAATATTTACCCTGCAGGCCTGGTGTGGGAATAATGCAACGTGTGCAAAGCCCCTGGTGGTGCGCCTGGCACACAGTAGGAGCTTCGTGAGTGTGCTTTTTCTTCTTCTTTGTTAAAGTGGGATAATGGCTATTAGAGGCATTAGGAGACAATACAAATGAAAATAGACGGCGCTGTGAATGCTATATTTAATTTTTAAAAAACCGTGTTAGGAAATGAGTGGAAATTTTTTCTGCGTTTGCAGTAGAGCAGAAAACAAGGCAATTATGGATATCAAGAATTGACGATAATCACCAGTCACAGACGATGAATTACAGCATTGGCTCCTGAAAGGAAAGAAGAGGGTGGAGTTTGGATTAGAGTTCAAGTAGATTTAAGGAACCAGGAGGGCTGGTGAAAACTGCTCTGAGGTTTTTCAGTAGGATAATTTCACATGGAACAGAATTACAGAAAATTTCCTGAGACAGACTATGGAAAAGTAACTGGATAAATTCAGGGATTATTTTAACACTAATGTCATCATAATTTTTATCAACATCAGCATAAACAGAGTGCTGTGACATCACAGCTCACAGCAACCTCCAACCCTTGGGCTTAAGCGATTCTCTTGCCTCAGCCTCCCAACTAGCTGGCACTAAAGGTGCCTGCCACAATGTCCAGCTATTTTTTGGTTGTAGTTGTCATTGTTGGTTAGCAGGCCCAGGCTGGGTTTGAACCCGCCAGCTCCAGTGTATGTGGCTGGTGCCCCTGCCACTGAGCTTTAGGCACCAAGGGCTACTTATTGATTTTTTTCCCCAAATAGACAGAGCAACTTAAACAACAATTAGCAAGTGATTGCTGTGTGTTAGACACTACTGTGTCATCCTATCGAATCTTGCTAGGACTCATTTAAGGTAAATATTAGTCACATGTTATAGATAAATAAGTTGACTCTCAGAATTGTTCTTCTATGAGTAGCTGCAGTTTAAATATGAAAGGTCTGAAAATTACTGGATATACACCAAAAAGCTAGTATGTCTGGGTTATTTTGTTTGCATTGTCTCATTTGATCATCAAAATGACCCATGAGTTAAATGTCATCACATCTACTTTACACATTCGGAAATTGAGTTTCACAGAGTTTGAGCAATTTGCCCCCAAATCCTATGGTTATAAATGGCAGGGGCTCAAATGGAGCTCTGGTTTCTCTGATGCTTCCAAGACACTCCACAGGAAACCAGGCAAATCTCTAATAGTCATAAATATGTATTCTTAGTTTGACTGTCAGCCTCAGAGGAAAATCAGTGATGAAAGTCATGCCTAATGGCCTAACCCATCTCTTTCAACAAAACCCAAATTATTCATTTACCGCCATCCATTGTACATGATCATCTCCAACTTGTTGGTAAGCAGCTGATTATTTTGGTTGTGTTATGAGCAAATAAATGTGTCTGTCTGCAAAATGACAAATGGGACCTGATCAACAGAGAAACAGTTGTTCCAGGCTTGCAAACTCCCAGGAGTCTAATGAACAATAGTTTACTGAATGAGCAACTGCAAAAGAAAGAAATTACATTAGTGTGGTTTCTTAGAGAGCCATTCACGGGATTCAATGCCTTTGCAATAAAGAACTTTGGTAGCTGTGAACTGGGCAGTGGAGGGCGCACACAGGGAATGCTCATGCCTTGCACAGGATGGTCCCCCCTTCCACAGGTCTCCCTGGGCACACCCTCCCTCACCACTCTCCATGGTTACATAAATATCCGAACTTTTACCTTCAACCTGTTGTCTAGCCAAGACTTTCTCTGGGAGTGGATAACACCTGCTTGTGTTTTTGCATGATTGAAGCACTCAGGCTTGGTCTGAGCTTGTGAAAGCAGGAGGCAGTGAGCCTCATGGGCAAAGAAAATAAACTCGGGGCTCAGTCAGATGTGGATTTCAGTCCAGCCTCCTCCCCTCACTAGCTATGTGCTTTTGGCTATGTACCCTAACTCTTCTGCTGTAAGAGGGGAGATACCAGTTTCTCTCTTTCTCTCAAGATCCTTCGAAAATAAAAACAACCAAAATTGAATAATAATGAAAGCCAAACTGGAACTCCAGGCTGATGACTCTCTGTGTGTGTGGTACACGTTTACGTGTGTATCTGACTTTGACACTCAGAAAAGACAAACCAAGCTGATCGCCAGTGAAGAGGATTTTCTAATGATCACACCTCAATGAAGGCCATGTTTTTGCATTTCATAATTTCCCTAAAATTTCTACAAGACGAGCAACTAGGGAAGCAGGATCAACCAAACAGCAGAATAAATACGGTTAAACGGCTTTGAGCAGATTCCGCTTATGCTCTTGTAAGTAGCTTATTCACTCCAGTTTTAGGAAAACAGGAAGTAATAAGATTAAGGATCCAAAGCTCAAATGAAAACATCATGTCAAATCTAGTCCAAGAAGGATTTGGGTTCAGAGAAGAGACTGAAATGCTTCATAAAATTAAAGGAAAATGAGCAGGCTTATAATAAGTCTGCGGCACACACGCGCTCTGTAGTTTGTAAATTTCTGGTAGAGCACTACACAGAAAATAGTCCAATCGAGAGGGTTTATTTAGGAAAGCACTTGGAGGGTATGCACACTGAAGAGTCATACACAGCCTGTGTCACTGGGGATTTGACAAGGAATAGGGCAGCGTCATGAAAACCTGTTTTTGATCACAACGCACTCAGTGTGGCAAACAAGCAAATAACCCCCTAGACATGTTTGTACAACTTACCCTCATTTCAAAGTACTTAGGTCCAACAAAAAATTGCTTAATATTTCTTTCCTAAGATACACACATACAGAGGGTGCTAAAAAAATGTATACACATTTTAAGAAAGGAAAAAACTGTACTAAAATTGTAATACTCAAATTACATTTGACTTCTTTTTTTTTTTTTGAGACGGAGCCTCAAGCTATCCCCCTGGGTAGAGTGCCATGGCATCACGCTCACAGCAACCTCCAACTCCTGGACTCAAGCGAGTCTCCTGCCTCCGCCTCCCAAGTAGCTGGGACTAAAGGTGCCTGCCACAATGTCTGGGGATTTTTTTTGGTTGCAGCCATCATTGTTGTTTTGGTGGGCGGGCTGGGGATTCGAACCTGCCACCTTAGGTGTATGTGGCTGGCGCCTTAGCCGCTTGAGCCACAGGCGCCGAGCCCATTTGACTTCTATAATTGTAAGAGATACAAGATAACAAATGTTATTGGTACATATTATTACAATTTTAATAGATTTTTTTTTTTCCTGTCTTAAAATGTGTATACATTTTGGGCACCCTCTGTGTAGTGTGAATGCAGTGTATACACTTTTTTTTTTTTTTTTTTTACTATAATACAAGGAAGCAATTCAAACTTTAAAATAAGCAATCATCATCATTGATCATATAACACAAATTAAGTGGTACAATTTCAGATATAGTCCAATGCCAATCAAAAATCAATGCATATGCTTATTTAGGGTAGTCACAGCCATGTTTTTTAGAAGTGAGTATATTTAGGAAATGAGTGTATAAAGTAACCTTTATAAACTACAATCTATACAAATGTTAAAGCTCAGTTGTAAAAAAGTTATAAGAATGTTTTATGAATATGCATCACTCTCCCTTTCAGAACAATTGAAATAACACACAGTAAACTAAAATTGCTAATGAGGAAATTAAACTGATAGTAACTTACAATGTAGCGCAAAACATAAATTCCTTACCAATTCCAGGCACAACTCATGCTTTATCAGTGATAATGCTTTCTGTGCAAGGTGTGAAATTCTCAAAATCTATTTGTAAGTGTGCACAATAACAGTTTGGAACTTGCAAACACAGACTGTTAGTCAAACTTCTTGGAAAATTACCGGCTAGTCCTCAGGAAATTCCAACTTTTATAGGGCATTCTTACTTTAAGAGCCATTAGAACACATTACCAGCAAAACATTCAGTGGCGTAGTTATAATAAAAAGAATATATATAATAAAGTATGGATCACTTATCAGGACATTGGATAAAGGCAGTCATAGACCCAAGACAATAATAATAATAATAAATAATATTAAATAGCTTATACTCATTTAGTATGAAGAATGACCTAGGCACTATTCTAAGTGCTTTGTATGCGTTTATTTATTTTAAAATGATATATTATTGCGGTAAGAACACTTGACATGAGTTCTACCCTCTTAACAAATATGTTAAGTGTATAATACAGTAAGCAATGGGCCAAAGGTTCAACAGCAGGTGTCTAGAATTTATTCACATTACTGACTGGAAAATGTATGTCCCTTGATCAGCAAGTCTCCATTTTCTACTCCCTGCTGCTGACAGCCCTAGAAACCACAGATGCGCCTTGATTCTATAAATTTGACAATTTTAGATACTCACAGAAGTAGAATCATGCAGTATTTGCCCTGCTATGACTGAATTTCTCTTAGTATAATTCCTCAAGTTTCATAGTCATTGTCACTTACTGCAGAATTTCCTTCTTTTTAAAGGCTGACTAATATTCCACGGTATGTATGGAACACACTGCCTTTATCCATTCATTCCTCCATGGACATTGAAGTTGTATCCACATCTTGGGGTTGTGAATGGTGCTGCCATAAATTTGGGAATGCCAAAGTCTCTTGGAGATCATGATTGCAGCTCTTTTGTGTATATGCTCAGAAGTAGGATTGCTGGGTCATATGGCAGCTCTGTTTTTAATTTGTTGGAGGAACTTCCATCCTGTTTTCCATAGACGCTGAATCCTTTTGCATTCTCATCAACAGCACGAGGGTTCCACTTTCTTGGTATCCTCATCAATCCCTGTTCTCCTTTATCTTTCTGAGAATGGCCATCCTCACAGGTGTGAGTTGACATCTCAGTTTTGATTTGCATTTCACTGATAATTAGCAGCAATGGAGGGTCCTTTTGCATACTTGTTGGCTGTTGGAATATGTTCTTTGAAGAACTATATGTTCAGATCTTTTGCCAGTGTTTTGATCAGGTTATTAGTTATTTTGCTACTAAGTTGTAGGAGCACCTTAACATATTGTAGAAATGATCTCCTTATCAAATTCATGCTTTGCAAATATTTTCCCTCATTTTATAGATTGACTTTTCACTCTGATTTTTTCCTTGACTCTGCAAAAGTTTTCTTTTCTTTTGTGTCTTTTTTTTTCCAATGTAGTCTCACTATTTACTTTTGCATTTGTTGCTTGTGCTTTTGGTATAAGATCCATGAAAATTACTGTCAAGACAGGCAGTTTTTGGCACCAAGGACCAGTTTCATGAAAGACAATTTTTTTCATGAACCAGGAGGAAGGGTGCATTAGATTCTCATAAGCAGCATGAACCTAGATTCCACTCACACACAGCTTTCAGTAGGGTCTTGCTCCTCTAAGAATCTAATACCCCAGCTGATGTGATAGTAAGTGGAGGTCAGGTGGTTGAAGAGAGCAGCAGAAAGTGGCTGTGAACACAGGCCACAGTTTCACTTGGTTGCTCACTGCCCCACTCTTTTATATATATATATATATATAGAGAGAGAGAGAGAGAGAGAGAGAGATACATATATATATATTTTTTTATTGAATGATAACTATGTACATTAATGCACTTCTGGGGTACAGTGTGGGGTTTTCACACACAATCCAAAACACTTCCATCAAACTGGTCAACAGAGCCTTCATGTCATTTTCTCAGTTACTGTTTTAAAACGTTCACATTCTACTCTTAGAAAGATTCACTTGTATCCTTATAAGATAAACCTCAGAAGTGATCCCTCCAATCCCCCTCCCTCACTGCCCCACTCTTGCTGTCTGCTGTATGCCTGGTTCCTAACAGGCCAGGAACCTGTACTGGTTCATAGTGCAGGAGTTGGGAACCACAGTACTAGACTAATGACATAAAATATTTTTTCTATTATTTCTTCTAAGCTTTTTATAATTTAAGATCTCATATTTAAGTTTTTAATTCATTTTGAGTTGAATTTTTGTGGATGGTGTAAGACAACGGTCTGATTTCACTCTTCAGCATAAATATATCCAATTTTCCAAAACATAATTTATTCAAGAGAGTATCCCTTCCCTATGGTATATCCTTGGTATCTTTGTCTAAGATCATTGGACCCTATATATGTGGATTTATTTCTAGACTCTCTCTTCTCTTCCATTTGCCTATCTTTACACAGACATCATACTGTTTTAATTACTATAGCTTTGCAATATATTTTGAAATAAGGACATATGGTATCTCTAGGTTTGTTCTTTCTCAAGATTCATTCAGATATTTGGGTTTCTTTGTGGTTCTGTATGAGTTTTAGAAATGTTTCGGTAAGAATTCTATTTTGATAAGAATGTCATTGAAATTTTGATACAAATTGCATTGAATTTGTAGATTATTTGAGGTAGTATGGAATTATTATAGTCATATCTTCCAGTTCATGAACACTGATACTTTTTTCATTTTCCTGTGTCTTGTTTAATTTCTTTCATCAATGTTTTATAGTTTTCAGTGTCCAAGTCTTTTATCTTCTTAGTGAAATTCATTTCTAAGTATTTTATTTTTCATATTGGTGTCATTATAAAAGAAGCTATTTTTCTAATTTCCTTTTTAGATAATTCATTGTTAGTGCACAACAGATTTTGTATCCTGCAACATTGAGTTTACTAGTTCAAAGACTTTTTTATGGAGACTGTGTGTGTGTGTGTGTGTATCTAATTGTTCCAGGTAGGACTTCCAGTACTACATTAAATGAAAATGATGGGTTTTGGCCTCCTAGCCTCGTTCTCAATGATAAAAGAAAAGCTTTCAGTTTTTCACCATTGAAAATAATGTTAGAACTCCTCATTACTATCAGTGAAGTAGGTATAATGTAATATAAGATCATTATAAGATAAGGAAAGTAAGTACTCCATGTCCTGGCTTGGATTAAGAGGTTCCTGGTTTAAAATACCATCTCTTTTGGTCATTCTCTAAGCTTCACAAGTCAAACACCCTCTCTGGACTCTGTTTCTACCTCTGTGAAGTATCAGGGTTATAAACAAAATCACACATGTGAAATTGTTTTACCTAGAGCCGGAGGTATAGTAGGTGCTGAGTAAATGTTATCTAATCTGAATCCATCATTGAATTTGGTAGGAAAGTCTGTGTCTTTTCTAACTAAATCAAAATACATTTTCTCAAGAGTATTTTTGAGACATTTTACATTATATTTTGCAATATCTTTATTTAACTAGCAAGTAAGTGTTTAATATGCAGTTATAAACATAGACCTACTAATGCAGGTAGTTTATATGTAGGGAAAAGCACTTCTTCCTCCTGGATCATACAAAGAATTCCATATTGATTCCCTTAAAGAGGAAAGTATTGAAATCATTTCATACTTAATTTTATAGTCACTATGGGAAATCCAGTGGATATATTTATAGATGTCTGGATGAGATCTCAATAGCATTAACTGCCATTCTGAAAAATGGATAGTATTCATGATGTTGCTTTTATTGGATGGGACAATATGAAAACCATCAGAAGCAGGCTGGTCACTAAACAGGATGCCAGATGTCCAATGTCACCTTCTCACTCTGAATTTGTGAAACCTTCTCTTAACATCATGCCCCAAATATAATCAGAACCTTGTCCCCAAAACCTGACAGTTAAAATAATCTTGTTCACTAACTAAAAATGTGAATTATGACAGAAAAGGGATTTAATACAAGAGTTTGAGTCAACAAATTCTCTGGTTATGGAAAACATTTAAAATAATAATAAGTGTATTGATTAATTCACTTCATTCCTTCAAGATGCTGAGCTATGTATGTGGGATATAATGTTTAGGAAAAGAGAATATCACCTTTGCCCTTTTAAAATTTGCGGACTAGCTGAAGTGTTAGGTGTATGTTAGAACTGCACAAATGATTGTAAAACTTCATCTGTGCAAATGGACATACATGGCATATACTGTGAGAGTTGCCAGCAATAGACAGGTGATTAACTCACTTCTCTTCATCTATCAAAGTCACCTGGTGAATTCTGCCACTGTTCTATAGAGATAAAAAGTCCTGTAGTCAGGCCTTGACTTACTTGGAAGAGGAAGAATATTTTTCAGTTCTACTTATATTAAGCCCACGTTCCTATGTTTTCTTTCATATTCCCCCTTATTTTAAAAATGTGCGTATGTCATTTTGATGATTCTGAATTCATAAGCATTTTTGGCCAATTGTTTCATTACTTGTGTGGATGAGATATGATCATATCATACCCTGAACTTAATACATTGAATCCTTTCTGTTTAAGTTATTGATCAAAGTTCCTCACTCTATTTTCTGAACTGGCCAGCTCTCTTCTCTTGTCCCATTCCTAATTGCGATGTTAATAAAATCAATTTGGCTAATGTTGAGAGTCACCCTTCTGCTGTTCCTCCCTCTCTTTTTAAACTATTTTCTACAGACATCTGAACTCATCCATCAGGTGGTGGTTTTACCAGAGTTAGAGATGTCACATTCTCTCAGCTAAATATCACCAACTGTACATATCTCTATATGAAGCAGAACCTGACCTTGAGATAGAGAAGGCTGACTAATGGCCCTTCCATTTCTTTTAGCTGCATGGTGAAAACACTGGTGACAAAGGATTCCCAAGGACCACTCACAGGTGGATTCCAAGAACTATTTGCTTGTGCAGCACATTACGTAAGCAGTCAAGAGCAAAAATGTAAATGAAACCTGAGTGAATCTCCTAGAAAAAAAGGACGTAGGTAAAATTCAATGGAATTGTCAGAAGATAACACCTGACTTCCTTACCCCCTTTTCTAGCCTGCTGCCAGCATGAAGAACTAACCACAGCTTTGATGGAGCAGAGCACAGAATGTGTAACCTAGACAGACCGCCCTCCTGCGCCCCTTACAGGAGAGCCAGCTGAGGGGCTTCTATTGCTTTCCTTTGTTTGAAGGTATTTCAGACCTCAAAATTAACAAGACGAGCAGTTGCAGGCTTTGGGGAACCCGTTTCATCGTTTGGAGGCTGGCTGGTCATGTGGTGTAGGAGACAGAGCAAGAAAAAAATGACGACTTCTTTTTCAAAGGTCGAGATATTCAAGAATTATCTCATGCTGAAATCTGTCATGGGACAAGTCATACCATTCTCATTAAGTTTACAATGCCCATTGCTAATAGTTTCTATTTTGTGGAAGAATTTATACCCAGCAATTCCAGCCTAGAATAGTCTGCAAAAATAACTCCTTAAGTGATGATTGAGAGTCATGATAACATGGCTTGAAATGTAGCATTGGCGCCAGAAAATTTACTACAGAAGACCACGCTGAGGGTTGAGCTGTCAGAAGAGCAATTAACTGAATTTTTTGAAGCTAATTCAAATGAAAACACTAAGATTATAAGTGATAACACAGAGCTAAGAAGATAAGAATTTCCACAAAATTAGATTATAGCTTTTTTTGTGGCCATAAAACCATATTATCCTTGATATTACTCAATCAATAACTGCAAGAAAATTATCTTCATAGGTTAAACTGGTGCTTCCCAGTTTGGAGCTGAAGAGTGTAGTCTATTTTTCTACTATTTGAGAAACAAAAGTGGTGTTACTTTTACATATTTTTTCTGATGAGGAATGGATGCTTCATAAGCAGCTCTGTGACAAAGGAATCACGCCACTTACCTATGGTATCATCAAAGGTATCACTTAATGTAAAAGAAAAATATTGCCAAGTATTACATTGTGAAATACAATAACTTTTATAACTGGTAATTTGGCCACTTACTGACGTTCAGTCACAACGTGTTAAAACACAAGTTTATTTTTGCATTTGTGTAACATAGGTAACCAGTTGCTGATTCTTCTGTTCATTTCTCAGCAATTTCAGGCATCTTTGATGGATAGTTTTCATTTAGGATACTCTTTTCACTGTTCAGTGAAGAATGATTTTATTGAGAACTAATTTCCTGGGTCCGATTGTTCATTAGGGCCACGTAGAACGCTGGAACAATCTTGTGTTTATACAAACAAGCAAATTCTCGATGACAGGTTTGAGAACATGACATTTTATCCACTGGCTACTCTAGAGCCAAATGAACATGATGAGAACACAGACTTTTCTTCATGAGACCTGACATTGACTTCCATCCTCTTTACATCTTCCCTAAGTTCCTTATCTGGAAAATGAGGTATAATATTTAACAGTAGGGTTAGTGTGAGAATTGAGTACAAACTATAGAAAGCCGGTGGCGTGTTCAGTTATCATCACTGTTATTGACATCGTCCTCTTCCTCAGTACTAATTGTACTTCCAAATTATATCACCTGAAATAATTATTATTAAAATATGTGGCCTTGTTTTAAACACCATCTCTGTTTCATCTATCTGAAAGACCACAGACGTTAAGAGTAGCCTGACAAATCTTCACCAACTCTGAACATCTATTTCTAACTATTTACACAGCAGCGGATGGGTGAAGAGGATTGCTTTGCCTCTGATTATCCTGGGACATTGATGAATGCACTGTTCCTTCTACCTCCTGCCCGGGGTGGGGGTGGTATAGAAACACCAAGTTTTGAACTTTTACTTGATATGTGAACATGAATTGGCTCCTTTTTCCTCCTAACAAAGTCTGAATTCCTTGAAGATATAGCACAGAATCCGGCAGAAAGTAGGTGTTGAAGTATGCTTTTTGAAGAAGGGCCTGTTTCTATGACATTTTGTTATCTTTTTAAATAGACTATATTTTTAGAGTAGTTCTAGGTTCAGAACAAAATTGAGAGGAAAGTACAGAGTTCTCACATAACCTCAGCCCACTCCCCCTCCACGCACACACACATAAAGCCTCCTGCAATCTCAATACCACACCCCAGAGCGGTACATTCATTACACACGGGCACACCATTATCACTGGACATCCTAGCTTGCAGTAGGGTTCACTTGTGATATATTCCATGGGTCTGGATGAGTGTATCATGACAGGTATCTGGAATTATAGATAGTAGCATGCAGAATTAATGTGCTAAAGATCCTACTTTGTCCTCCAAAATTCTCTGTGCTCTAACTATCCCTATCGTCCCTTTCCTTCTAATTCCTGGAAACCACTGATCTTTTTACTGCTTCCCTCGTTTCACCTTTTCCAGAACGTCATGTAGTTGGAATTGTACAGTGTACAGCCTGTTTAGAATGGTTTCTTTCACTTAGAAATATGCATTTAAGTTTCTCCCTGGGTCTTTCACAGCTCAACGGCTTAGTTCTTATTTGCACTGAATACTACTATGCCATCGTCTGGATGAACCTCAGTTCGTTTACCCATTCACCTCCTGAAGGATATCTCCCTCTCTTCCAAGTTTTTGCTCTTGTGCAAGTTTTTGTGCAGACATAAGTTTTCAGCTCATATGGAAACAAACCAAGGATTGTGATTGCTGGATTATATTGTAAGAGTGTGTTTAGTTTTATAAGAAGCTGCCAAACTGTCTTTCAAAATAACTGCACTATTTTGCATCCCCACCAGCAGTGAATGAGAATTTCTGTTGTTCTGCAGCCCAGCTGGCATTTGGTGTTGTCAGTATTTGAGATTTTGGCCATTGTAATAGGTGTGTCGTGGTATCTCATAATAGTCTTAACTTGCCATTTGTCAACACGAGATGATGCTGAGCATTTTTTTCATATGCTATTTGCCATCTGTGTGTGTGTTTTTAGTGAAGTGCCGGCTCAGGTCTTTGACCCATTTTCTAATTGGGTCGTTCGCTTTCTTAGTGCTGAGTTTTAAGTGTTGTTTGTATGTTTTAGGTATGAGTTCTTCATCAGCTATATCCTTCGGAAACAATTCCCCATCTATGTCTTATTGCTTCTATCTCCTGCCAGTGAATTTTTCAGAAGTTTTTAATTTGACAAAGTCCTATTTATCTATTACATTTATACTTCGGTATTGCATTTGAAAACATATCACCATACTCAAAGTCATCTAGACTTTCCTCCCTCATTATCTTCTAGGACTTTCATAGTTTTGCATTACATTTTTTTTTATTTTTTATTTTTTTGCATTACATTTAGTTATATGATCCCCTTTGGGTTAATTTTTTCTGAAGAGTATGTTGTAGACAGAATTATGTCCCCCTCCAAAATGTATGAGTTAAAACTCTAACTCTCTATGTATAGAGCTGAAAGGAATTAAGTTTAAAGAGTTCATGAGGGCAGAACTCTACTCAGGACTGGTGTCCTTGCAAGCAGAGGAAGAGGTCCTGGGAGTACGTGCACAGATAAAATGCCATAAAAAGACTAACTCTACTGACACCTTGATCTTGGACTTCTAGGCTCCAGAAATGTGAAAAAACAAATTTCTGCTGTTTAAGCTAACAAATCAGTGGCAGTTTGTTATAGAAGCTCTGGGTGATTAACAGAGATTATAAGGTGTCTGCCTAGACTTATTTTTATTTTTGCATGTGGATATCCAGTTCTGACAGCACTATTTGTTAAAAGACCATCTTTTCTCCACTGCATTGGATTTCCTGTTTTGCCAGTGATCTGTTGACTCTATTTATGTGGTTCTATTTCTGGGTTCTACTCTGGTCCACTGATTTATTTGTTTATACTTTGACAAGTTATCACACTGCTTTGATTACTGTAGCTTTACAGTAAGTCTTAAAGTTAGTGTCATTTCTCCTTTAATGTGAAGGGTCTTTAAAGAACTTCTATAAAGTGCCTATTAGGAAAAAAAAAAAAACTATGCATGGATCTCAATAAGTTTTTGCACCAAAATTAACTCACGATACCTATAATAACATGTCTGAACATGAACAAGTTTGAAACATCAGTCAGAAAAGAGCCCTTATCAGAGCAACATGTATTCTGCTAAAATTGAAGCACAAACATCAAATTGATGGGAAATCATAAGTGGAAGAATAGTGAAAGCATTGATGCTTTATGGAGACAATTCCCCAAAGAAATCAGCACTTTGGAAATGGATAACTTGTTTTAAGAAGGGATAACATAATGCTAAAGATGAAGCCTGTAGCAGCAGAGAGATCCACATCAAATTGCAAGGAAAAATTAATCTTTTTTGTGCCCTAATTAAAGAGGACTCATAATTAAGAGAACAACAATAGCCAGCACCATAGATATCTCAGTTTCTTCAGTTTAAAAAGGTCTGACAGAAAAGTCAAGGTTGAGCAAGCTTTCTCCTGTAGGGATGCCAAAATTGTTGCACAGCTGCAGACAGGAGCATAACTTCTGATGGGGCCAAGATCCAGAATCATTTCTTTGAAGATGAAACATGGCTTTACTGTTACCATCCTGAAGACAAAGCACAATCAAAGAATGGCTACTAAGGGGCCAAAGTGGTCCAGGCAAAGCAAAAGCCAACCAATCAAAGCAAAAGCCAACCAGTTCAAAAATTTTCTGGGATGCTTAAGACTTTTGCTTGTTGGGTTTCTGGAGGACCAATGGATAATGTCTGCGTATTATGAGAATGTTTTGAGCATTTAGTCAAAGTTGTAGAAGAAAAATGCCTGGGAAAGCTTCCACAAATAGTCCTTCTCTACCATGATAATTCTTCTGCTCATTCCTGTCATCAATATTATAAGAGCTTCAGTGGGAAATCCACCACCCAGTCCTGATCTGGCTACTTCTGACTTCTTTCATTTTCCCAACCTTTAAGAAATCTGTAAAAGTCTCCATCTTTCTTTAAGGCTGCATAATATTCCATGATGTACATATACCACAATTTATTAATCCATTCGTGAGTTGATGGGCACTTGTACCCCTTACATGTTTACATGGATGGAACTGGGACATATTCTTCTTAGGAAAGTATCTCTAGAATGGAAGAAAAAGTATCCAAAAAGTAGTCAGCCCTATTATGAAACCAATTTATAGCTTTCTTATGAAAGCAATAACCCAATTATAACCCAAGAAGAAGGGGAAAGGGGAGAGGGAGAGAAAGGGAGAGGGGAGGATGCGTGGAGGGAGGATAATTGGTGGGACCACACCTCTGGTGCATCTTACAAGGGTACATGTGAAATTTAGAAAATGCCGTGGGGCGGCACCTGTGGCTCAAGGAGTAGGGCACCAGCCCCATATACCTGGGGTGGTGGGTTCAAACCTGGCCCTGGTCAAAACTGCCAAAAAAAAAAAAAAGAAAGAAAGAAAAGAAAAGAAAAAGAAAAAAAGAAAATGCCATGAAGGCTTTGTTAACCACTTTGATGAAAATATTTAAAATTGTATATAAAACCAGCACATTGTACCCCATGATTGCATTAATGTACACAGCTATAATTTAATAAAAAAATCTGTAAAAGGCACAATTTTTCCCTAATTATTAAAGTAGTAAAAAATTCACATACATTATGTTTGCTATTCTAGGTAGTTTGCTTTTTCATAGAAGCGTTAATATCAGTTTGTCAATATTCACAAAATAAGTTGCTAAGATCTGAGTTAGTATTCTATTGTGTCTATAGGTCAAATTGGAAAGAGCTGGGATCTTGACAATACTGAGTTTTCCTATTTATAAATGTGGGATTTCCATCCAATAATTTAGTTCACCTTTGACATTTTAAATCAGTTTTATAGTTTTCTTCATATAAAGAATATCTTCAGGTATGTGTATGTGTGTGTGTGTGTATATATATATATATATATACACACATATATAATGTTTGACCTATACCTAAGTATTTCATTGGGCAGGATGCTAATGAAATAGTACTGTGTTTGTAATTTCAAATTCCACTTATTTATTGCTGATATGTAGGAAAGTAATTGACTTTTGCACATTAGCCTTGTATGCTGCGTCTTATCACAACTGCTTATGAGTTGCAAGAGATTTTTGTTGATTCATTCAAATTTCTACATACAGAATTGTATCATCTATAAATAAAGAGTTCTATCTTTTTTTTTTCTTTTCAACAAGTCTTACTATGTTGCCCTCAGTAGAGTGCCATAGTGTCACAGCTCACAGCAACCTCAGACTCTTAGGCTTAAGAAATTCTCTTGCCTCAGTCTCCCAAGTAGCTGGGACTATTGCCCCTGCCACACTGCCCAGCTATTTTTTCTTTTTTTGGTTGTAGTTGTCATTGTTGTTTAATAGCCTTGGTATATGTGGCCAGTGGCCTAACCACTGAGCTATGAGCACTGAGCTAACAGTTCTATCTGTTCCTTCCTATCTTTATACCTTTTCTTTTCTTGTCTTGTTGCATTAGCTAGTATTTTCAGTTGAGATAAAAAGAAAAAAGAAGAGGAGATAGTTTTGTCTTGTTCCAAATTTTAGTGAAAAAACTTATAGTTTCTCATCACATATTAATTTTTGATAATGATTTTATATGAGATGGTCATATTCAGGTATTAATAAAAATGTCTAATTTTTGTCTGATTTTAAAATTAATTCCAGGAATGATAAATGTCATATTATTGTTCATTACTAAATTTCATAGCATCTTGGTTTTAAGAGTTTGATCATTGTATTTATATTATATTAAAATTTTTCTTTCAGTGATTTTTTACTCTTCGACAAGAATGACAAAATATGTAATCTAACAAAATCCATCTCCCCTTTATTCTGCCTTTCTTACAATGGAAATGTTAATAGATTAAACTATAAAATAAAGTACAACAACTGTGATTCAGTACAAACTTCTTGTAGACAAATAATTTGGTTAAAATTAACCATACACTTGTATTGCAAGGAATATATATATATACTTTTAAAATATGATTATATATATATATGTGAGTGTGTATGTATATATATATATGTATATATAAAGAGGTATTGTTTTGATTTAGATTTCAAGGTAGCAAAATTAGTATAACAATGTGTAAATTATTGTTGAGTTCTACAAATTTGGTTTGACATTTAAGCTCATTCTGTTGTGTTCAGGTCGCAATTTAGAAAATGCTTTTCTGTACATTTTCAATCCCTTTATGGACAGAAGTATTTTGTACATGGGTCATTATAAAAGTCTTGAGATATAGAAAAATCAAGAAATATAAAATAGACCTCGATAGGAACAAACAAAGCCCTTCCAACAACATTAATAAACTGAGCAAATTGAAACTTACACAGGTAAACCAGAAAGGATACTATTTTTCTTTTTGAGACAGAGCCTCAAGCTGTCACCCTGGGTAGAGTGCCATGGCCTCACAGCTCACAGCAACCTCCAACTCCTGGGCTCAAGCAAGTCTCCTGCCTCAGCCTCCCAAGTAGCTGGGACCACAGGCGCCCGCCACAACGCCCAGATATTTTTTGGTTGCAGCCATCATGGTTGTTTGGCAGGCCCAGGCTGGGTTCGAACCCACCACCTTAGGCGTATGTGGCTGGCGCCTTAGCCACCTGAGCTACGGGCTCCGAGCCAGAAAGGATACTATTGACTGTGTTTCTTGGAAATGAAATAATGGACCACAACACAGTCTGTCTCAAAATTTTTTCATAGTAACTTACATATTACTTATAGCCATAAAGGGATTTATCACATATTCTCTGTGATAACTAAAAGTCTGTGATAAACATGGCAAAATATTTTAATTCTTAAAGAACAATTGATGAGATTTCCAGATAGCAACCAGGTTGCTTTATAAAAAGTTACCAAAACTATCTTATACTACTACTACTCCTCAAGTAAAAATGCCAAATTAGAAACTTAGAAATATCTTTCATGACTGTAATTTTCTTGGTTATGTAAGAAAGAAAAAGTACATAAATCTGCAAAAATGTGAGCATATTCTCCCATTTTTCTTTCTGAAAAAAAATAGCCTATAAAAAATTAATGTATTTTATTTTTTATCTCATATTTCAAGTATGGCTTTAAACCACTTCAATCTTTTAAAGAATGGTATTTATTTTTGATTTGTAGCTGTGTCAGGAACACATAAAGAAAGGAGCCTCACAATGGTTAAAATATTGAAGATATCATTTGCTTTCACTGTTTCCTTGCACATTGGCTAGTGTAACCTTGAGCATAACCTGTATTTGATTGCTTAGAATTCTAAATATGATCTGTAAAATCACCTCCAGCATGTGACTGGGTTTGCTGTGTAATTTTTCTTTTGAAATAGACCATTATCGTAGTCTCCCATCTAAACCCTAAGCATGCTGTTATTAACTTGCTTTTAAGTTTCCTCAATAAAGCAACATTTAAGATGTACATAAAAACATTGCCTTTATATTAAACAGCCCTAGAGGAAGAAAAGGTTATTTTAACATCATATCAACAGCGTGGTTCTGTGGTTCTATTCAATTAGCATTGACTTGCCAACGTCCTTAAGTACTGGCACCATGTTCAAGTGTGCTTATTAATAGCGTTCTCTTTTTCCTACATTTTCCCAATATCTTAAAACTCTGGTAAGAACATGTCCTAGATTTTTTCCAGGGAAGTAAAATCTCTCCTTCTCCTTCTCGTTTTCTCCCTCTCTCTCTCTCTTACAAACCTTGCTTGATAAAGATAGGTAATATTCATACAGAGGGAGACAGACAGATTCAGACACAGATAAAAGATATACAAAAGGGTAAAAAGACATGAACCTGGGCAATGTTAATGGTAACACCAAAAAGAGAACAAATTTAAAAACATGGTTTAAATTTAAAATTAATACCATTCAATGACTAATTGATGTGGAGGTGAGCACACATGAGACGTCAATAGGAATACTCTAACTTTTGATATGGATAGTAAGTATTTTAAAATCTAAAATATATATAAGAATTAGGAAGTTCAAATGAAATATGGCAATACGTAGCTAATTTTACTTAAGGCTTCTTACCTCTAAAGATATTTTAGAGGTAAGAATACTGAGACTCAGAAAATTAAAAAACATGTCAAAGGTCATATGTAAAACAGGATTCATAGCAGGACATTTTGATGAGCCATCTCTCTAGTGGTGACCGTCACCTTATGGCATGCTGAGTCTGAGAGGCTCATGCAAGTTAGGCAAGGTACCCAACAATACGTTGGATATGGGTGGGTTTTGAGATTTGGCAGAATTACCCAAGGGGGCAAGTACATTTAAAATAGTGGTCCTCAGACATAATGCTGGGTAATGCCAACATTTCTGGGCAGAGCTGTGAAGACACTGCAGTGATGAGACAGAGTCAGAAAAGTAACAGTCAAAAAGGGAGACGATGACTCAAGGAATGCAGACTCACCAAGGGCAAGAGAGGAAGATAGTTTTAAGAAGGCGTCTGGCCAACATCAATACAATAGCAGAGAAGTCAGTCCTAAGACAAAGACATTATGTCCCTTGGGCAGAGACTCTTTAGAACCCGTTACTAAGCTTTACCAAGAGCAGCTGCAGCGGGAGAGTGGAGAAGGACCAGACCGCAGTAGGGGGGAATAGGTTGGTGTGCAAGGATTGTGAGCTGAAATGATAAGACCGTCTAGCAGATGCTCTTACACATAATACAGTCATCATAAGCTGTATTTTGTTTATACGTATTCTCTTTTGTAACGGAGACTGTGCCTAGTGCATCATGCAGAAATTTCATGTAGAGATGCTACTAGAAATAACTCGGACTGTGACCCTTGAATTTTTAGCATTGTGAGAAGAATTTAGTGGAATGATATTTTGAAGATTTTTTATTTAATCCCCAGAATATGCAAGAGATATATTTAAGTCCACCTAAAGAGACTCATTTGGTAAAACAAAAATGCCACAATCTTTTAAAATTGGTACTTCTTCTAAAACAGAAAACTTCACACATTTTACATTTCATTTGCTAACTTTCACAGCAGGCCTCCTGAAATCCAGCTTCCTTCAGAAGTGTGTTTCCAAGCAATTTCATGTGGAAATTGAGAGCTGCCTTGACCTTTTCATGGGTTTTAACTCTGTGTCCTAAAAGACTTCAGAAACAGCACTCAACAGATGTCCAAATATTACAGAATAATAGGATTCCTATTTTTAGATAGCATTTTCCATAGCTAAAAAAATAGATTAGTCAATCAATTCTCTTCCTTTTGGAAAAGTAGTTTTTGCATTTGAGCTTGCATGGCATTTACCACTTTGTGTGTTCCATTAACTATCATTACACGGCCTTTTACTTCTAGCGGTATGAGGCTCTGAAACAGGATCTCCAGTTGTTTCTGGCTCAGGGCTCTGAATCTGGATTCTCAAAACCATAGGAAGAAAGTACCTTCATAGGTATTATCTGTGCTCCGAGCAAACTGTGCCCTTCTCCAAGGTTTGTTAAGAGTGTTGCTCAGAGTAATATAAACTTTGTCAAACAGTAAGGATTTGAAGTGGGGCTACACTGAGCAAAAGTGAGACCCCATTTCTATTAAAAATAGAAAAATGATCTGGTGTTGTGGTGGATACCTGTAGTCTCAGCTACTCAGAAGGCTGAGGCAGGAAGATGGCTTGCTGTGAGCTAGGCTGAGGTCATGGCACTCTAGCCTGGGTGACAGAGTAAAACTCTGTCTCAAAAAAAAAAAAAAAAGATTTGAGGTGGGATATCATTCACCACTTTCCTTCACTTTATTTATTCAGGCTTCCTGCTAATCATTTTCTTTAAAGAGTTTGGTTTTATAAATGGTTAAAAAATATGGATCCAGGCTTAGTACCCATAGCTTAGTGGTTAGGATGTTGGCCACATACATCAGGGATGGCGGGTTTGAACCTGGCCCAGGCCTGTTAAACAACAAGACAACTACAAAAAAAAAAAAAAAAAAAAGAGCTGGCTGTTTTGGTGGGTGCCTATAGTACCAGCTACTGGGAAGGCTAAGGCAAAAGAATCACTTCAGCACAAGAGTTTGAAGTTGCTGTGAGCTGTAAGGCCGTGGTACTCTACCAAGGGCGACATAGTGAGACTCTCCCCCCCCAAAAAAAAAAGAAAAAAAAAATGGATCCAGGTCACTAGCCTCATTTCACAGCTCAAGGAAACTAAGGCCTAAAATTGTAAGATAATGTGACCAAGGTCAAACAGCCAATCAGTGGTACAGTGTCTTAATTAAAGTTCTTTGGGCTAGAAGTTAAAAAAAAAAAAAATCAACCTCTATATACTCAAGTTAAAATAATCACTGGAAAAACACTAGGGTATTTCACAGAATCGAAAGAAAAGCTAAGCAACCAAATCTCAAGGACAGAAGCCAGCATAGCTACAGAGACAGCGTTTTTCTCTAGAACACGACCATACAGGGACTCTGCTTGTATAGCATCAGTTCATGTGGTCATCGTCATGCTTAAGGTTCCAGTTCCCACAAGTGAAAATCTGATTGACTGAGCTTGAGTCAAATTTGTCATCTCCTGAATCTAAATATTATGGTTTGGAGTTAGCAGAGCTATGGTCTCTGGCCCAAAATTGATGAATCTCATACTTAACTATGGTGAACAGATCACACACATTCACTCTGCCCGGTTTCTTACTTACAGTGTCTTTGCTGATGTTAGCATCATTTGGGGACCAGTACTCAGACCCTACACTCAGATACTAATTTAGTTACTTTGGGTAGAGCTTGGCCCGGTTTGCTTATTTATGTTTTACTTTTTAAGTGATTCTCACAGGCAGTGAAATCTGAGACCCTATAAGGGAGATGAGGCAACCTTCAGAAGAGGTAAAGGGAGAATCAAGAGAGTAATAAATGAAAGAGGTGCACATGTACCACAGCTTGTTAATCCATTCCCAGGTTGGTGAGCACTTAGGTTATTTCCACATCTTGGCAATTGTAAATTGAACTGTGATAAACAGCTTAGTGCATATGTCCTTATGGTAAAATGATTCTTTTTCTTCTGGGTAGATGCCTAGTAATGGGATTGCAGGATCAAATGGGAAGTTAAATTTGAGTTCTTTGATGATTCTCCATACTTCTTTCTGTAAAAGTTGTATTAGTTTGCAGTCTCACCCAGCAGTATAAAAGTGTTCCCTTTTCTCCACTTCCACACCAGCATGCAACTTTGGGACTTTGTGATGTGGGCTATTCTCACTTGGGTTAGGTGATATCTCATGGCAGTTTTGATTTACATTTCTCTGATACTTAGGGACAATGGTATTTTTCCATATGTTTGTTAGCCATTTGTCTCTTCCTTAAAGAAGTTTCTATTTGCATCTCTTGCCCGGTGATAGATGGGATAGTTTTGTTGTTGTTGTTGATTAATTTGAGTTCTCTGTGGATTCCAGTCATCAACCCTTTTTCAGATTCATAGCTTACAATTATCTTTTCCCATTCTGAAGGTTGTCTGTTTGCTTTAAATGTTGTGTCCTTAGTTGTACAGAAATTTTTCAGTTTAATTAAGTCCTGTTTGTTTATTTTTGTTGTTGTGATTGACATTGAAATCTTCTTCATAAAATCTTTCCCCAGTATGATATCCTCAAGAGTTTTTTCCACACTTTCTTCATTTTATGTCTTAGTACAGGTCTTAGTATGTCTTAGTACAGAAGTACAGGTCCAGTGGAATACTATTCAGCCATAAAAAGATGGAGACTTGGGTTGGTGCCCATACACAGTGGTTATGGCACCAGCCACATGCACTGAGGCTGGTGGGTTCAAATCCAGCCCTGGTCAGCTAAACAACAATGACAACTGCAACAAAAAATAGCTAGGTATTGTGATGGGTGCCTGTAGTCCCAGCTACTTGGGAGGCTGAGCCAAGAGAATCACTTAAACCCAAGAGTTTTGAGGTTGCTGTGAGCAGTGACAGCGTAGCTATAGCACTCTACTGAGGGTGACATAGTGAGACTCTGTCTCAAAAAAAAATTAGAAGGAAAGAAATAAAGAAAAATGGAGACTTTCCATCTTTTATATTAACCTGGATAAAATTGAAACACATTCTTCTTAGCAAAGTATCACAAGAATGGAAAAGCAATTTTCCAATGTACTTAATACTGATATGAAGCCAGTAGATGGTCTAATACACTACCACACAAAAGAAATACTCAATTCAATTCAAGTTGTGGGGAGGGGGAAGGAAGTGGAGGGAAAAGGGAGGAGGGAGGTGGAATGATGTGCTAAGGTCCCACCCCAGGCGCAGGGTCCTTTAAGCCCTATGGAGCTGGCAGTGAGCAAATGAAGAAAAGTAAAATTAAAAGCTGCAAGAGCTAAAAATATTAGACACGTAGAATAGTTTCCAAAGGTGAGAACACAGGAGACCACCCCCAGCTTATGGGGTTCCAGAAAATGGCCAGAGTAGGCTCCACAGCATCAGTCTTCTCTCAAGAATCTGTGGAACAGAATTTTCCTCTCATCTGCACCCCAGAGGCATCTTCCTCTGTTGATTAGGGAACAAGTCCCCCTGCCCATATTTCAGGGCTCAAGTTGTACCCTTGATCTTCTCTCTGGCCATAATAAAAATCCCCATGTGGCTATTTGCTTTGACTGTTGACTGGACCCAGAGGGCCTCGTTGATGTGCCCCCTCCCGGGCCACACACACAAATTCCTTCTATGACCATTCTCTTCTTCAAAGTGTTTATAGACCCAGCAGGGGTGTTTGCAAGCTGTATCTCTTATAGGCCAGGCTTCTAGCAAAAGCAGGAACTGCTCAGATAAAGAATTTAGTCACTGGTTTAAAAGTAAACTAGCTAAACTGTTTTTATTCCACCTTGCTCAGCTTATTTCTCTGGTTTTTCCTTTTCCTGGGGGTGCTTTTCTTTGCCACGAATGGGGTCTTCAGTCCCCACTCTGCCTGTACTTGTGTAGTCCCACCTAATGGGCACAGTGTAAGGGTCTATGGCACACCTCTTGGGTGAGGGCCACAACTACAAGAGGGACCCTAGCTAACAAATCCAAATATTTGTGGATAGTTTCTATAACTTCCCAAATGGACATTCATTATATTATCCTAAGTTATTAAATTAACACCTTATCTAAGTTATCACAAAACACTCATCCCATTACCATTTATCAAAAATGCATGGAATGCGAAAATGCATAAGGGGCTATGCTGAACCCAGAGAGAACAAAGGTGAAAATGGTTTTTAAGACTATGTCACTTATGTCCACACACATGTTTACTTAGTAGACATCTGTATACCTAATTTTCTATCAGTGAAGTATCAGTAAAGGAGTGATCTATACATTATATAGAAACCTAGGGTGTGGGGGCCCATTGGAAAAGCCTTTATATACATGAGCACTTAAAAGCATGCAAGGGAATGGGAAAGATGAAGAAAATATTCCCAGAAGATAGCAATGGAAACAGTGACCAGCAAACCTACGGCCAACTGGGAGACTAATGCTTCTCGATGAAGAGAAAGGCCTGGAGGCAGGCAGAGGCTTCATCTAGGAGGTGCTCATGGTCTACGTTAAGGTGATGGGGAGACAGCAAAGATCTTCTGCAGGGAGTTCTATCAGTGATTCTTAGTCCTAATGTCAGAATTCCCAGATAGGGCTGGGGAGTAATACAATACCATAACAATACCCGGGCTGTACTCCAAATTAATGGAGTTAGAATTTCTAATGATGGGCCCTAAACATCAATAGTTTTTAGAACCTTTCCTGCTGATCCTAATATACAGCTAGTCTAATATTCAATGAGAACAGACCAATTATAGCTCTGTATTTGCTAATAGTCAGGATGATCCTGGTACCAGGGTTCAAGGGTGAATTGCACTGGCCAAAACTGAAAGCACACGGAACCGTCGGGAGGCTTTTGCACGAGCCCTGAAAAGAGGATACATCCTGAACTTGGTAGTTTCGGTGGTAATGGGGGAGGATGAACTATAAGCAGAATGTCAAGGAGGTGGGGCTTACAAAATGCAGTTTCTGATTGAAACTGTTGGACAAGGAATGTGGAGGAGACTGATGGAATCCCCAGGTCTCTGCCTCGGCCACACCTCATTCAGCTTGCCCTTCTCTTCAATTCCCTAGTGTATCCCTGGACAAGTTCTGCAAAGCAGATAGAAATCGAGCAAGACGTCGCTTTGCTGTATTCTGGGCCTGGTGATATCCCCGAGCAATCAAGTTAATATCAAGGTCCTCAGCAGTGTGTCACAGAATTTTCCTTCTAGTTTAATATAACTGTAATAATTTTCTTTCTATTCTACATAACTGTATATAATTGTTACATAACCGAGCCCTTTTGGCAAAGACATCATTTCGTTCAAAGTGAAGCTTTGATAGTGATATTCTCCCCTTCTATTTAAAAGTACATCTGCATCTGGGGGAAAAAAATGAGAGGTAAAGTCCTTACTAAAATATAATGCTTGGTTTAATATCTCCATTTATCAAAATGTCAGCTACAGAACACCCAGCATGGAGCAACATTGTTTCTAGGGAATGAGGAACTTGCTAACTCAGATTCTGACAATGTCTCTGAGGGGAGTTTTAAGCATCCAAGAGAGAAAAATATTTTCCCTTTTATGTAAATTGATGTCTGTCAGGGCAAAGGTATTAAAAAAAAATAAGGTGGTCCTGGATTGTGTAGGAATTGAAACTCTGGCATTGCAAAAATCAGACTGTAATATTCAGCTCCCACATTTGAGTGAGAACATGAGAGATTGGCCTTTCTGCACCTTGCTTATTTCACTTAATGTAATCTTCTTCAGTTCCATGTGTATTGTTGCAAGCGGTAGGATTCCTCCTTTTTGTGGATATATAATATTCCACTGTGTATATGTTCCCGTTCCCTAATTTCTTTATCCATTCATCTGTTGATAGACACTTAGGTTGATACCAAATGTTGGCTATTGTGTAATAGTGGTATAATAAACGTGGGAGAGGGCACGTGTCTTTTTGACACTAAATTCCCTTCTTTCAGATTCTTACCTGGTGATGGGATTATGGGGTTATATGTAATTTTGCCATTTTCATAGTTGCTTTTAATATGTGTGTGTTTCTGTAGAAACAATGAAACTTGTGTAGATAAATAGATATAATTCTGGCCACTTTTACCCCCACAGTAAGGCAGACACAGAGGGGACTGCTGTCTTTTTGAATGAAGAATATAAAATGTCCTTGTCTGTAAAAGCCGAGAAGAAGGTTTCTAAGCCACAGGTTTCTAATTCTGAGTCTTCAAAACTTTCCTTCACTTTCTCTTTACCTCCACCGTTAGAATCATCAGCAGCCCATTTTAGGAAAAGGCTAGATTTGATTTAATACCGATGAATTTAAAATAGACCTCTTCCGTCAGTGTAAAACTTCAGACTCCTTACCTCTTTGAGCTTCAGTTTCTGCAATTTTAAATTTGTACAAAGAGACACTTGCTCCAAAAGGATGTTTTTGGAGACAAAGACAGACACCTGAGGCTGTAAGACCTTTCCCATCACACACACTCACATGCTCACTCACATACGTATATGCACGCGCGCACACATCCTGTCACTTACGAGACTGTCGGAGAGCAGGCATTTTTCTTTCTTTCCTGTTGAATCTACCAGGTCTAGAAATAACATCTTCAGTGATGAAAGACAGAATTTATAGAACATTTCTCAAATACATCAAAGCTGGTGTGTGTTATTTTCTTCCTCTCCCATATTTTTATTTTCTACATATTTAATTGTAGAAAGTTTGAAGGGCTTGGATTTGTAATCCAGTGTGTCCTGTTAGGTACAAAGTCCTCCAGCCACCTCAGCAGAAATCAGACGCGCAGAACTACAGCGTATCTGAGAGGGACAGCTGGTATCTGTAATGGTATGTAAATAATAAATTTAGCGTTTAAAAATCTCACATAGGTCTTCTGATTTTATTAACCTAGACAACTTATAATAATTATGATAAACAGACATTGTCATTAAATATAGCAGCCATTTGATAAAATTAACCGTAATGCAATACATCTTCCTCTCCTCTGATTCAGTATAATAAATTACCCTTAGGCTTCTAAATGAAGCATTTTATAATTGAGCAAAACAGATCGATTTTTAGGGGTCCTTATTTATATGCAAAACAGACTTTTCGAGAATGGTAAACTTGATTAAAATCTCTCTAATTGCAAATCACAAATAACTTCTTCTCACAAGCTATAACTATTCTGTTAATGTGTAATTTATTGCATACAAAGACAGTAAAATTCCAACATGCTTATGATCCAGATGGAAGAAAGAGTTAAAGAGAGGAAACAACAAACCATAGAAAACAGAAAGAAAATGGAACTGAAATTAAAAAATATAGATTGCAGAAGATGGTGTCCCAGCTGGAGCAGATGCCACAACAGAACAGAGACTGGTACAGAATATAATAGTGGCATCAGGCTCAGGAGAATTTAGGGAGGTTTCCATAGAAGTTCTGCTTGTAGAGAAGAAAAAGTCCTCAGAAAAATGCATGAACAATAGGTTGGTTATGGAAACCGAGTTTTCATACGTGACTTCTTTGGGTGTGTTTGGGAGACCACAGCTGCGTCCCTAACTCAAAATTATAGGTCTATTCTGATTGTTATCCAATGACTAGGAGATGAGGTCCTAATTGGGGGAATTTATGCCCAACTGCATGTCATTGACAAGAAAAGGAAGCCTGGCTTTTAACCAAGCGGACACAGGATGACGGGATTAACCTATGTATCAACAAGAGGCAAGGGCCCACCTGTTGTCACTCATAGTGTCGGCAAGTATCTTCCTCCCCGATTGGACTGATTCCACATGTGTGTTCACTTTAGAAGCAAATCTATGGGAATTGTTCTCCTTGCAAGAAGAATTAAAGGTTCAAAGTCCCTGGTTCATGGCCCCCAACAGCTTCTTCATGGACATACATTTTCTACTCACATAAAATCAGTTTTATTCTCTATTCAAATATAGGGATTACTGTTAACAAGGGTACCTGTGGTTGAGTCGGAGAACATAATACAACGTGTTCTCTATTATAATAAAGATAAACAAGTGTGAAGGGCCTCTGAATTCTCCCTCGACAGTTGGTAGCTACTCACACAGCGGATGTCTCTGCATCTTGGTTTGCCTTCATCCAGCCTTGAGAATAGAACAGTCTTCTCAGTATAATATTTACCTGTTCATTCAAAACTGCTTCCTTGTCACAATATGCATGTTTCCACTGTTTAGGCTGGGAGACATTTTTTAAAGTTTCAAATAGTTGCAATATTTCAATTGTACACAAAGAACAGAAATATAAATAATACCTATGATTCATACAAGTTTATTTTATTTAAGATGTGTTTGTTGGGTGTGTGGGATAGAGGGACCTTCTGTGGGGCTGCATAATGAACAAGAGGGATCTAGTCCCACTCTTAAAACATAAAATTAAAGATGACAGACAGTAGATTCTGACACAAGACATGAGAGGCAGTGTGCAGGGTCGACCGGGGTCAATAGTCTCATGCTATATACAGTGGGTTGAAAAGAGTCTTCCTGGAAGGTTCAATAGGACTCAGCATAACCAATTACCTGTAAACTGCAGAATGTGGCACTTTATAATGGAATAAAGCAGGTCAATTTATAGTCTGCATTCTTGAGGAAAGTTTTTGACATTGATAACACAGATTCTGGGTTATGGAGGATGTTCCAGGAGCAGGAATATTAGGTGTACAACATAGGGAATATGCTCTTTTTCTCAAAATACGTCTCAGATAAACAATGATGGGGAAATGCTTCTAATCGGTCTGGACAAGTTCACCCTGGAAAAATATGCAAACAGGTGCGATCAGCCTAAGGATAAGTGGTTTTATTTAAATAAAAGTATCTCAAAAGCATTTCACCTGCTGACAAGCCCAGACCATAATATTTTGATGAGACATAACCACTTAAATTTCATATTATCCCAGAGCACTCATTTTTCTGGTTAACAGGATTGTTAGATTCGGTGCTACTATTTAGATTAAAAGCAACAGAGTGAAGGATATTGATACTGCATCCTCTAACCAGGTTCAGGTTTGGGAAGCTGTCTGTAAAGGGTAAGCCGTGATGGTGTCATGAGTATGCGGGATATGGGCTGGAAGGCGGATGTAAGCTGCAGAGAGTTCCAGATCCACACTCAGAGCCTCAAGAAGTCTTCCTGGCCATGGATTCTATGTGATCTGACATAGTTACTTACCATTTTGGAAGATGAGTTTTCTCATAATTGGCATGGACATAGAAATACATGCCTATCACTGGGTTCGTAGTCACACCAACAAGACAGGACCTGTCTTGTGTCCATGCTCCAAAGTAGTGCAAATGTTTTGGATCATTAGGTACATTTCACAGTTCCTGAGGCAGTAAGATTTTCCCCAGCTTATCCACTGTCTAGTAAAATAGCCTGTGAACAACCCCCAATGGAAGCATTCTTCAAAATACCTACCAGTCCTCCTAAAATTGTCAAGATCATTGAAAACAAGCAAACTCTGACAAACTGTCACAGTCCACAGCCTAAGGATACATCACAACTGAACGTAGGGTGGCATCCTGGGTGGTAACTTGGAACAGAACAATGACATAAGTAAGAGCTAAGATAATCTAAATAGAATACAGACGCTTTATTCATCAGTGAAATATGTCTGCAATTTCCCCTTTATAATAATATATTTTTTTTTCTAATTTTACTATCAGGGGTATCCAGACTAAGTAGAATGATTTTGAAGTATTTCTACTTCTCCTGTCTATAAGACTTGGCATGGTCTGTTTTTCTTTTTAGAAATTATTTTTTACTTTTATTTATATATATTAGTCATCTATTTTTTTTTTGAACTTTGGCAAAAACATAATAAGGAAAAAAATTTGTTTGCTATTTGTATTTTGTCTTGGTTGTTCTGTAACAAACAAGTAGTAAATGATTATGTATTCAAAAAAAATTGCACAGCTCCTGTTAAAGCTATATTGGTGGCTACTTTCTATTTTGGTTGCTGATACAATGCTATCTTTCTTTTTCTAATATTATTTTGTAAGTCTTTTTTATAAATGAATATAATTGATTTTGTATAGTTATTTTGAAGTTACCTATATTGATGAGTTTTTCTATTTTTTTTGGTAACTTGGTAACTCGGAAGTAATGAAATTTGTATCTTTTTTACAAACTATTGGGATTTTTAAGTTATCATAATTGTACTAGCTAGGATCTTCAACTTTACTAGGAGTGGTGGTAATGAGTGCACGTATCTCACAATTGATTTGTAGAGAATGCTTTTGTTTCCTCATAACATTGATATATTTGTCCCAATGTTATCTTCAATGATTATGTCGATGTTTTGCCTATAGTTGATGTTCTGTAAATATTCACAGAATAAAGGAGCCTGAAGTAAGAAAAAAAAAAAAGAAAGAAACAGGGCTCAGAGGACTACCATTATTTAAAGTGAAAGGGAAATGCAATATTAGAGTGCCCAGAATTTAGACAGAAAGTTTTAAACAGGAGACTGTGAGTAGGGTGATAGACACTAGAGAAAACATAAAGTACAAGTTCCAAAGAGCAGTGGAAAGCCTACTTTTTAGCTCAGAACCATGAATCCAGTGGTCAAGAGTTCTGTCCCAGATTCCTCCTGTGTGGCCAAGCCCAGGTTTCCTGGAAATGATCCCCAGTCTCACATCAATTCCCTCCTTACTATATCAGGCCCAAGGTTGGGTTAGAAAGCAAACTGTGCACTTACAGCATGAAAAGGTTCAAAAGGAAGGATATCAGATGAATAAAATTGCAAAGGAACCCCTCCTAGTAATTCATTGATGTTGCAGAGATGAGAGTTTACCTACACAAATGTGAAAGCCAAGTTTTCAATTCAGCATCATTCCAAAACACACATTATAAACTGTATGAAACATAGAAGATCAACCTACCTAATAAATGTTAAGAAACACTATTTTGGAACAAATTAGGTTATATTTTCAGCATCTGCAGCTTAGAGAATTTTATTATCAATTAATAAAAATTTTCTTCATCTTAACCAACTTATGCCTGATGTTCCACTATTGAAATAGAATGGTAGTGACCTAGGAGTTATAGACCTCCTATTGCTCGAGGTCATCCCTGAGGTCTGATTTGAGATCTGATTTTTCACACATGTCTGCCTCCTGAGGGCACATGTTATCATGTGGTACACAGAGTTAGTCACTGCTACAGATATCAGATCTGTAGTCACTGCTACAGATATCAGGGTGCTGGGAGCTTGTCAAAATTTATGAAAAACCATCCAAAGACAGGTAAACACACTTTTACTGCACTATATCTTATACTAGTAATTTTTTCCTATTACTTCTCTAGTAATTATGTTATTGTGCTGTAAAAAGTACGAAAGTTATCATTGTAATAGTTATGGGTTTGACATTTTTTTTTTGCATGTTCCATATTTGGAGCACTAGGCAATACTTCAATAATGTATTTTTTCCCTTTTTCTTTTTTAGTTGAAATCATTTTACAAGTCTCAAGATGCCTTGACCTCTAAGTTTACATGAAATAACTGATCTGTTAGAGATAGGTGATAGCACAGAAGCAAGTGCTATATGATACAACCATTTGAAAATGCTACAGCACCTGTTTCTGATGAGGACTTAGGAGATGACAAAGGGGGAACAATAAATAATCTGCCAGGTTCTTTGTTGTGTGCACCTGGATATCTTATTCAAGATGGCGGTGATGCTGAGTCTGACGCAGATGATCCCTCACATGTACCTGAAGATGACTTTCTTCATGATGAAGATCCATCTCTGCTTACTGCACAGCAACCTCCTCCACCAAAGAAAAAGAAAAGTGACAAAAGTTGTTAGCAAATGAAAAAAAGCTGGCCTAACCGCACATCCCATACCAGGTAGAGTTGTAGAACCACCAAGCGATTTCTTTTTTGAAATGAGAACTCCCACAGAATTCTTGAACTTTTTTCTTACCGACAACTTATACCTGGCAAAAAAGGGGTAAATTTTGGCTTGACTAGCTCTGAATTCAAATGTTCTCTGGGAATTGTTTTTCTGAGTGGTTACATCTCAGTTCCTAGATGGTGTATACTCTGGGAACAAACAACAGATATGCATCATGTACTCATTTGTGCTGCCATGAGACATGACCACTTTGAAACTCTATTTTCTAATTTTCATGTTGCTGACAGTGCAAATTTGGACCCAATGGACAAGTTTTCCAAGTTGCACACTTAATGAGAGATGTATGAAATTTGTTCCAAGTGAAATATACTTCAGCTTTGATGAATGCATGGTTTCTTATTTTGGATTTTCTGGAGGTTTGTTGACATGGGGCATGCTGTTACCGGGAGACCCATGGTCATCTGCCAGAATCTGGCCAAAGAGGAAGACCTTCTCAGAAGTGTAACCTCGACTCACATTATGATGACTCAAATCATGTGATAGTCAAACGGAAAGCAAATGTGGTATGCTGAATGTCATAAGAACATCATTTTTTGGTGTGAAAAATGTGATATTTCCTTACATGTGAAGTGCTTTGTTGAATATCGTACTGAATACCAGGTGTCACCACCTTCTGAGATAAGAAACATGATTTTATACATGATGTACAATGTAGCACAGGTTTTGCCTAGTGTTCCACTTTTGGAATGCCATATAACTCAACAATGGAATAAAATAAAATAAAAAAATAAAATACAGACTTTAGTTAATAAAAAATATATCAATGTTGGCTCACTGGTTTGATCATATGTACAGACTCAAGTAAGATATTAATAATAAGGAAGAGTGGTTTGTGAGTAAATGGGAACTCTAAATCTTCAGTTTTCTATAAATTGAAATGTTTCTAAAGTAACACAAAAGTGTATTTAATTTTTTAAAAACTAGCATAAATAGAATAGACACAGAACGTTCTTCCTCCATGGAGAGAAACCGAAATATTAATAGTAAGCAGAGTCTCCTAATTCAAACAGATAATCTAGAAAAGAATGCTAAGATTCACCAGAGAAGTGACAAAAAACACCGAAAGTGGGTAAGGAGAGGATTCAGGGCATCTTATCTGGCTAACAGGTGGGAGAAGTTCCTGGCCATGGGGAAACAGTAAAAAAGAAGCCTCCAAGGCCCTACTCTGCAGGATGAGCTTTAACAACATAGACGTGTAATAGAATTCAACTTGTATCCTTTAGAATTTTCAAATTTTTTTTTTAAAAAGAGAAAAAAAATAGTACTATGGAAAAATCCCCTTTATTTAGCCAACAAATATGTGTTGATCAGCTGCAGGTGTCAGGCACTGTTCTAGGAGCTGGCACACGAGATGGACAAGATAAAGTCGTGGTTGTCAAATACTTTCTATACCAGTGGGGAAAGGAAAATAAATGAAATGTAAATATCATAAACTTTATCATGGGGTGTTAAATTCTATCAAAAAAATAAAAGAGAGAAGGGAAAGGTGGAGAGGGGGGATCTTTTGGAGAAAGGGCCATTGAGCAGACTTGAATAAATGGGGGGGGTGGTAAAGGGGAGGGTTGTGCAGATATCTGGGATGACAGCATGCTCTGCAGAGGTCACGGCAATGGTGAGGCCTCTGACACCAGGACAGGCTAAGGGTGAACGAGGAACAGTGAGGGACACACTTTTACTGGAAACAAGCCAGAGTGGGTCAGCGTGAGAGCAGAAGAAGGCCAGCCACTATATCTTGCCCCTTACAGTCCAAAATAATGGCTTTGGATTTTAGCCTAAGTACATTGGAAAGCCATTGCAAGAGAGAAAAGAAATTATATTTCCATCTTCCAACATTTTACTATTAAAAATTATAACCAAGCAAAAATTTTGAATAAACTGCACAGTAAATATCCGTGTACCTGTCACTTGTATTCTGTAATTGTTTTGCTATAATTGTTTTATCCATCCACTCGTATGTTCATCCATCAAGCTGCCTTATTTTTTGATGCTTTTCAAATTAAGTTTCAGAAGGCAGTACATTCAGCACATTATCATTAATTAAAGTTCAGTATTTATTTATGGTTCTTTTCATTCCAGGCAAAATTTATATACTTGGAAATGTGCAAATTTATGGATATCCGTTCTACTAGCTTTGACAAATGTACACACCTGTGTAATCAAACCTTTATCAAGATAGAGGTTTCACATCATCCAGAAAGTTCTTGACCTCTCCTTTGCCAGACAATACTCATCCTTACCCACGTTAGAGACAATCTATGATCCAGTAGTTGTACTTTCAAGTATTTCTTCCAAGAAACATGAAAAAAATGTCTATAAAAAGACTTGCTCAACGAAGTTTCTAACAGCTTTGGTGATAATGCCCCAAACAGAAAAAACAGCCCAGTTATCTATCAATGAATTAATCAATTTTTTTTGTTGTTGCAGCTTTTGACTGGGTTTGAACCCACCACCTCCAGTATATGGGGCCAGCCTCCTACTCCTTTGAACCACAGGCACTGCCCAATAAATCGTTTTTTTTAAGTGGTATATTCATACCATGGAATGCTCACAGCATTAAAAACCAATAAACTACAACTACACAGAGTCATATAGATGAACCTCAAACATGTTTAACCAAGTATAGCCACACACAAACACGTACAAATGCTCTATAAGTCTATTCACGTGAAGTTCAAGAGCAGGAAAAGCTCCCTCATGGTTAAATACATAAGTAAACAAGTGAGAACACAACTTTAAAGGACCCTCTTTCTGCTTAGGGCAGAACAGACTTCACTGCAGATGAAAAAAGGCAAGAGACAGCTTCCTGCTTTTGCCCTAACTGTCTGGATCTGAAGTGCAGAGCCCAGCAACTGTGGAATGAGTAAGTGAAGAGCTAAGTCAAAAGACCTGGGGACGAAGGCATCCTTCCCCAAAGACTGGACTCTCAGGTGAAACGGCTTCTCTAACACTGGGCTGCAATTCTCCAATCTGAAACCCGAGGCAGTGCTCACACACACAGCCAGCCAGCTCTTTTTTATTTTTTCCTGTTTTCCTTTCAAACCTTTATCCGGCAACTGTTCGTTGACATGAAACACCCGTGCTAATGACCAAGCAGTGCATTTTGAGACTTCATCTCTGTGTCAGGCACCAACTAGGTGATGGAGATTTATATTTCAGCCCATTTCTTAGGCTCTCACTGCACACTGAGTTACTAAACAAGGTGTCAGAAAGATATAAGGAAATCACACATGATTGGACAGTTGGGAGAGGCTTAAATGTAATCACGTGAAAAGGATCTGGGTGAAGATAGAAACAGAGATGCTTAATCTAGACTCAGCAGGAGGCACGGGGATAATCAGATAAGAATGTCATGTAATTAGTCAGAACCAGCGCAAAATGCATTGACTAAAACTGGTTAAAATTATGAGTGAGGTGATGGTTATGTTAATCAGTTTCATGTAAGCATTCCACATTGTATATTAAATCAGCACATTGTACCCCATAAATGCATTAATGTACACAGTTATGATTTCATAATGAAAAACAATAGATAAATAGCCTGGAAATAATAAAGTAAAAAGAAATAAAATTATGTGATAGGCAGATAAGAGTTTGACAAGCAAGCAAGCTAGCACAGAAGTCCCTTCTGTTACATGAGTTCTGGCAATTTAATTAGAATAGTCTTTGGAGCACCTTCTATGTTTGAGACAAATATGCAAGGTCCAAACTTTACCAAGTCTTCTTTTGTTCTTCACTAATTGGAAGAGGCTTTTTTCTCTTAACTAATTATCTATACACATAGAAAACAATATAGAATTTCACCATGCGATCATTATAACCATCATCAATACTTTAATCTGCATATACATGGGTCATTTTGAAAAATTTGAGATACACAAAAATCAAGGAAGATAAAATTCACATGGGCAGAAACAAATGAAGCCTTCCCGGCAATGCGAGTAAACCTGGCAAGTTGAAACTCACACGGGTGAATCAGAAAGGATGCCGTCAACCACTGTGTTTCTCGGAAGTGAACTAATGGACACGGTCTGTCTCAAAAGTTTTGTAGTGCCCTACGTAAAAATTTTATTATAAATATGAGACTATATCCTCTCAGGCATTTTTCCAAACTTGTCATTATATGTCTATATCATCACTTAATTGATTTTAATTAATTGATTTACAAATTAATTGATTTACAAATTGATTTAATTGATTTTACAAAATTTTATGACATGAATTGAGAGGTAGTCAATCCCCTTTTGGTGGACATACAGGTTATTTCTAGTTTTTCAATTAATTTTTTTCTGAAAATAAGGTTTAGCTACTTGAATGCTCCTGCATTACTTCCAGAATGCCATTTAAACAGTTTTTCCTGCTCCCCTCTAATGGAAGGTTATAAATGGCACTACTTAGTGAACGGAAAAGGTTTCTGAAAGCTCATGTGCTACCTAGCAGCTGATGCTTGCAGGATTTCAGCTCACCTAATGCAAGGCTCATTAATCAAGTACCAGGACTCAACCTAGGAAGAAGGATTATGGGCAAAGGACACCTGGCTTTGAGTACAGATAACCAGTTATTGTTAACCCTGTGACCTTGGATAAGTTATTTAATCTTCTTAAGCTTTATTTCCTTCCACATTTACCAAATGGAACTATAAGTTTTTGTTCTCAGAAAGTTGTTGGAGAAATCTTAAAAGAAAGATGGTGGGTTCAATTGAATGAATTTGTCAGAGTTGATTAGTTATGTATGGTTTTGTCCACACTTCCTGCTATCCCTAAGGGGAACAATTGTAACATATGTAGTCAAACTTTGGGCAAAGGTTAAATTAAGTTTAATAAACAAATCTAAGTATTCAGGGAAGAGAGAGACTTCAACAAGAAGAGAGTTGGCCATTCAAAGTAGGGAAGGAATTTGAACAAAAAAGTTGTGCCATGGTGTACTTGAGTCAGAATACTTCCATATCATCCTGACTTTCTCTTTCTTGGCACTTGTCATGGTGGCAAAAACTACTTAGGCTTAAAAAAAATCATCCAAGTAGATCTCCTAAACAGGAATCCTAGACAGACATTGTTTCTCTGCTGTTTACCTTCCTAAACTTAGCACTTAGTAGAAACCCCTGTGCTTATTAAACTGGAAAGATGATGAGCATAATTATAAAGCAGAATGATTAAGCTATCACATGTGGTAAAGCCTGGTACAACCATGCAGCTGGGTACACTCGGGATTCAGGAAACAAATCCACTTCTCCCCAAGAACAGAGTCTGGATGGGACTGTTGAGACGTCCAATATCTGTGTCCAACATGCGAAGATTAGGGGAGTCGAGGAGCATAGAGGCATAATGGGGAAGAAAGGACTCATCAACAGGGAGCTGACTGACCTTTATTGAAGTCAGCTAGGAAGAGCAGAATTCCAGCAGCATTTTATAAGAGCAGAGCCCAGACTAGGGCTCAGGGGCTGATAGGAAGAAGGTAAAGAGTTTAGGTTATTGCAAAGCAAAGGCACAGTGCAGAAACTGTCAATGGAACAGGGAGAACTCACGCAGTGGTCTCAGGGCTAGCTTGTTTGGCCAACTTAGGGAAAGGTGTGTGTCAATGTCTTGGAAATACACAACAATGGTGTAGGTACACCATTAAGAAGCCTATCTCAGGTCCATAGTAGGAAACCAAACATTCAAGAAAGAGTAAGTACCGGTACCCAGGACCACATACTGATGGATTAGAAGTTGCTCCAGTAGCTCCTGCCCTAAATGGTAATATCTTAATAACAGCATAGGGCAGGGCTTGCTGGTGGATCCCAAAGTGACCAGTCAATGGTAAAATCAACTGTCAGTGTTAGGGATGCATCTAGTATCTCTTGCTAGATTTAATATCTGCTATTGCCTTTGTATTTGGATCTTCACAGGGAGGCCAAAAGCCTAGTTGGTAATAAAAATAAAATGCAAT
>NW_003852546.1:4074460-4075326 GCF_000181295.1 Otolemur garnettii | reverse complement strand
TATCTTTTATTGTACATTTTCTCGGACTACGCATCCATCATGGCTTATTCCTCTCTAAATGGGCTTGTCTTTCAGAAATGGGTAGCCTTGCAGAGTTTTTCCTAAGTGCTATCTTGTAAGACCAGAAGGGTGTGCCATCTACTTTTGGGTCTTGGTTTTGTCAGGAATGACCCATGTGAAACCCAGAGGCTCATGTAAGTGAGCCTCTCTGGGTTTCTCGGCATTATGCTTATGTCGTCAATATTGTCACTCATTGATATGATTGTATTAGCTAAATTTCTGAGTCTTTCAAATTGAGAGAGGTCGATGTAGCATCAGAATAACATTGTGGAATTTTGCCTGTAATGCAAATATTATATACACACACACACATATATGTGTGTATACATGCACATATACATACATACATATATGTATGTATGTCACACACGTATGATTAATCATGCAACTTCAGTAAGATGGACCTGAATTCTAACCTTGCTTTCTGCTCACTTACTAAAGGAAATTTTTGGCAAGCCAATTACCATCGCTGAATCTATTTTTTATCTAATCTATGAAAATCAAAGAAAATTTATTTTGTATCCGTGTTCTAAAGATTAAATAATGCTCTTAAATCAATTAGCATAAGTCTTGGCACATAATAGTTGTTATTAATCTTAAATTATTATTTACTATACTATTAGTAATGATAAATATTTGAAGTGTCCTCCTTTGCAAAGAGATGAGCTAATATTCTATAAGGGGAGGGCCACAGACATGAGTGAAATTAGCTATCAAATTAAGCAATAAAAGAGGAAATCTTAAAATGAGGGGAAGAAAATATGCTCTTCTGGTGACCTGTAACTGAGGTGATCAAGAGACATCAT
>NW_003852546.1:4073069-4074117 GCF_000181295.1 Otolemur garnettii | reverse complement strand
CCTGGGGAACATTGTAATTGGCCCTGTTTGGGTTAAGTGTCCTCCTTTGACCAATTGGAATGGCCAAAGGAAGTGGAGTGCTCTTCTAGGACAGCTTGGTTTCTGTGCTCTGTGGTAAGGAGGGAGGTGCTTGATTGGCAGCTTTTCCATAACCACCTGGAATGATGGGAAAATGGTGTCTCAAAAAAGTGGATTTCCTAAAAGAAGAAGAAAGAGTATAAGCCTGGGAAGGCTAAGATAACAGGTATCTATCATAAGTGATATGATAGGGCAGGTGGAGACCCAGCACAAGGGAGATACATGAGGGACTATCTCAAAGAAATCTGGTAATCAGCCAGCAATTTGCCATATATCCTACTAAACTAGACACTCTCACATTCCTTCCCTCAATTGATTAAATAAAGCATGCTTCAATAACTGGTCAGCAGTAGACACTAATCAATTTTTGCTCAATGAGCAAATATATGAATGGATGGATGGCTGAAATAATACACTTTTCACTAAATAATACTTTATTCCCATTTTATAGATAATGAAACGGACTTGAAGAAGTGTAGTGACTTGCCTGAGACTAAAAAGGTTTAGAAATTCAGGGTTTTATCTCAGTTAGCTCTGATTCCACGTGGAGTTTTCCTGTGACCCTTTTAGAACTTTCTCTTCTGCAAACAGGTGCTCTTTCCCAGGCTGACTGACAGAAACCTGAAGCCATGAGACTCATTGCCCAAATTTTATTTCCAATATATTTATGTTGTTCTTCAGTCTTTTACTTAAGACTTTGAAGTAAATTACATTTGTATCCCAGTAACTCACGGACTTCTAGACATTTCCGGATAGGAAGGCCTCTTAAGGGCCATGTGAACTAAAGTACAATGTACAGCAAACTGTAGTTAAGGGATTGCCTTTCCTGCCAGGGAGTGAGGGTGGGAAGCCATGCCTCCCTTCCCTTGTTTTCCACTGACTGACTTACTGCTCTGACTATTCAAGTTGTTTCTCCAGACCTGACTCTAATGAACACCCAACAGAATCTCTCTTGAATAGAGCAGTAGGA
>NW_003852546.1:4068164-4071950 GCF_000181295.1 Otolemur garnettii | reverse complement strand
GCCAGTTGGATGAGAGTTTTCCAAACTGTATATGGAGGCAACACACTGTATCCTATGATAGAATTAATGTACACAATTATGATCTAATAAAAAATAAATTAAAAAAAAAGAATATATCTATGCTATGGAGTACTACTTAGACAGAACTGGTGACCATCATCCTAAGTGAAATAATCAGGAACCTAAGACCAAATAACACATGTTCTTACATATAAGTGGGAGCCAAGATATGGCTTACGGATGGTCATACAGAATAGCATAATAGACACTGTATAGTCTTAACAAGGGAGAGTGAGAGGGCCATTAAGGGATGGAAAATTATTAACTGGGTACCATGTACATTATTCAAGTGATAAATAACCTAAAAACCCCAGACTTCTCCACTATATAATTTATCCACGTAGCAAAACTCCACTTGTACCCCCTAAATCTTATGAATTAAAAATAATATAAAAGAATAAAAGTCAGTTGTGCCACGGCCTTGTTTATGAGGGCAGGTCATTCCCCAGGAATTTAAGACCAAAGCTCTGCTTACGTAGAATGTACATGTATCTGCACTGCATTTTGGCCTAAGGTAATATTTCTCAATCTTCAGGTAAAGAGGAATTGCTGGGCATAAAATCAGATAAGTGGAACATGGCTACCTTAAAATAAAAATAATAAGTCATAATAATAATTGAAAAATATCTGAAAATATGTTGCATTGCATAAAAATGAGTTTTTGCCTGAAAGCTCTATCTTGTGTGTAGACGTGTGTGGCTGTGTCCTAGGTTGAGATGTTCCGTGTACTTCTTACTGTGGGTTGTAGTCGGAAAAGTTTAAGAATCATTGAACCAGGGGACCTAGAGTGCCAATTTGGTAAATATCTGCATGCATTTATTTATTTACTGCTCTCATTGCACAGATGGGAAGACTGAGGCTGTGATACAGTGACACTCCAGATTCGAAGGTACTTTAACCACAGAGGCCAACTGGCTAAAGACAGAGCTCAAGGGAGAAGATAAACAGTGTTGCATTGCTATAAGTCCTTCTAGGTCCTGATTCACTGTCTCTCCACGCCATTTAAATAACGCAACCTGCTAACCTTGTATCCCTCATCCCAGCCTTTACCCTCTGATGCCCTACATAAATCATCAACACGCAGTCCCATACTATAAATGATCTCCGCCTCAATTGCTATGCAGTGTTGTGCTTTCAATGCTTTTTGACAGGAACTTGTGAGGAGTTGATAGAGTCTTGTTTGTTTTGCTTTAACTGAAGGTCAGAACCAAGATTCACCGCCCTCACTGGAGAGCTGTCATTAATATTCAGGTCCTCTCTCCTATTTCAAAGGCTCCTTGTTAAGGACTCTCCCAGGGGCCTTCAATGGCAGCTTTGTTTTCTGCCTTAAGAATCTCTTCAAAAAATTAACCAATACCTACATAATATGTAAGACTCGGTTGGTGGCAAGTGACAGAAAACTAGACTCAAACTGGTTTAAGCAAAGAGAACTCTATTTTTTTTTCTCCAAGCAAATTAAGAATGAGCAATGGGGCTGGCTAATTTCAGGTTAGGACTGATGGGGCGCAAGTGATGGAATCAGGACAGGAGTTATCCTGGTTTGCATGGGACTGATTGCAAGTGGTAGGGGAGTAGTATCTAAATTACTAGATAACTAGTATCTAAATTACTAGTATTAGTAAATTACTAGTAAATTATTAGTTATTATTAATTACTAGTAAATTAATAATAAATTAGTAGTAAATAATAATAAATATTAATAATAGTAAATAATAAATAATAATAGTAAATTATTATCTAACTAGTATCTAAATTACTAGATAACTACCTAGTAATTTCCAGGTAGCCTAGGAGTACTGACATATATGCAAGTCAATGCTTTAAACTAGAAGGTTCCTGAAATTTGGAGCTAATCAGATCCACGTTCAATCCCAATTATTTGGCCTAGTCATCCCTATTCTATCCTTCCCTGAAAATGAGTCAAATAAAACCAACAGCTGAGGACTAAAGTCTAAAGAAGATATTCATTAGTAGCTTCTGCTCAATGACTACTGACTAAATATCATACAATTCTTAGAGTGATACTGAAAAAGAGACATTTGCAATGTTTTCATTATATATTGTACTAAGGAGACCAATAAGGAAGAATGAGAATAAAAAAGAATAAACTTGTACCAAGTTCATTGTAGGTAGCAAGTGGAAAAGCTCGGGTTCAAACCTATGTGGATCAGAGGGAAGGTCTGAGGCCATGGCCTGCAGGATTATGTAAGGACTGTTTTGCTTATCTGTGGTGAAAGATACCATGAAATTATGAAATATTATGTACAGCCCTTTTTTTAATTTCTCCTCTTATCAGCTGTCATCAGTGTTTGTCTATGTAATGTGTGTGTCCAAGACAACTAACTCTTCTTCCAATGTGACCCAGAGAAGCCAACAGTTCAGACACCCCTGCCAGTGTTTTCTGCGACTTTCCGTGCTTGGAAAGTCCCTTTTTACATTTTAAAATCAAACAGTTTCCAAGGGACTATAAATTTCCATTTCAATATTAGCACATGATTTCAGTGTCATGGTCAAGGAATTATGTATTCTACGTATGTCTACATCTCTGAGATAACACATGGTTTTTTAACATGCCATAAGCATTCACCATATTGCTCTGCAACTTGGATGGATTTATTACATATTAGAATAGCAACTCTTTTAGTACGTGTCAACTAACATCTCTGTTCTACAGATGTTTCAGGATTAAAGATGAAATACACTGATTAATACCTCCCCCAAATCCTGGGATAAAGATGGAAGTATTATACTATCCATTTTGTTGGCCGGCATAATAAATTAGATTAAAGAAGGAACAAAAAGCTCTCACTCTGGGCTTAATGAAAGATGAGTTAATGGAGGAAGCTGGTTAGAGTTGAGCCCCTTTATACCAACATCTGTTACCAAATACTGTTTTCATTTTGCCCTATCTCCTTCTTCTTTTTGTTATTATTGTTGGCCTTGATAGCATTGCTGCTGTTGCCTTTGGGTACTAAAAGATATAAAACAACCAAAATAAACTAGATGTTATCCCAGTGGCTAAGCTGTGAGAAAAGTGGAGAATAAGCTGGGCCAATTTAAGGACAACGTGTAAAAAAAATTGCAATCTTTTAGGGCCATAGCCAAGCAGAAAGAATCATCTCTAGCTTGGGGTGGGGTGCACTGGGAGACACAGTCCATCCACTCTCCTAGGGGATAAAGGATATGGGGGGGACCTCTTGCTTACGTTTTGCTTATACATGACTTATGTTTTTCTTTGCAAAGAGAATTTCCGACCAAGACTGTAGCTCCATTAGGACTTAAGAGACCCATGTGTCTCAGTGTTAAAATACAATCTTTTATCTCACTGCAAAAATGTATAATAAATGTAATTCAAATTATCTCATAGTTGTTTCCCTATAGATTTTAACTTTCTTGTTGAAGGGGCTAATATTACTCTGTTATCAGGTAAAATTGAATCAAACTTCTTTTGTGATGGTTCATAAGGCCCTGACTAGTCTGACCTTAGCTGGTTCTTTCTACTTACTAGGGTCCCACATTCCCATTCATTTACTCCCCTGCAGTAATACTGACCTCTTGCCCTGTATTCTGCTGCAGGACCTTTGCACATGCTATTCTTTCTGTCCATTTATCTCAACCCCCACCCCACTGCCATTGTCAACTACTCTCTATCCCACAACCTCGAGTATCTCATCTGTATAACTATTGCTGATTAAGATGGGTAAATCTGTTTACTTTTTAAATTAG
>NW_003852546.1:4058160-4067936 GCF_000181295.1 Otolemur garnettii | reverse complement strand
ATTATTATTATTATTATTTATCTCTCACCATTTAAAAGTTTCAGGGATTATCATACATGCATGAATTGTTTCTCACTTAAAATACATGCACACAAAGTTATTCACAAATTTGTTTTTGCCCAGCAAGCTAACACACATCTACTAGCTAGTAAATAGCTAACATACAACTAGCTTTATATCTGGCATAGTTCTGTTCACATTAATATTCATAATCCAGAACTCAAAGGCAGGTTAAAAAAAAAGAAGAGCAGAATTCACTGAAGAGAATCAAATGACTATAAACCCAGAAGCAAACGTTCAGCCTTACTATTCATTAATGAAATAAGATACCATTTCCTATCTCTCTAATTATCAAGCATTAAAAAATAAATAATATTCAACTGTTGGCAGGAGTACAGGGAAAGGACTTTGTCAGACATTAGTGGTGGGAGGAAAATTGTTTACAGCCTCAGTGCAATGCAAATTTGGCAACATGGATCTGAGGATGGAAAGTTTATCTTGGCCTTTGACCCAAAATAAAAAAAAAATCACTTCTGATAAAATTAATTCTAAAAAATGTGAAGAGTCAGACTGAGATTTGGGTTGAGAAATTTTCATGGGAGGACTGTGTGTGTAGGTGTTCGTGTGCCTGTGCACGTATAAGCAAAATAAAATGATGATGGTAATGTAAATACCTAACTAGGGCCAGCTAGTCATCAAACCTGTATTGAGTTTCATATCTGTTTAAATGACCCTCATGGAGATACTGATAGGTATAAAGATGAGTGACGATGAACTGGCTGTAGTCTTTACCTCAGAGGATTGATTAGGTAGACACCGTTAAACCCGCAGTTTAACCCACCCACAGTGAGGAATGATAATTAACTAAGGCTGTAACATTATAATGAGGACGTCCAAAACCATGATTTGGAAAAATATTTAAATAATGATGATTAAAGAGCTATGAAAGAGAATGGTGGTGAAGTTGGATAGTAAGCATATCTAACTTTGCATAAAGTGGGTAACATGTAATGCGTGTAAACACACAAGCAAACATACAGAGAAAGGAAACTATAGATAGAACATCACCAAAATGTTAGCAACAACTATTACTAAGAAGTGGAACTATGGGAATTTTTCTTGTTTTTTTCCCCATAAAATTTCTATGGTGAAACAGCTTATACCTGTTACTGTACAATGTTCCTACAGCATCCCATCTTCCTAGTGTGTACAGGAGAAAGTCAGGACTCCAAAGGCATAACCAACTTTCCTGAGGTCACACCCATGAAGAGGCAGAGGCAGGCTTGTGGTAGGAGTTAAAGGTATTCTACTGGAATGTTATTTTCAAGTTCATATTCTTTGTGGGACATGGTTTATTGCCTTTTCTTCACTGCCCATATCTTTTCTTTTATTTTAACTTCTAAATTGAGTCATGGGTATCCATTTGACAGATTTTTAGGTGTGTGTCTCTGTCATAAGTAAGTGTTCCAAACTGACTTTTCTTTTTTTATTTCTTATAGCATAACTATGTACACTGACTTTTCAACTGCCAAATAGTAGACTTGCTTTCAGAAAGAGGTTGAGTGTGACTGTGTTTGAGAAAGGGAATGGGGAGAAAGACAGACTTCATGTGTTCATACTACACTTTGTCGTCGAATAATGATTCTGCCAAAACCAGGCTCCTCTGTTTACATGTAGGTGAGGAAATGGAAGCAGGGGAAAAGCAGAGATACTATTAATTATAAAAGTATCTTCCAGACACTGTATTGGGCACTGTATATACAGTCATTGCCCTTCCTTACATTTGCATAAAAAGAAACACCCAAAGCTTGAAGAGATTCAGAGGTATTTCCAAGGTTTCAAATTAGTCAGTCTTAGAAGCTAGATTCAAATTCAGGTCTGTCTGGCTCCACAGTTGCTGAGAGAGGTGAAGTGAGCTGGGATCTGTACCTCCTAACTTCCAGTCTTGTGTTGGTTCTTCAGCGCCTTTCTTTAGATAACTTCACAGCAGAGGAAAGAGCGACCTGTAATCCCATCCTCCCCTCATCAGCTAACCATCCTGTTTGGAGAAATTGCTTCCATCTGTGCGCCATTGTGAAAATAAGTCATTAAAGAGATGCTAAAAAATAAAAAAAAAAAAAACAAAAACAGACTTTCTCCCATGGCTCTGTTACAAGCTGCCTAATTGGGATTTATGGGTGACCGTGATAAAATTGTTGCATAATAAAATCTTAAAATTTCTCTTGAACTCTTAAAATAATAGCTGCAGAAAGCTTCAACAACTGAATGCTCAGGTCAAATAAGCCTCCACTTGCGTGTGTGTGTGTGTGTGTGTGTGTGTGTGTGTGTTGGGGGCATGAGAGGAAGGTTGTTTACACAAATTGTTCTGACATGAAAGCCTACAGCTTCAAGCAATGCCTGCTTTTGCTAATTCAGACCTGAAGTGGATTTTGTTCAGACATTCCACCCATTATCATTGAAGAGCCACTCACCCCATCTAGAGGTTGGTGGCTTGTTTTCCTAAGTGCCTTTCTCACCTCTAATTGTGGAGTCTGATATATCACTATCTAAGCCCATACTCAAATGTGCGTCTCCATCACAAGTAAGTGTTCTAATCTGACTTTTCAATTGCCAAAGAGTAGACATGCTTTCAGAAAGAGGTTGAGTGTGCCTGTTTTTGAGAGAGAAAGGGAAGGGGGAGAAAGATAGACTTCATGTGTTCATGCTACCCTTTTATTGTCTAATAATAATTCTGCCGGAACCAGGCTCCTCTGTTTATATGTAGGTAAGGAAATGGAGGAAGAGGGGAAAAAGAAGATACTATTAATTATAAAACTGTCTTCCAGTTTTATATTCCAGTTGAATGCCATCACCTTTTCTTCTTCAGTGAGACTGATACATAAAAACAACAATGATGACTGTGACAGCAAAGATGGATGACGGTGACTCATTATCTTTGACTAGTGCTAAATTGGCATGAAAGAGCCTTGTATTAAATAAACTCACATCACCCGACCACAGGAGAAGGTAACTAGGCGTGATCTCCCCTTGCAGCTGGGATAAGCAATGCTCAGAGAGTAGGAGTGACTCACCCAAGGCCAGGGAGCAAATGCATGGCAGAGCCGAGATGGATGCAGTTGTTTTCCATAAAAAGTCTGCCACCATTACTTAAGATTGTTAGTCACATGTAGTTATTAAAATGTTTGTTTCAATTAATTACAGAGAGAAACAAGACAAACTATTTAACAGAGACTCCAGAAAGCACTAAGGAAGAGAAATCATCTGAGCTTGGTTTGATCACTGATCATCATGAAGAATTTCAATCAATGGTGGTGCAGAGATGGCCCACTGATGAGCAAAGGCAAAAATGCGCTTGACATGTATCAAGACGCCTGTGTTGCTAGAGCTTATAATATTGTTGATATTCTCTCCCAAAACCAGCTCTTCCCGTCTATTGATGTCAAAATCGTCTACCCAGTCGCTGAGACCAAATAGCTAGGAGTTTTTCTCAATTTGTCTTTTCTTTTTAGCCTACATCTAAACATTGTTACCCACTACCGACCCCTTGGCCAACCCACAGTCATATCTGCCTTCTAAGACTGCACAGCCCCGTAGCAGTCTCCCTCCTCCACCTTTGCCATCTGGCCTCACCCCCTGCCTTCAGGATTCTCAGGTGAGATTTCTGCTTTCCTCCTGAAGATCCTCCAATATCATTGATGACATTAGGCAATTTGTGTTCATTTTTGGTGTAATGTCACATTAATGCTATGCTTTAAAAAAGCTGTACTGAGACTATTTAAAGGAAGACTATTTGGACATAATATTTTATAATATCTCAGATTTGCTTCAGAGGGGGTGGAAAAAATGGATGGGGAAGCAAATATTCTAAATTGTTCATGAAGAGCTTGGTGATTAATTACATCAACACAGGGTAATTTATTATACCATTTTTGCAACTCAAATGTGTGAAATTGTCCATTAAAAAGAGTTTTTTTAAAGAAAGAAACTGATGGATTGCCACTGAAACCAGAATGAAACCCAAATTCCCAGCCACAGCTTACAAAGCTGTATGTGTTGTCTGGCCTCTGCCTTCTTCTCACGCCTCTTACGCCCTTATTTCCTCATTGTTCACTCTGCTTCTTATCCACTGACCTTCCTGGCCTTTGAAAATGCAAAGCTATCCTGTCTCAAAGGCTTTTGAATTTGTTCATCCTTATGTTTGAGTTTCTTTCTCTTCATCTTGAGGTGGCCACTCCCTTTTGACTTGTGTCTCAACTCAAGGCAACCTTTGTAGAGAAAACTAGTCTGATCATTCCAGACTAAATCATATTCCATACACTCTTCATTCTACCCTATATCATCATGTTTTAGTTTCTACATCATTTTAAAATTGTTCATCTGTTTGCTTGTTTATGTATTTTTTAAAAAGTCTGTCACCTTACAATGAGGCCCTCTTGAGGTCAGTAACTTTATTTTGTTCATTCAGGTTATCCAGGATTAAAAGACTTTTTGGGAGGTGGGCACGGAGGCTCACACCTATAATTCTTGCACTTTGGGAGGCTGAGGAGGGTGGGTTGTTTGAGCTCAGGAGTTCCAGAACAGTCTGAGAAAGAGTGAGACTCCATTTCTACTAAAATAGGAAAAAAAAACCTAGCCATGTGTGCAGGCAGAATGGGGAATGAAAATCCCATTCTTCGCAGAGGAAGTCACCCCCACAAAGAGGGAAAATTAAAAAGTAAGCTGAGGGAGTTAGAACAAAGAAAAGTCGCTAGTTTACCTTTAAGTCAGCCATTGCTAAATTTCTTTCTATTTTTTGTTTGTTTGTTTGTTTGTTTGTTTGTTTCTTGCATTTCCTGGAACTCTAGACTACTGGGCACACAGCTTACAAATACCCTTGCTGGGTTGGTGAACACTCTGAGGAAAAAACAAGGGTCATAGAAGAGAGTATGGCAAGACCTAGAAAGATGCATTAACTAGGTCGTTTTCTGCCTAGTAAACAGACAAAGCAGATACTCATTTTGGAGATTTGCATTTGGTGGGCAGAGATCAAGGGAATAGCTTGAGCCCTGAGATATAGACATGAGGGCTTATATCCCCTATCTCAGAGGAAGACCCTCTGTGGTGGTAATGAGAGGAAAATTCCCCTCTCCCACCAATTCCTCAGAGAAGATTGACACCAGTGGCATTTTACTCCACAGGGAACTAGTGGAGTTTAACACCTCCCTAAGAATCTGTGTGTGTGACTTCAGACAGGAGGCTGCCCCCACACAGGCTCAGGTTTCAGATTTCTCAAGGCTTCTCAGACCCTTAACGCTAATATTAATAGAAACGATAGGAGCTGATATGCTCACTCAGAGAAACTGCTGGCATTTTTGTTCCCTCCCTTATCTTACTCTCTGCGCAAATAGGCTTTAATAAAAGCAAAGTGAAGCAAACACTCAGGGCAGAACTCCACAAAAGGGAAGTGGTCCCCTGAGTTCCCACCTTTGAAAATTCGGTGTCTCGTGTCTCTTTATCATCATTTCTAACTTTATATTTGTTCAATCAGCCACTGCCAGTTCCACAGGACTTAGGGGACCCTGTCCCAGGGACCGGACCCCAACAAGGTGTTGTGGCTGGTACCTGCAGTCCTAGCTAATCAGGAGGCTGAGGCAGGAGGATCACTTGAGCCCAAGAGTTTGAGGTTGCTGTGTGCTATTATGCCATGTCACTCTACCGAGGGCAACAGATTGAGACTTTGTCTCAAAAAAAAAAAAAAAAAAAAAAAAAAGAAAGAAGGAAAAGAAAAAGAAAAACAAGACTCTTGGAGGTTGAGTAGTTGTTCAAAAATACTGGTCAATAATTTGCAGTTTGCTTATAGTGATGATCAAACCTAGCAAATCCCAGAAGATTAATGCAACTGGCATTAAGGTCCCAAGGAGTCAAGGACACCAACAGTCCTGCCTAGCATGGGGTAATGCTCTGTGCACTGAAGAATTGTCTTGCCCCAAATTCAATAATCCCTCCATTGAAAAAAACTGGGTTAGAGAATAGCAGTCAGGGTGTGGTGTTGGGGGAGGCTTGACAGTGCAGGGAGTCTTCTGGAATAAAGCACTAGAAACAGCTCTTCTTAATACCATCATAAGAATTTTGAAATTACTTCAGAAGATGTATTCATTTTCCATCAGTGCCATATGTACCACCATAAAGTTAGTGGCCTACACGAGTATAAACTTATATCTTCTAGCTATCCAGGTCAGAAGTTGAATTGAGCATGGTTGAGTCATTTGCAGAGGGTCTTACAAAGTCAAGCTGCTTTCATCTCTGGAGGTTCTGGAGAAGAATTCATTTCTAAGATCTGTGGGGTGTTGATGGAAATCAATTCTTTGAGGTGGTATAACATTTCCTTAGTAAGATCAGCCAGGAGACTTTTTTTGCTCCAGGATGCTGCCCACAATCTTTCTCATGCTTTCCGGGTGACTATCTTCAGCAACTTCATGAAAGGAGTGCCCCTTTCCTGCTTTGAATCTCTCTGGCTTCTTCTTCCACAATGCTATAATTCCAGCAAGAGTAATTCTGTGCTTATTAAAGACCTATGCAATTAGATTGGGGTCACTTGGCTAATCCAGGTTACTCTCACAGCTTTAAACTCAATAACCTCAATTATATCAGCAAAGTGTTTTGTGCCATTTAATGCAACATAGTCATGGGTTCCAATGATGGACACCTTTGGGAGGCCATTCAGCCTAACTCTGGAGTCATTGAATATTTATAAAAAGGGCAAATCACATTATCTAAATGTGTTTAAGTAAGTCTTCCTCCCTCCATGGCTATTTTTTAGCAGTAGGCTGTCTTCTCCTCTAGGAACAACGGCAGTGAAGCCTGCAGGGACTCCGCTGGGAAGGCCATTATAAGCCACCAGCTGCATGTTGATCCAAGGGGTACTGTAGCCCCAGCTCCAAATAGATAAAGCAGAGAAGAAGGGAGTGTTTTGTTTCCACAAATGGTGGGTCTCAGCTGTGTCCCCATTTCTGGGAATTTATGAGCAGCGTGCATGCCAGGGGGCATGGAGAACTTGTCTCCCAGAAGCAGATGCTGCTGATCCACACACAGAAGCCACCTCACTCTTCAGTTCTCCCAGTTACTGACTGCCAGATGGCCACAGCTGAATCCACAGCTGAATAGATGTCTGCTGTTGGCACCAAATATGCCACTGTGGGGCTGGTTAAGGACCTGAGGTGTTATGGCAGGGCATCATGTACACACGAGCAATAAAAATGCACAGGGTGTGCCAGGCACTGTGCTGAGCACTCTGTAGCAGTAACTCAACCTTCAAATCCCTTGTGTGAATAGTGTGATTCTTATGCCCATTTATATAGGAAAGACCACATCTTCGAAAGGTGAAGTAGTTTACCAAATGGCACAAAACCAGCAACCCGCAGAACTGGATTTTGAGAATGAGAATAGGCAGATCTTTGTTCAGAGTCTATGCTTTTGAGATACTGCATTTGCTATAACTGATGTCAAGAGAATTTTAGCCACCTTGCCCAGGCTTCGTATCATTTAATCTCACTTTGCACCAGCTTGAATATACCCCAATCTAAGCAGTTGCCATCTGATGGACAACCCTCATTTACAAGGCAGTGGCCCAGAATATTGACCTCCTGTGGTCTGACAAGTAAAGCTTGTGGGTGGAATTGAAGCTGACACCAAAATTAATAATATGCAGCCAAGAGAACTTGGAGAATTGAAGCCAAGTATAGAATGGGGCAGAGGAGATTCCAAATGGGAGGAAGTAATATCTGACATTAGATGCACGTTAGGAACACTGAGTAATCAGTGTGAAGTTGTTTAGCCAGGGTAGATATAATCACCCTGAAGGTGTGGGGATTACTCAACATGCACCAGGACCTAAATTATGCCCATTACATAGATGATCTCTTTTAATTATTACATCATTTCAAGGAGAAAAGTTATTACTCTGTGTTTATAGATGACCATGAGACTAAATGATTTCAGTCACCTGCTCAGACCGTTCTGAGATTTGAACCCAGGAGTCTCATATGATAAATAATTTAAGTTCCCCATTTTCTGTTCTAGTATGTCACAGGAAATTTTGTATTTAGTTCTTTTGGTGTTAGATTGACTCAAGAGGAGAAATGTAGTCTATCTTGGTACCATATTGAGATTGGTATGAGTCAGGTAAGAGTATGTATGCTTCCTGGAATGATGCCCAGAGGTTAAGAGATGTTCTGTATTGACATCTCTTAGACATAGGATGCATTTCATAAATTATTATTGAATGAATAGATTGAAACAAACTGAGAAGAGTATAGCCATTGGAGAGAGGATATTGTGGGATTGCCAAATCAGAAAGAGATAAAGTCATGATAAGTATATGAACATAATAAGGTCAAAATAAAGGTGAGGATTTATCTTGAGATTAAGTCAGCTCCACAGTACCCTAAGATAGTTATTCCAGAATCAGATAGCTATTCCAGAATGAAATATGGCTGCAACTTGGGTCACTTCTCCCATTCACAGTCAGGTGTATACTGCAAGTGCCAGTGTAGTAACATGGAAGTAGCAGCTGTGGCTAGACTCTGTGATAATCAACTATCAGGCTGAGTGAGAGTGGGCAGGGAGACAAAAGGAACTTCCCTGGAATGCCAGTGACCATCATGGCCTGCATGTCACAGGACACATTTGACCAAGTATGTGCAACTATTGACAACAGAATGAGAATTTTAAGAATCCATTATTTATACTGTCAAGGGATATAGGCTCTCTCCCTATATACAGGACCAGGACACTGAATTTATACAAATGGAGGGCAAGGATATAGGATTTCTTTCCTGGAAACATGGAGATAATGCACAATCTCCACAGGGCTGTGACAGTTACACAAGATACACTTGGAAGCATGCCTGCTAATGAAGGAAGAAAGTAGGACGCATATACTTTGAGTTAATAAGGCATATGAGCATCTCCAAAGGAACAAAGTATAGATGCATTAAAAGTTGGTTATCTTCTCTCCCCTTTTTCTTTGCAATCATTCCCTATTCCAGTTTCTACTGCCACCTTGTAAACATTTAGGAGCATAAGATGACTATTTTTCCTACTCTTTGATATGTGGTTCACAGACTCGGATGGGATGCAGCTGGGATAAGTTGTTTCTGCTCAACAAAATTTTCAGCTTTGAAGGTCAGGGACTGTAATCATTTAGAAGCTCCCTCACTGACACATCTGGCAGCTAATGGTGGCAGAGGAGGAGATTTTAGAAGAGACTGTCAGTAGTTGCAGCTACAAGTAGACTCCCCATGTGATCTGGGCTTCCTGACAATATGGTGGTTGTATTCCATAGGCAAGCATCCTGAGAGAGAGACAAGAAGAGGCCTTGTTATAACCTTCCTATCTGTATTCTGTTGGTCAGAGCAGTCACTTCCCACTCAGATTCAAGGGAAAGAGAAATAGTCTCCACCTCTCACTGAGGAGTGGCATGACCCTGGAAGGACATAATGGATTGCAAAAATATTGCCATGACCATTTTTTGAGAATACAACTTTCCACACTCTCTGATGTCTGATCATTTATGGACACCACCCAACCATTCTTTGATAAAAAGGGAATCTAGAAATATAACTTTTTTAAAAAAATTAATCTCATGCCAGTATTCTAGCACATCTAAATCTTGACAAAATTATATTCCAAAATTCTAAAAGAGAGATTGTGTTAGGAATATGTCTTTATTGATTCCAAATTCAATGTCATATATATGCCTAAAATTAAATGTAGAAACTATGAAGGCTGAGAGGGGG
>NW_003852546.1:4033396-4057993 GCF_000181295.1 Otolemur garnettii | reverse complement strand
CTAAGGTTTTTGCGTAATATGCATTTTCTCATTCTCCCATGTGTTTGGATATTTACAGCTATGTTTTTCTTCCTAATTCGAACATAACATTTAAGGGAAATATATAACTAGCCTATCTTTGGCCCAATTCCCTCATCTATAAAATAGAAATGAGTGGAATAGATAAGCAATTTGTAAATTGCCCTCATTGGCACTATGTTACTTACAATAACACAGAGAAAAAGGTCCGGTGAACAGTTAATTTAAACAGAATACAAGAGGATTTTTATTGTGGGATTTCTCCAACCCTTCAATATTTTTCTCCAACCCTTTTTGGACCATGGACATTCTTTTGCAAGGTCACCTTAAGGGGCTGGGAGTCCCTGGACCACAATTTGAAAAATACTAGAATGGACCAGTCATTCTTAATTTGTGTTACTGCAGAACACAGAGTTCAATATAAATGGAGAATGGTACAGATTTTCCCAAAGGATAGAGAGGAACACATGAAGAGAACTTGCTCAATTTTGCGTGTTGGCCTCCTAATTTATTTCTAACTATTTTTGGCATCTGATACATCTTCCTCTTTTAAAATCGATTTTGAGACGGCATTTTTCCAATATTGCTTTTTAGGCATAGGGGTAAGCGTTATATTTGTTTGTTTTGTATTTTTTGTTACTGAGCTCATTTTATAAGTTAGCACCAATTAGAACACTTTGCACGTTTTGCTTCATTTCATTCACCTAAAGACCCTAAAAAAAAAAAAATACAAGTTTTACTATCTGCATTTTTCAGATGATGAAACTGAGGGCGAGCAATATTAAGGAACTTGTGAAAGGTGACAGGAAAGGGGCGCGGCCAGGATTTGAAATTAGACCTCAAGAAGTCAGATGAATTATGCTAAAACCCAGGGGACTCGCCTTTTTGTAACTTTGCCATCACTACACAAACAATGGGCCTTCTCCGATTACTCACATTATTAGTAACGAATCCCATGTTCCAAGTCACCATGCTCATGCCAATTGCTAACCTAGGTCCAACCTTCTCAGACTGTGGCCCTTTGAACTGGCTGCTGCAGCTGCTAATGACAATGATGGTGATGGCTTATTTTTGTTATTGCTATTGATTTATTACTATGGTTTTCAGGTTGTTAGTTCTAGATCCTGATTTTGGTGCTACTTTTCTAGCTTCAGTTCTGGCTTCTCTCCTCCTCCCAATTCCAAACTCATTCTCTTGTTACATGGCTTCTTGAAGCTTGGAGCTAGGACCCTCTCTGATCCTTGTTGTCAATAATACATTTTCTCGCAATGTCAGGTCTCCGCAGAAGTGCCATGGTCTGGGTCCAACGCAGGATACAAGCACCATGGTGGATGCTCAGAGTCTCTGGAGGGCTACTTTATGGTACTGCACAGAGTGAACAATGGCATCCATTCACACTGCTGTGAAAACAAGGTTAAGAGTCAGTGCTCAGTGATAAATCCACAGATATTATAGAGTATCTACTATACAGTAAGTACTATGCTTTGAATATGCAGGTGAGCAAGGACGGAGTCAGTGGCTGCCCTCCTGAAACTGAAAGACCAGTGTCAGTGCCATACTAGAACAAGTGGGCTTATAATGACCACTGAGATAAACAGTCTTAATAAAGAAACTGGTGTCTGTGTGGCTGTAAACCAGAAAAGCTGGATTTTAATTAGGAGGTCAGAGAAAGCCTGTTTGAGAGAGCTATCCTGTGGTTCAGGTGTGAGGGACAAGTCCAAGTGGAAGTACACATCATGCCCAAGGAAGGAAGAGGGACGGCAAGGTCCAGGACCCAGGGTGCATGGAAGATCCAACTTTGGGGAGCAGAAGTTGAGCAGTGAGGCTACAGCACAGGAAAGATAGTCTGACTCACCCCCTTCCTTTCTCAGCCCTATAGGCTGAGAACCAGATTGTGCTATAAAAACATTTAGGGGCGCCTAGAGGTCTCCAGAAGAAACTGAAATTAACCTATTTGTGTTTTTTTTTTTAAATTACTTTGGCTGCAACCTCACGAGAGAACAGAGGAAACCAGGGTGACTGGGCAGATCACATACTTTGGAGTTAAAAGGCTATGGACAACTGGCTTCCAGGGACCTTTTTTTGCTCTTGTATTAGATTTTTGTTATATTTATTCCAGAAGAAATTTTAGACATTATTGTCCTGCATTTATTTGATACAAATACTAAGTGTTATTGAATTTTTAAACTATTGCTCAGCAGACATATAGTATTCAAAATTGGGTTTCCTATGCTTGCAAACTACCTCTACAGGAAGGGAGGGCACACCTGATTGATCACAATGGTTAAATAAACTGCCTGACCAATAATTGTTTGTTTGTTTTTTTTTAAGTCAAAGTGATGTGCGTCCGTGTGTGCATTCTACTTTTTGAAATAGAAACATCCTGGGGGAGAGCTGATGTGGGGGGACTGTACATTTTTAGAGGCAGTGTCATCTACTCACTGACTACGATTTTGTAGAGATTAAGCATGTCCAACTCCTGTCCTGCCCTTTGAAATATCGCAGAATGGCAAAATGAATCAAGAGATCTCTCTTTGTCTCTGTCTCTGCTTTGTCTCCACGTCTCTTTCACCTGCTCTCATTCAGATCTTAATTTTATTAGAAAGATTTTTAAACAAGATTTTTAAATACCCACAAATCTGACTTTTAATTCTAGCTGTGTGACCTTGAAAATTTAACCTTTCTTTTTTATTAAATCATAACTGTGTACATTAATGCAATCATGGAGTACAGTGTGGTGTTTTCATATACAATTTGAGATATTTTCATGAAACTGGTTAACATAGCCTTCATGTCATTTTCTTAGTTACCGTGTTAAGTAATTTATATTCTACTTTTAGAAAGATTCACTTGTACCCTTGTAAGATAAACCATAGAGGTGATCCCACCAATCACCCTCCCTCAACCCATCCACCCCGTCCTTTACCCCTCCCCCTCCCCTCTCCCCATATTCTTAGGCTATAATCAGGTTATAGTTTTCATATGAAAGCTATAAATTAGTTTCATAATAGGGCTGAGTACATGGGATACTTTTTCTTCCATTCTTGAGACACTTTGCTACAAAGAACATTTTCCAGCTCCATCCATGTAAACATGAAGGAGGTAAAGTCTCCGTCTTTCTTTAGGGCTGCATAATATTGCATGGTGTACATATACCACAGTTTATTGATCCATTCGTGGATTGATGGACACTTGGGCTTCTTCCATGACCTAGCAATTATGAATTGGGCTGCAATAAACATTCTGGTATAAATATTTTTGTTGTAAAATGATTTTTGGTCTTCTGGATATATACCTAATAAAGAAATTGCAGGATCAAATGGCAGGTCTATTTTTAGTTCTCTAAGTGTTCTACAGACATCTTTCTTTTTTTCTTTTTTTTTTTTTCAGATGTCTTTCCAAAAGGAATGAATTAGTTTGCAATCCCCCCAGCAGTGTAGAAGTGTTCCCTTTTCTCCACATCCATGAAATTTAACCTTTCTGACATAAAGTTTATTTATCCTTCCTCATGGAGAAGAAATCAAAGAATTTTTGGAATAATGTCTGACTGTCTTTTAAGGAATGAGATAATAAGTTTAAATAAGGTCAGACAGTATTTTGCACATTTTTAAAAAAATGAACTTAACTCAGGTCCTCAAATTGAGATTCTACTATAATAGATTTTATACTCATATACATATTTGATAATAATTTTAATGATTACACTAAAAACATTATACCTTTGTGATTTGGAGATACTTAAAAGCTTGGATATTTTAATACTTTAAAAAATCTTACAACTGGACAAACCAATTTTAACTTCTGATTCAAAATTATGGTGCAAAACTTTAAGTCATACTAATATTGTGCTCTTTCCCTCTTGGAAATCTCAAATTCTATAATAAAAATGTTGCATATAAATACATATGCAAAGATGTATACAAACATATATATTATGTATACATACATTTGTGTCTATATATGCATAAAATATGTAAACATAAATACTCACATGTATTCCGAAGGGTAAGGAATGCTTTTGATATTTGTAGTGCATTACTTTTATATGAAGAGTATCATCAAAGTATTGAAATCGTTTCTGAAGCCTTGAAATAGTGATACTACTATTAGTTTAATCCCCACTTTATCCACTGGTGCTGCCCCAGGTTGTATAATAGCAGCATTGTTCATGGGTAATTTCCCACTCCTTCCTGGCACTAATAAAATGCTTACTTTCTATAAAGTAGAAAACACACTGTCTGGCGTTGCTCACTTCAATGGGCAATGGTCTCCATGTGATCAAAGTCACAGCCTGCAGACAGACAGATCCCATTCTTTGAAAAGAGACTCAGTAGTTTTAATTCAAAGGCTTATATCTACCAAGGTTTAAATGCACTTATCTTTCCCTAGAGTAGCAAATATTGTGTATAAGTCAATACTTTCCAAGTGTGGAAATTAAAAAAAGAAAAAATGTCAAGCAGTAACTTACTTCATTTAATAATTTCATTGCAAGAGGCTTTTCTCATTCAAATGAGACATCAAGCTGTGGTATATGTATACCATGGAATACTATTCAGCCATTAAAAGAGATGGAGACTTCACATCTTTTCTATTACCCTGGATTGAAGTGGAACATGTTCTTCTTAGTAAAGCATCACAAGAATGGAGGAACAAGAATTGAATGTACTCAATATGAAACAGTAGATGACCTAATACATAGTGGGGCGGTAAGAGAATGAGGGACTGGGGAGAGAGGAGCAGGGAGGAGGATGGCAAGTCATAGTATATGGCACACCTGTTGGCGGCAGGACACAATCATAAGAGGGATTTACCTAACCCAGTGTAATCTAATTCTTTGTAACCTCAATGAATCGCAAATAATAATAAAAAAGAAACATCAAACTTCTCCCAATCCTTCAAGACCAATTTCTTCCTTCATTTAAGACAGTTCTCTGGGCACATCATTTTCCTTTCCATTGAAGTTATCTAAGTGACAGAGGCTTTGAATCCCCATACGATGATGTGAAGTGCTCTGAGTAACTGCTACTACAATAAGCTCCTCTGTTTTCTATGCTTCTCCATTCTTATAGAGTGGGAGAGTTATAGAGAACTTTGTGACCTCTATAATGTAACTACTAAATGCTATTTCTTTTTAAAAGTCATCTTTAAAAAGCCTGTTTACAGCAACATCTTACTGTGCAATAGGGAGGTCAGAGGCCCAGTAATAATTAGTAAATTGTGTTAGACTCCCTTGTCATTTTTTTTTATTTTTAACTGATTCTGCCAGTGACCTCTTTAAGAACGCAAATTCTTATCACTTGAGGTCCTCTCAGGCTAATGTGCTGCACTTGTTCAAGCTACGAGGACTGGGAAAGTGACCTGGAATATGAGATATTTTGTTAGGGCTCAAATACATGAGCCTTTTCCCAACAGGGTGGGGTATTGTGATGGGAAAAAGACTTACTTCGTATGTAAACATTTATGATATGCATAAATGTCACCATGCTCTCCTTCGCTTTTAACAAACATTTTTTGTGATACTTGATGGCATGCCTTTGTGCTGAGGCCAACCTCCAGCTTTTGCCAAACTGCTCGTTGGACAACCCATTTTGTAAGGCATTTCATGATCTGTTGTACTGTGTATAGTCATCTGTTTAGCATTTGCTATGTGTCAGGGATTGTGATAAACGTTTTTCATTTATTTTTCAAATCTCTCCAGGCACTCACAACAATCCGTGAAGTACGAGGCAGATATTTTATTCTCTCCATTTTGCAAATGAGAAAAACTAAGGTTCAGAAACAGTAAGTAAGCTGTTAAATATTACACAGTTATTCCAAGGCAGAATCGAGCCTCAAAGCTGGGTTGGTCTGATTTCCAGATTTTGTGTGTTTATTGCAATATAGTGGACATAGGTAGTCCTATCATCTTTCTATAGAAGAAGCAGTTTGTGAAGTCTCTTCGAGAAAGATTGTTTTATAGTTTAGAAGAGTATAATTTAATGATCCTCTGTTCCTGTTTTTCAAAAACCAAGGAAGGATGGTCCCACAATTTCACTTCTAGGAATTTAAGTAAGGGAAGTGAAAACCTATATTTTACATATAAACATATACATAAATGCTCATAGAAGGTTAATTCATGATAGACCCAGACTGGAAACCACCAAACACCCAGCAATAGGTGTACTATTCAATAAGTCATATTACAGTACAAGGGAACACTCCCAAGAAATACAAAGAAAGGAACAGCTGGGTGTGGTGGCTCATTCCTATAATCCCAGCACTCTGGGAGGCTTAGGAGGGAGGATTGCTTGAGGTCAAGAGTTCAAGACCAGCCTGAACAAGAGCAAGATGGGGAATCATCTCTAGTAAAAATGGAAAAATTAGCCAGGCACAGTGGCCCATGCTGGTAGTCCTAGCTACTTGGTAGACTAAGACAGGAGGAGGAGGGCTTGAAGCCACGTATCTAAGGTTGCATGACCCGTGATGATGTCATTGCACTCTAGCCCAGGGAACAAGAGTGAGACTCCATCTTAAAATAAATAAATAGATAAATAAATAAAAATTATATACCATGAAAAGAGGAAAGAACTATCAGTAATTGTAATAGCACAGATGAATCTGGGAAGCATTATGTTGAACAAAACAAAGCACAAAAGAGTACATAAGGAATGATTCCTCCACTATGAAGTTCAGAACAGGCAAAACTAACTTGTTATGACAGAAAGCACATCAGATATTTCCTCATCCAAGGCTTGGTGTAAACTGTCATGGGGCACTTGAGAATTTGTAGTGAGGATGGGAATATTCTCTATACTTAGATTGTGGTCATTGCTTACATGATTATGTGTCCCTGCCAAAACCCTCATTAAGTGTAAATAACACTTAAAATGGATACATTTTATTTTGTGTACAATATGTTTTGATAAATTTGATTAAGAAGTCAAAGAAGGGCATTTATTATTAAAACGAGGAAAATTTGAGCATCAAAAAAATAAAGACTGAGTTCTTTGAAGGCAAAGGTGTTGGTAACTGGAAATAAATTAACAAAGGCACTAATGAAGACATGAGGGATATTTGACCATGAAAATAGATGATTCAAGGGTGCACTGACTTTAAATATCAAACACAAAGTCACAGGGAAAAAGTAGGGAAGAAACCTTACACGGTGCAGGGGTGGAGATCTTGGTTCCAAAGATGGAAACTTTTGCCACAGTTCAATGAAACAGGCTGCCCTGTGCAATAGGAAATCACAGCAGACATGGTCAACAGAAGTCAGGCAAACAATTACTGATGCTGATAGTCAAGAGACCCTTAAATGGATGAAAAGGCAACTTAGCAAAGCTCACTGAGTGATAGATGAATATGATTCCATCTATAAGCTAAAAAAAAAAAGAATACTTCTTTTAAGTAGTGTCTATAAAGTCCAGTTCAATTCAGAAAGCATGTTTGAGATTTTTAATTGAGGGGACAGCTGTTCAGGTGCCAACATTTGGAATGGTTCAGGAAATTAAAATGCACAGAAAATTGGCCTTAATTCTAAGAAGCAGTTGGGCCTCCTTCATTCTAAGAGGCATTGGGGCCTCCTTATAAATGAAATCTACTCCTTATTTTTTTTTTTCTTTCTGAAAACTACTTCATTTTACCAAATTATACAGAATTCTTAATAAAGGCTGGAAAATGCATTCCAAGTCCTGGGGACTACACATTTGTACGTAGAGTATCGTATTGATCTATTTGTGAGGCCCACACATGTCACATTACATCTAGGTTGGGCCAAAGGTCATCCGACACAAATTACTTGTGAGAGTGGGAGGCCTTCAGTCACAAGGCTACATATCCACTCTACCCATTGATGACTTTTACCAAAATATAACAATAGACCCTCGCAATTAACATGGTGACAACCTAACAGAACATGTGGTGTCTGTTCCACTCAATCTTCCTCCTTCTATTCCTCATCATGTAAATCAGCCCCTAAGCCTTCTCCAAAACCGAACCAAGGATATTCTCTTGTTCCTCATTACCATCCTAGCTGACGTGCTGTTATTCTTGCTGATTTACCTTGCTGGCATGTATCAGATCCAGTGCCTTCCCCTTATTCTCACCGCCACCCTCTCATCAGATACCCACAGTTTATGACCTGGTGAAATGTGACAGCTATCTGTGCATGCAAGGCCCTTTAGAAGCTCAATCTTGCCCACCTCATTATCTGACCCCATCTTTTAGCTTCCCTGTATACTCTCTGCTCCAATGACAGTGATTTGTTTGAAATTCTGTGGGCTCTTGTTTGGTTTTAATGCTATAATCCTGCTACATCTATTCTGACCCCATTCTGCCCCACTTTTTACCTGGAGTCCCCTATCATAAAATCTAATTAAGTGAAGACCACACACACACACACACACACACCAGTATCCTTTAAGTGATAGTTGAGCCAGTGCCCAATATCTCCAGGAACAGAAAGCTGATAAAGGTGAGTTGGAGAAGGTAGTTTAAGGTTTCCTACACCCTCCCTATCCACCTGACTCCTGAAAATTGAGTTTTCTGCACAGGAGATCCACACCCAACTTATTTAACCAGTTGCAGATATTTAGGGAGTGGAACAAAGAGAGAGAGATGGCCTTATCTACAAGGGCAGGAAGCAGACACTGAGGCAGAGTGAGATGCAAAAGGTTTGTTCACAAGTAACAACTGTGATTGAAAAGACAAGGAAGTTGTATTGGGCAGGAGGAATCCACCAACTGAGAGGTAGACCTTACAGCCCCAGGCTAAGAGCTGGAACAGAGATTACTGAATAGGGTCCTTCACTGGACAGAATGGCTAGGCCACAGAGACTCCTGCTGGAGGAGGAGATGGACTCAGGAGGAGGAGCCAGGTGGGAGCTGTCAGCTAACCACACTCCCCACATCTGGGAGGAAGTCCTTTCTTGGAGGGAAAGTGGAGGAGTGCATTTCTGTGGTTGCCACTGTACACCCCTGGTAATGCATGGATCCATGCTGAACAAATACCCAGGGATCTGGGGGCCTCTTTTCCTGGGGAGAAAATCAGAAGTTAGAGCTTAGGAGGATGAATTACAGTCTTTTGGTTATAGTTAGTCTCAGGGCTACTACAGAACCTACCTCATTGTCTCTCCCTTCTATTATCCATTATAAAGCTTTCCTTTTCCAAAGGCTACCTGACAACCTTAACCTCATTCCTGAGGGGGCTGAGTTCCTGGTGACCATGGACTTCTCACTCAGTGTTACTGCCTATGTCCACTCATGGTCACCAATAGGCAGAAGGAACCGAGAAGATCCTATGTAGGTCACCCACATTCCACAGATAGTCCCCTACCTCCAGTATGGGTCAGTAGTAGCCCTCCTCCTCCTGCTGGTCAGGGAGAATTACCCTTGACACAATAATTATTCTTCTTAATTCCTAATGGTCCCTTGGGCACAATTAGCCCAAAGTGCCCTGGTCACAGATGTAACTTGTAGCATGATGTGACACTTGCTGGGTCTCCTGGGGAGAATGAACTCCCTTTGGAAATCAGGACCCCTAAACTTGGAGAGTCCTGAGTTTGTGAGCTGGGAAGTTCTGACTCCCTCAGCGGGTCCCTAAGAATGATAATAAGTGAATCTTCTAACTCTTCCCACGCCCTATTTATAAACCCAAGGCACGTTGGGTTTATAGAGGCCACAGTATCATATGCTTTAATTCAATGGCTGCGTTGTATACCAGAGGATGGCCATCTATCTTTTCGGAACATTATCAGTATCATTGTTACAGTGTATAATATATTCTTGAACTGGCAGCTCAGCTAAGCCTTCAGCAGCCCACTCCAGTGCTCTATTAAGGCAAGCTGCTTCTAAAAGGTTCTCTCTGTGCCACAACCTGTAGATGACATGGTCTTGGGACCATTCTTGAACCTTCTTCTCTGGTAAATGCCTTCTACCCTGTCAAATGCTGTGTTTTGTGGGAGCCCATGACTGTGTCTCAGGCACTCCATAAGCCCTGGGATAATGGTGCTGGTTGAGACCCTATGGAGGAGAAAAAGCTAACCTATATCTAGACTATGTGTTTATCTTGTCAAAACAAATGAATGAACCTTCCAGAATGAAAAGGTCCCAAGGTAGTCAACTTTTAATCAAGTAGTAAATTAGCTTCCCTGAGAAATAGCACTGTGGCGAGTGCTCAAAATTGTGCTCTGTTTTTGGCAAGTTAGGCGTTCAGAGGCAGCAGCAGACCAGCCATGGGAAGCAGGTGTCCATGCAGTGAGGCTCCTGCCTGGCTCCCATCTCTGCTGTCCTAGACCCTTCATCCATATGACCCTCATGCCAGAGCTGGGGTGGTCACTGACAAATGCTAGTTACCATCCGCTGGCCAAGTCACGCTGCATCCTTGGTTGCTTGTTGTATTTTCAGTGATGGAAACATGCTAGTTGGTGTCAGCGTGTGATGTGGAGATGTTCACACTCTGTGCCCACTCCCATATGTCCTTCATTGCTCATACATCCATATATATTCTCACCTTGTACCACTTTTTCTTCCTCACAGAGTGATCTACTGGCATCATCACTTAGAGCTCCATCCAGAAGATCTTCCCTTCCCTGTCTTTCAAAGCCACCTCCAGCTGAGGCTCTGATGCAGCTGCTATCCATTTTCAGTTACCAAGACAACCTGCCCACAAATGAAGATGACAGCATGTGTGAGGTAAGGGAGGGCACACTGGTGCAGACTGGTGGATGATGTGAGAGCCTGGGTTGATGTCACACAGTTTAATTATGCCTTCTGTTCATGCTCATTCTTGGTCTCTAATACACCATTTTTGCATTTTCATCTCATAATGATGGATTCCTTCCAGAGCCAGCCAACCCAGTAGTAGAAATCACATCCTGATGGACAGTTCCAGATCAATGTGATCATTTGGTGTTTCATGGGGAAACACTCTGTACCTGTCAGAGCTCTGTAGCATTCCAAATGGCATGGCCTTGCTCTGGGAATTTAGTGACCTGCATTGTGATCCTTTCACTAGGGCCTTGCTGTCAGCTCCCTACCAGGTCTCTCCCCACCACTTACATATCTACTATCATAGAGCCTGACAGACTGTATGGTTCACTTTCATCATTGTCTGGTCTGCCCAGTGCCTTTTCCTGTTCCTAACTCTACTCAAAGCTTCTCTTTTCACCCAGGGTATAGATAGACCAGACAGTACTTCTAGCTGTGAAAATTATTTCCTCCAAAATCATAACAGGACAACTAGATATTGTGATGTACTCTCTGTAGATGAGGATGCAGTAAGTAGTAATTTGTCTTTAACTCTAGAGTGAATGTTCTGTATGTCCTTGACTAGTGAATGATTTAAAATCTCATTAAAATGGCAGTACCTTGTCCTGAATATCAGTACATCTATCTCCACTGCCTACCTCTTGTTCCCCTTGCCCAATTAGAATAATGTTGTCAATAGACTATATCAACTTGATGTTTTCTGAGGCATGGAGACAATTACAATATCTTCACAGTATATTGTAATTGCAGATAGGGCATTTAACTTAGTCTTGTAGTAAAAAAAATATCCATTTCTTGTGAATGAATATGAGAGAGAACTGTTTTCTAGCCTCTTTCCCAACTGGAGTAAAACAAACAAACAAACAAACAAAAAAAAGTAATTACCAAATCAATGGCTGCCTCCCATGAAGCCTTATAGATCTGTTCTAGAACATACTTCACCCAACACAGCAGCTGAAATCAGCATTACTACCTGGTTGAGTTGTCTCCAGATATTCTCCAAGATGCATCCAGTTCCTGGGCAGGGGCCAGAACAGTCAGTTAAATGGAGATCTTTAAGTATAATCCTGATTAGGTGGCCAGAAAAAAATGATGAGGACTCCTCTCAATGGATGCAGATGCCTAGGGTCATGAGGAGAAAAGACTTCTCTGAGTTATTTCCTGGAACAGGTGTAGTGGTAGCTTCTTGTGGGGGAAGTGAGGAGGCATCTCCCATAGACTTGTAAGGTTCAAAGAAGTCTGAATTGTTAAGTCCCTTGGGACATGGCTCCTACCCAGATAGCTTCATCTTTTGCACAAGTTTCCCAAGTAGGGCCTGATTTGGTTGAACATTCAGCCCTCTTTGATATTCAACCATACTAACTATTCCACACTGAGTTTGTTGTTTAGTTTTTTCCTGCTTCCCTGTTGTGTGAGATGAGGGCCTCTTTGTAAGCTGTCAAAGAAATTGTTTTGCTATCACACTTAGTTTTCAAGTGTTTTTCACTTCTTGTCTGCATATTATTATCCATTTAAAGGGGAATAATGCACCTTTTAGGAACCACACAAACCCATCAGTTATCCTCATATTTGTTATTACCCCTGCAGCCTGAATCTTCACACTAGCTACTTCATTCTCCTCCACTGGTATATTCCCCTAAGTCAGGGGTTCTCAACCTTTCTAATGCCATGGCCCTTTAATACAGTTCCTGTGGGTTGTGACCCACAGGTTGAGAACTGCTGCCCTAAGTCATCACTGGTAACATTTTTAAAATTGGATTGCCACCATGCACCAGGAACTGTTTGTCTGCTACCAAAGAAAGTGTCCTCACTGACAAATGTGTGTAGAGTGGCCCAGTGCCAAAACCTTGTCTCATTCCCTACTCTTATCAACTGTCAGAGATCAGATTCTCCAGGAAGCAGACCCTGGAGAGAGTAAAAGGGAAAGACTTACTTGGGGATAACATCCATGAAAGAAAATGGGAGGAGACAGGTGTGCACAAAGAGAGCAGTCAGATCAGATGGAGCTCTCATACTCTCTACCCATCCAGGAGAGATTTCTGGGGCAAAAACCGGATGGTATAAAAGTCCTATGTTGTCCAGAAGCAACTCAGCCCTGTACCACCACCTTTCACAGTCATTTCAGGGGCTGTCTCAGGACGAGCATCATAGGCTGCTAGCACCTCATTCAGTCATCGCCCTGGGGCCATTGTGAGAAAAACCCAGGTTTGGCTTAAAGGTAGGGCCAGACTCACTAAAGGAGCTAGTGAAGGACCCTGTTGACAATGCCAACTCCCTGCACCTGGGTAATGAATCCTTTTTTCAGGAATAATCTGAGAGGTGTCTCAAACTCCCACCCACTCTACCTCCTTCAGAGTGAACTAAGTGTTGTGAAGAGGGTGAAAATGCATTAGCAAGGGACTAGAATTTCCTTTGTACCTGATGCTCCTTCTGCTGAGAATCTCTTCCCGACTATATGGAAGGAGATACTTGACTGCTTCCCAGTCTTCAACACCACCTTCTTCTAAGCTGTAGGCCAAGCAAAATAATTTCTTCCTTATCTGTGTTCTCAGAATACCATGGTCAAGCCTCCAACCAGGGCATTCAAATTACTTCTGTCCGATGTCTCATCCAAAAAGGCAAGGCCCTTATCCAAGAAGGGACATCTTATTCTTCTCACATGCTGAGCACACTTCTTAAATAAATCCAACTGTGGGAAATCCAGACGTCTCCAAAGAGAGTATAATAGAACCAAAGAAGGATTTTGAAACAAGAGGCGCAGTAAAAATGTCTTTAAATCTAACATAATACATTTAAATTAAATTTTACCCCAAATACCAATGTAACACATAGGTTAATCTAGCTTTAAAAAATGACTGGGTGTGGTTCTGTTATTCTTGAGAGAGGACCACAGAATAAGTCGTCACTTATCTTCTTAACAAAATCGTCTCCTCATCGGTAACCCAAGGTAGATAGACTCAATTACATCAACGTTCTCATTCTCTTCCAACACCTACAACTCTATTTCGCTGCTATGTTAAAGAACTTCTTTGAGCAATTTTTTCAAATTTGTGAAGCCTCTGGAACAGTGTGATTTTAATAAGTTTTCGTGCCCACAGTGTATGTCTCTACATTTTATTCCTTTATAGCTACATGTTGCAGTGATTTTTGTATTACTTTCGAATCTCTGCACATTTGAAACAATCTCTATGTGAAATTTTAGCTGCTTCAAGATATCTTGCAATTAGGATTCAAAGCAAAGTAATTTTCCTGCCAAGATTTCTCCCTTTGTTATCTCTTCTTTCCATCAAAGTCCATTCTTTGTGTTATAGAAGTAGGGCAGTGCTCAGGGTTGCCTCCTGGCATGGAGTGTTAAATCACTGGCCATCTTTTCCCATGTATTTGCACACAAAGGCTTGGTATAAAGGTTAAGAATCCATCTTGATATTATCACTTGGGTAATCAAAGAAGTAATTACAAAAATTCTCTTGGAAGAGCAGCAGCACAATTCAGTTTCAGAAAAGCAATTTATTTGCTCTTTTTTTTTTTTTTGTTTTAGAAAAAAAGCATATTTGGCAAGGGTCTGTGATTAATTTAACATTTACTCAACATAGCAATGAAGGGGAACCTCTTTTTATTATAGACAGGTTATTGCAATCAAGTTGAGAAGTGATTGCATATTTAAACATGTGATTATATCATAGTTTATATGCTGAATATATGAATTAATAATTAGGACAGCCCTAATGCTTAGGGCATAGCATATACACCCTAGTAATATCTTTTTTGTTTTAAATCTTTCTGATGAATCACATTTCATTAAATCATAAATCAAAATAATCACTGGGTTGGAAAGAAGCATTGATAACGTCTGCTCTGGCAATTTTCAAAGTGGGTAGTGCGGCGCCTGTGGCTCAGTGGGTAGGGTGCCGGCCCCATATATTGAGGGTGTCAGGTTCAAACCTGGCCCTGGCCAAACTGCAACAAAAAATAGCCAGGCATTGTGGCGGGCGCCTGTAGTTCCAGCTACTTGGGAAGCTGAAGCAAAAGAATCACCTAAGCCCAGGAGTTGGAGGTTGCTGTGAGCTGTGATGCTTAGCATTCTACTGAGGGTGATAAAGACTCTGTCTCCCCACCTCAATTTTTTTTTTAAAGTGAGTTCTATGAAATCAGAGAGTTCCACAGAAATGACTCAAAGGACACACAAGAAGGGAAAGGGAAGCCAAGTAAGCCAAATTCCAGGCGCTTTGACCTGATTAAACTCGAGGATGCCTTTTTACAGAATTTGAAAGCTAGTGGTAATACTATTGAAACTCAATTTTTTTTTCATTTAAATTTTAAAATATAAGTCCCTATATCACAGTCCCTCCACATGGTCATCCCCTGTCTGCCTGAGTTGCTCACATTTTGACGCTCTCTTGACTTTTGAGGCTTTAAATTCTATTTTTTAATAGGTCTCATGGTCACAAATATATATATATATATCCCCTACAGTGTATGTCCTGTCCTTGCATGAATTGTTTCGAGTTATTCACAAAGATGTCATTATGTTTGTAACAGGTTGTGTTCTCCAGGGAACCTCTACTCAGAGATGGAATTCAAGAAGCGTGATGTTTGTTAGGGAATCCCTTGAAATCAATGCCTCTGGAAGGGTGAGACAGGTCTGGGAAGAGGAAGAAGTCAACTTGTAATGCATGTATAAAACTAACCCCACAGGAGCTCAGGAGTTAACAATGAACAACTTCCTTGATCAAGCAAACTCAGAATCCAATTCTACACATCCTGCTCTGATTCTTGTTATTATTCCAGGCCTGTGGTTGCTTTAGGGAATGGTCTTTTGCGTCTCTTATCGGGTTCAGCACATCTCAAGCTGTTAAAGGTCTAGTGTCTGGGAGGGGAGTGAAAGGACATCTGGAAGGAACTGTTGTTATCTTTCAGAGGTCAGGGCGCTGAATTGTCTTCAAGCAAGAGGGTCTTGCTAGCTTTTAATTAGTGAGGGTAGGCCACTGCTGCATGCTGAGAGGATTCAAGGAAATGTGCAAAACCAAGATTTTCAGGTTCATCAACCTCCATGTTCCCATCCCATTTTTCCCCCCAACATGAATTAGCTGTCCTTACAACTTTAATGTCTGGTATGTCTTCTGTCCAACCTGGATTCTGACCTTTGTGTAGCAGAGCTGTCTTGGTTTTAAATTAAACTGATGAGTAAATCCTGGTACCGTTGCTCAGCTTTCTCTGCAGTCTTGCACAGGGGATGAAGACTTCTTTGTATGTGACCAAAGTACAGACTTTGAATTGTCCGTGAATTACTCTCAGCTCCATGTTTAGACAATGACAGGAGCTTAGAATAGTCACCTCTTCTATTGTCCTTGTAGTCACTGTTACATATCCTGCACTTTAATCAAAGGTGCACTACACTTAGGAGCCACTGTATCCCTTCCCACCAGCACACACCCCAATTATGGGTGAAGGCTTAGCAGTGGAATTACTACTGTGTATCAGGGGCTATCTGTGCTCCACTTACCCAGGCAGTGTTTATTACGAGCCAGGTAGTGAATGGTCCAGGTCCAAAGGGCCACCAAATCAACCGTTGCACTTGACCTCTACTGGCTCCTTCTCTACAGGTTTGTAGGATTGTTTCTCTAGAAACCAGACTCTTATTAGAGAATGCTTGAGATCAACACCTGTGGAGGGGAGAAGAAGAAAGTGGGGCTGGGCTGAGTGAGAAATCAAGCTGAGGGACAGTGCCTGTGGCTCAAGGAGTAGGGCGCCAGCACCCTATGCTGAGGGTGGCAGGTTCAAACCCAGCCCCAGCCAAAAACAGCAAAAAAAAAAAAAAAAAAAAGAGAGAGAGAAATCAAGCTGAAACACAGGTCAAATGGCAGCCTTACTGGAATGTCTGTATTTAAAATGGCCCATCGTAATTATCTCACATGGAGCTGAAGTAGCCTCACCTTTATATCCCCACCTCAGTGAGCCACTGAGGACCACAGACTATCTCTGCAAACATCATGCTCGTTACTCTGTCTCATTTAGTCCTCACATAAAGAATCAATGCTTTCTTTTAATTTATTTCTTCATTCATCTATTTAATTATTCAAAAACCTTAAATTTATAAACCCACCATAGATATTAAGAGCCTTTCAAAAAATGATGTATTTTGGCTTACTGTTTCTGATAGGAGTGGACAAGTCAGCGGAACTTGAAGGACAAGGAGGCTATCAACTATAACCACAATCTTCACAGAAATGGGAAATAGATACTTCAAGCTTCACATATTCAAACTGAATCTCTCCCCTGTCTTCATCATAGCAATGGCAACTCCACTTACTAATTGCTCAAGGTTAAGTCTTTGACCTGGTGACTGTTGAATGCCCCACACTGAATCTCATGAAATCATGTTGGTGCTACCTTCACAAGGAAACAATAGTTTAACCTCCTTTCAACAGATCCAATACCAAAACTCTGGTCCAGGCCAACATTATCTCTTACCTGCATTACTACAGGTCTCTCAAATTTGATCCTTGATTCCCTACAATCTTTCTAGAACATCAACTAGAGCAGTGGTTCTCAATCTTCCTAAAGCCTCCTAATGCCACGACCCTTTAATACAGTTTCTCATGTTGTGGTGACCCCCAACCATAAAATTATTTTCATTGCTACTTCATAACTATAATTTTGCTACTGTTATGAATCATAATGTAAATATCTGATATGCAGGATATATTTTCATTGTTACAAAGGGGTTGGGACCTACATGTTGACAACCGCTGAACTAGAGGGATGCTTTTATAATCAAAGTCTGCATTGACTTCCTATATCACTTAGATCACGAACAAACTCCTTCATTTGTTGGTATGACCTCATTGTCTAACAATCTCGCCATTGCTCACTCTGCTTCCAGCACACAGGTTAGTATATCACATGTGTGGAGCAGTAATGATAAATTAAACCGCTGCCACCAGGAGTAGGGCAGAAACATGATAGTATAATGTGGAAACATGACTGGACATTCTTTTCTATTTAACAGTAGCAAAAAGCCTTTGAATGATTTCCAACAAGAAAGTAAACTGATTAAACATTTGGTTTGGAAAGGAAAGCTAATAGAACATATGAAGGGTGGACTAAGGAAGGGAAACTCAGGGAAGAAAGAGGAGAGTTAGGGGTGTTGCAGTAACACAGATGAAAGACGATAAAGGCTTGTAAAAGATCAGCAACAGAGATAGGGGAGATACTCAAAGTTCAGAGTAGTCAGAGCTTAAGAGAAACTTAGAGCATATGTGATTGTTAGTCCTTTGAATAATGAATGCTTTATAGATAAGATGAGTAAAAAGGATTTCCAGGATCTTGGGTAATATACCTGGGAGGATGTGGGCAGCATCATGAGGACAGGCAATAAAGGAAGACGAACAAATTAGAGAACAAGACGCTTTCTATGTGGGATATGTTAAGTTAAATGTTTCAGCTTATTCCATATATGAGATATTTTAGAAAGAAGTCTATTAGACAATTGAATATATAGAATTGAAATTCAGAAAACAGATCAAAGCCAAGCATATATGTATTGAGAGTGTTAAAAGAATATCTTTGGACCAATTAAATTTAGCAGAGATTATTTGAGCAATGAGCAATTCATGAAGGAGGCAATACTCAGAACAAAATGAGGTTCACCAGCCAGCTTTTATAGTGCCATCACAGAAGTAAAGTAGAGAAATCACCTGATTGGCAACAGAGAGGCATCTGCCTTATTTAGGCATAATGTGAAAAGTCAGCTGCCTGTGATTGGTTGGAACTCAGTTGCTTGTGGTTGGCTAAATCGCTGATGTTTGTTATACTCCTAAGTCAGGTTACATTCTGTTTATGTTCTATGTTAGAATGTGGTTTGTTATGTAGGAACTCAAAGTTTGGAGACAGACTCAGGCTAATGACCTTCTGCTTATTTAACAGGATTCAGCATGGCCATTTAATTCAGGATGATAAATTTCTATCACAAAGAAAATGTGGAAAATATCAATATTTAGGTATATGTAGAAATAGAACGTTACTAGCTCAAAATTGAGAAGAAGAGTCTGTTGAAGTTTGGAGGGCAAATTTGTTTGGACTTTTGACCTCTCCAAGTTATAACCAGTAGAGAAAAGACACAAGGAGACCTGTGGGGATCAATAGATTCCCATATTTATGTCTTAAAAGTCTTGAGCCATACTATTCCTCAATAAAGTTAGGTTTACCTTAAATCTTATCACTGAATGTTTCCTGCCACTGTACCAATGAGCTTCTGGGCACATTTAATCAATGAATAACACTGATGGAAAATCGAAAGCAGGGGAAGAAATCAAGAAGTAGAATTTTTCTTCTTCTATTGTTTGGGGGCCACTTAGTGATAATGGTGGTGTCCCCCCAAAGCTTCCAGATTCTAATTGGATGTTCCTTTCTCTGTGGAATAAGGCCACCCTCTCTCTGATTTTAGCACAAGACAGGCCCATCTCTGAGTTTTATTAATACCACTTCCTCCCTTTCTACCTCCGTTCCTAGGGGTGGTAGCAGCTTCCCAATATTCGTGAAATATCTTTTGGTTTTGATTTTTCCACCATGCTCTGTTTTGCTTTTTACCTCTTCCATCACTTGTATAACCAATTACCTATATTACTTTTTTTGTTTTTGAGACAGAGTCTCACTATGTCACCCTGGGTAGAGTGCTGTGATGTCACAGCTCACAGCAACCTCAAACTCTTGGACTAAAGCAATTCTCTTGTCTCAGACTCCAAGTAGCTGGGTCTATAGGCACCAGCCACAACACTTGTCTATTTTTTTTGTTGTTGTTGTTGTTGTTACAGTTGTCATTATTGTTTAGCTGGCCCAGGCCAGGTTCAAACCTAGCTCCCTCAGTGTATGTGGCTGGCACTATAAACACTATGCTACGGGCACCAAGCCTACCTACGTTACATTTGAATTACCTACAGAGATCCCTGTTTTCTTGGCTTGATGTGATGTTGACTCATACATTTTAACAACATATTCAGTAATTAAAGCCAAAATATTAAAAGACTCCTACTAGCACTCAGACAATAACCCCAGAAAAACAAAAGGTGTCCTTTTTCACTAAGCAGGCTTAACCTGTCATACTCATCCAGTGTAAAGTTGAGAAAAGAGAAAAACTGAGGAAAGTGGCTGAGAGAACAGGTCTATTTCCCATTGGAAGAGCACAAGTTAAGAAGGTCAAACTCAAATTTGGGGGCAAGAAAAAGAAAGAGCCATGAATTTCCTCTTGAGACTGAGACATTTCCCTCTGGTGAACAATAGCAGGGGTCTGCACTCTCTCAATGATGAGAAAAGTCACCCCCAATTCAATAGGTTAGTCCTTTGTTCACTCCCTGTGAAAGACTGAGTCGCAGGATAAGGGGAGAATTCACATGCTCACGCTCACCACACCATCTTCTAAGAAATAGAATGGCTAAGCATCTTTCTTCTACTAAATGTTATGGCCTGAAAATTAATCACTTCCTGCAAGTAACGAGGGATCCAAGAAAACCTGGTGGGGCTGAGTCCTAAGAGAAAGTAAAGTTTAATAAGAGGCAGAGATCAATAAGATTAAATGTTCCAGAAACCGTATGTTAAGTTAGCAATTGAAGATCAGTTATTGGATTCACCAACGAGAAGGTCTTTGATGAGATTTAATGAGCAGGTTCAGAGATACAACGGAAGCATTAACCAGACTCCAATGGCCTGGGAATTAAATAGTGCAGACAGTTCTTTCGGCAGTCTATTAGAGAATAGTATGCAAGGATAAACAAAAGAATGGAAAGAAAAATTGTGAGGACTTTTTTTAATTAAAATACTCACATGTTTATGTGATGATTAGAAATAGCCAATAAAGAGAAATTCAAGATAAAGAGAAGAGATAATTTATTCATGAAGCAAGAACACTCAAATCCCAAGAGAAAAAGGGATGCAAGATGTAGTAGAAAGATGAATTATGGAAGGAGGAAATTTCATTCTCCTGAGACAAGACAATGAAAAGAAGAGATAAGTAGAGACAGACATACATTTGTTGAATTCCTCTAAACATCATTAATCATTTCCTCTTGAAATTAATTCAAGATACATAGTACTGCTAGTCAAAAATCTTGATAAGTATGTAAAAATCTAACATGTCCTCACTGATTTACTATAATTCCAGCTAAAGAAGAACTATTCCTATTATCACCTAGCAGATGAAGCCACTTTTCCTTCACTGATTCCCCCACCTTGCATGACTCCATCATTTCCACCAGACAGGGTAGTCTTGGATTGATACTGGGCAGAGAAATTTATTTCATGGACATTTTAATTAAGTCATTAGTTTCCACAATGTGAATATTAAGGAATTACATTGAAAAATAGTTCTATGATAAACAATATTAAAAGCTTTTCTCTACTGAAAAAAATATATTGAAAGTCTTATTATTGATTGTCTCAAGAGGATGATACAAAATGCAGTACTTCCCCTACCATCACTAAATGGTAGAAGTTTCTATTAGTGGCAATCATACAGTATACATTTTCTTGGTAGCACCCTTTGGGGCTGCAGCTCCTGCTTCTATAGAAAAATCATGCAATATATTCCACATCCTGGAGTCTTACCAGTAAAGACAGTCCTAGTGATGTTGTATTCCATGGAGGCCCAAACTTATTTCTGAGAAATGACATTAACACTCCTGTCTTGAGATGACCTTGTAATGCTCTTGTCAACCACCAGGTTGGAAAATGTGATTTAAGCATGTAAAAAGCATGATGCTTTCACACACATCTAGTAAAATGGCTAAAATGTATTCATTGCTTGTGGGAATGCAAATTGGTACAGGGCCTTTGGAAGGCAGTTTGGCAATTTTTCATAAGACTAGACATATTCTTACCATAGGCTCCAAAAAAATCTACACCAGTAACCATTTACCCAGAGGTAAAATTTATATCTATACAAAAACCTGCACACTGATATTTATAACAGCTGTATTCATAGACTCCAAAAGTTGGCAACAAGAAAGATGTTCCTCAGGAGATAAATGCATATGTAGATGGGGGCTTATCTAGACAATGGAATATTATTCAGAGTAAACAAGAAATAAGCTATCAGGCCATGAAAAGACATAAAATAAACTTAAATTCATTTTGCTAAAGTGAAAGCCAATCACAAAAGGCCGTATATTGTCTGATTCCAAAAGTGTGACATTCTAGAAAAGACAACACTACAAAGGCAGTCAAAAAAAAATCCAGTCATTGTGTGATTGTCAGGGGTTAAGAGAGAGGGAAGGATGTATAGGAAGATCATAGAAGAATTTTAGGGCAATGAAAATACTTTGTTTCATACTGTGATTATAAATACCCAACAGTATACGTTTGACCAAACCCATAAAACATATAACACCAAGAATAATCCGTAATGTAAACCATGGACTTTGGGTGGTAATCATGTGTTAACATGTACTTCATAAATATATACAATTACTATGCATCAATTATAATCATTTAAAACCATAAAATGCTAAAATAACTGCAACTGTAAAAAAAATGTGTTTTGTGGATGCAGAGAGGTAGGAAAACTCATGCATGGTTGGTGGGGCTGCAAGCTGGTGCAACCTCTATGGAAAGTGTGGAAATAATTCAAAAGAGCTGAAAGTATACCTACTATTTGATCTAGCAATCCTATTTCTGGCTATACAACCAAAGGGAAAAGTCACATTTTGTACAAAAAAAGATACCTGAACTTGAGTGTTTACAGCAGCACAATTCACAATTACAAAGGAGTAGAAACAACCCAACTGCCCATCAATACATGAGTGGGTTGATAAAATGTGGTATATAGAGACCATGGATTATTACCCAGCCATACAAAATGATGCACAAATACCTCTTGTATTAACCTGGATGGAACTGGAGATGATTCTTCTAAGTGAAGTATCACAAGAATGGAAAAACAGACACTATATGTCTGTTTTAATACTCACTATTAAATTGGAACTTTATGGAAATTTATGTGCACATATAGAAATAACACTCATCAAGAATCAAGTAGGTAGGAGGGGGAGGAGAGAATAGGTAAATTCATACCTACTGGGTTTAATGCACACTGTCTGGGTGAGGGGCACACTTAGAACTTTCACTCAAATGGTACAAAAGCAATGTAGGTAAGCAAAACATTGTATCCCCATAAATTTCTGAAATTAAAAAAAGTGTTTCATACCCATTATGAAAACTTCACCCTTCTCCAGCCTCTGCTTCCATAATCTCTTATAAAACTATTACACTGAGAATATCCCAAGAAGGATGGCCCTTTGAAAAGCGCAATCTCTACAGTAACATGATGACAACATATTCCATGCTAACTTCTGTGATCAAAACTCTTAGTAAAGACAATGTCATGACTTTTTGATTACCTCAATATGCTAGTTGCCCACCAACCTTCAAAATATAAAAGTTGAAAGTCTCTTTATCACAACATCTTTCAAAATGTGTTTCAAGAATCCACTTGAATTAGAATTATTTAGGTTGCATATTTCAAAATAGACATCTCTGATCTTAACAGCAATATTCTCTGTAGATAAGAGTTCTGAAATCTGTCTTTTTGATAATTCCCTCAGAATGATTTTGTACAAAGTCTAGTAAATGACTGTCTCAGAAATCCTCTAATCAGGCTTTGCTCACTATTCTTCAAACTGATTGAGATATAACAGGTGGAAAGACAAAGGCAAACCCATCTACAGAGTGAAGGCATCTGCATAGCCAGCACCTGTATCAGGGCACAGAACAAGACGGGAACCCCAGAACTACTCTTGTGCCCCTTTCCGGCCACTGCATGCTATCAGGTAACAACTCTCCTGATTTATAACATCATTGGTTAGTTTTGCTTATTTTTTAACTTTATATAAATGAAATCAAATCACACATACTTTTGGAGGACTGACTTATTTTACTCAATGTTATTTTGACAGATCCATTAATACCATAGTGTTTAGTTTGTCATTTGCTTCTGGTGGTTGCTGTGCAGTGACGTCTTGTGTGGATACACAGTATAATCCTCCTTCCTCTTGTAAATAGACATTTGGGTTGTTTCCAGTTTCTGCCTATTACAAATAGTGCTGCTTTTTATATAGTTCTTTTGGCACACATGTGTACATAATTCTGTTGGGCAAAATGCCTAGGGGTAGAACTACTGGGTACTTTTTTTGATCAGCTTCAATGTTTGGGGGTTTTATATTTCAAAAGTATTTTTACGAAGTTCAACTCTAATCAGTAGTGTATGAGGTTCCAGTTGCTTCACATATTTTGCACCCCAGCTAGTATCCTCTGCCTTTTTCATATTACCCATTGTGGTTGGGGTATACTAGGATCACATTGTGATTTTAATTGTATTTCCATAGTGATTCATTAAGCAATATTTCCATATATTAAGAATTTTACAGTTTTTGGCTGGGGCTGGGTTTGAACCCACCACCTCTGGCATATGGGGCCAGCGCCTTACTACATTGAGCCATAGGCGCCACCCCTATATTGAGAATTTTAATATTCTCTCTCATAAAGTGCCTGTTCAAGTCTTTCACCCATTTCATTTTTTTATTGGGCTGTCTGATTTTTGCTTATTATAGTAGTCACTTACGTACTCTGGATTCAAAACTATTGTAGGCTATTTGTAATGGAAATACAATCTCCAGTTGTATAGCTTGGTTTTCTACTCTCAAAAGGGTTATAATTTTGAACAGAAATTCTTATTGTTAAGGTAGTACCAGTTATTATTTATTACTTTTTATGTTTTTCTTTCTTAAGAATTATTTATCTATCCTAAGTTCATGAAAATAGTCTTCCTATGTTTCCAAAAGCCTGA
>NW_003852546.1:4020013-4033307 GCF_000181295.1 Otolemur garnettii | reverse complement strand
AAAAAAAAAAGAGAGAGAGAGAAGAGGAAAAAGAATAATTCCTAAGAGAGGGTCACCCTTGTCCAAGATTGCCACATGCTGTAGAGGAGGCTGATTACAGGCTTATAATTCACTTGTCACCTGCTTCCTTTTATAGATATGATTATTTTCAGTCTAAGCACTGATAAGAGTTCTCCATAAACAGCCTTACCAAGTTATGGTTTTACTTAAGGTTCTATTTTCCGACCATATACTGATCTAAACTACTTCTAACTTCTATATTCTTTACATTTCAGGGAAAAATGGAGATTTCAAAAGAAACTTAGTCCCCAAAACTACATGCCCCATGTCTAGTGCACACAAGTACTACTTTTCAACCATAACTTTAAATCCTGGTCCAAAAAATGCCATGGTTGCACTCTAATCTTTGTCATTATTTAATTATTTAGAGACAACAAACAAATTTACCCGTTTTCTCATTTGTAAAATGGAGTAGGATGAGATTCATGTCAAATTTCCTGTCATTTAAAAAATAACAAAAGAAAAACTATGATTTCATTACTTTATTTTCAAGATAGTCTCTCTGCAATTATGGCAACGTGTAACACATTCATTTTCTCCTTATTCATTCATTGAAAATAAGAATGACTGGATATTATTAAACTTAAGGGCATGCTGTGAAGGCAACTGGCAGTATTTAAATTCTTCCAATCCATAAAAAGTATCTCATCTCCTTCTTGCAGTAAGCCAAAGAAGTTCCATTTTAAAACCCAACTCTAGTCTGACACCTTCATTAACCACGCAGATGTGTTGTTTGATGTGTTATTCCCTTCTAAAAAATCTCAGTCTCCAACTGTGCAGGAAAGACAGATCAAGAGTGAGGCCAAAGAGTGAGTTTTATTAATGATTTCTGCCTGGTTTGTATACATATCTTGGTTCCTATCCTGGGAAATTCTTTTTCACTCAATCCATTTCTGTAACAGTCCTACACTGTGTTACCACCTCATTATCTGTCTGAAAGACTGATTTAAAGTGAGGTTTAACAGGCTGAGCATCTGGACAGCAAAGAACAGGATTTTTTTTTTTTTTAGCAGGAAAGTCCTGGGAGGTCTCTGGACACTTTCCTTTTATCACTGACAAGTTGGTTTTGATATTTGAGAATGTAGAGATCAATACTGACTTAGCTGTCAAAATTATTTGATAGAAGAAACTCTCTAATATTGTGCCAGGTATAATACCTCACATCTTCAAGACCTATGATACGAACTTTTTGATAATTTCCATGTGCCCTCAGAGGGGGATCCCTTGGAATACTGTCAAGGTATTTAAAGAAAGTATTTGTATTCAGTTCTAGAACAAGCACGCTCATGGCCCTCAGACCTGAGTTTGAACAAGGTTGAGGTGTGAGGAATCCATGAGATGCTTCTATTATTTTAAATCACATGTAAAGAAGTGGTATCTTATGGGCAAATGGGCTACACAGGACTATTGTTATTCCACATCCATTTACTATGGGGAATTTTTAACAAATTATTTTAATTGTAGTTCCTGTAACCCAGGTCAGAATCTATAACTGGAAGATGATTTCCAGTAATAAAAGATATGGAATAAATTAAACACTGTTGAACAGTTAGTTTAAGAGTTAGTCCTCAGAATTTGTCTTACTTGCAGTGGTGGTTATAAGAGCCTAGGAATTTGACAAAACACATTTAGGTATACACCAAAAGAGAATATCTGATTGTACATAAGTGTGAAAATATATTTTTAAGTGAGTAACTTCAAAGAGATGTAGAGGTCATACATGGAAGCTTCTGGGTTGGGATGAGATCCTGAGAAGTCACTTTGGTAGATGGAGGCAGAGAGCTTTGTCTCAAAACAGTGAGAAAGGGGGAGAGAGAGCATCTTGGTTGGAACTCAGAGCATCCAGGATCCTGATGTAGAGAGGTGCACAGGTTCACGGTGGTCACACCATTCGGCAGATAACATAAATTTTATTTCTTTTTCATCCTTGTCTTGTAAAGCAAAGTAAGACATTGTTTTAGTGATAGAGGCAGGCCCAAGTTTGACCCACTAAGAATAATGCCCATCATTTTTCCATTCATTTATTTACAAGAAAATAAGGACTGTCTGGAGGCTTGTTAACTGGGAGGTTGTAAGTATTTAAGAGCCGTTGTTTCTATGTGCCAACAATAGGAGGCTTACCTCCTGAAAATAACCTCAGTCAGAGCAGATAAAAGAAGGAATTTGGGTGACTTCTGAAGTATTGGAATCTATCTGCATCAGTAATACCTCTATGTATATTCCATAACTCAATAAAATTGTAACTTGATAGCTACTCCACATTGATATGATTAATGCTACTTAAGTAACATATCTGGGACCTTCCAGAATCACATTTATATGCTCACATGCGTATTAATGGTGGGATTTTTCACACATAGTAGTAATCATTCAAAAAGTATTTGTCAGTCACATCATTAACCATCTACTTTGGGCTTGTGCTGTATGAAACTGGCCTTGGTCTGAAGTTATAGATAAATATCAGTAAGTCCTTCAGGAAGTTCACAACCAGTGCTGAAGACAGACATGAACAAATCAATTGTAAGACCACAGGTTAGGAGAGTATGAAGTGTAGTTATGGTAGAAAGGGAGGGGAAGTCATTTCTGGATAAGGAGAAGGAAAGCTTTCCTGAGCATATCACATCTCTGACAATGTGAGATGAAACAGAAGGTCACCACTGGAAAAACAGGATCAGAGTTATCCCAAGGCAGAATCAGCAAGTTCTTTAGGCAACCTTTTGCAAATAGTGTGTTCGAGGAAGAGGAAGTTTTCTGTACTAGAAGAGAAAAATGTGGACTGGCAGGGTTGGTTTGAAATGAGTCTGAGAAGCTCGTTGAAGTTCAATGATAGAGAAATGTTTATGCTGTGCCAATCGATTTTACCACATGGGGGGAAAACGGAAGGCAAAGAAGGTTTTTAAAATAAGAATTGAATTTCTCAGATTTGAATTTTAGAAGATGCATTCGGCAGTAAAGAGAAAAGATTTGACAGTGAGTGTGGCATAAATAGAGTAGACGCGGCGGGGGGGGGGGGCATAAATATAAGTGTTGCTGTCATAGTCCGAGAAAGATGGCAGAACAGACTCAGCACTGTTGCAGTTGGGGTGAGAAGAAGGAAGGAAAAGGGGAAGGGAGGAAGAAGGGTATGAGAGCCATCACAGAATAGTAAGTGAAAATGGGGGAGCAATAATTATAGTCTCTTAATTCTCTCTGCAAAAGGCCGCTGCCTGTGCGGGGAAGGCAGGTGGTTCTGGGTGAACTTGAGCTGCCTTCCAATGGCAGACCTTGGAGTGAAATTGTTTCCATGGCAGGCATAAAGTAGAGTCACCTACAGCTTTAGGATCCTGCGTCCACCACCAACTCAAGCAGAGGCCTTTCCTAAAGGCACTGGCCAGCTACAGTTTTAAGCTGAAATAACACATTCACAATCCTTCTATCGGCTAAGACTCCCCTGAGATTTTTGAGGTGATGATCTTCATTTTCACCCAACAGATACATGTTACAGGCCACGGCTGGGCCAGACTGCCCTCCTAAACACCCTGTAGTCATTAACCTCATACAGTTCTCTCTCAAGGGTCCCGTGACATGGGTGGCATACATTATTTCCATTTTATAAATGAGGACAATCAGGCTTAGGATAAGTCCTTATTCAATTATTTTTTGTTTTCTTCTACCCAAATCATCGGGCATATGCACATTAGTATATTTGAGAATAAATTAGATCCCAAATAGATTTCCACAAACTTTCTATAATTATTGAAATAGGATTATACAAATTGAATAATATTCAGTCAAATGGGCAGATCATCATTTGTTTTGGAGACATTTAAGTCACGTTCTTTTTTTTCTCTTGGTATTATAAACAATGACATTATAAATATTCTTATTCATAAGAACAAAATAAATGTCTGGGTATCCCCTGCAATAAATTCTTAGAAAAATATTTATTAGTATTAACTTGTTGAGTCCTGACATTTTTTTCCAAATCTTGGAAAGTTTCTAAAAACAGTGCCACAGCTTAGTGATATTGTAGACAATCCTGATTTTAAAACAAGGTTTGGAAGAAGAGTTACTTGCTTAATGAAGAAAGAGCCATTCATTCAGTCAATTACCTCTCTTACTGATTCAATTGGCCTTTCTCTTCCTCCTCATCAAATCCTAATGCTGCCTTAGATAAATAAATCCTACATTGAGAAACAGAACAGTTCAAGGCTATAAGTCAATGATAGTTAAACCCATCTTTTTCTTACATGGTGAACTACTATTAAATTTTAATTATTTTATCGTTAATATATATTTTAACAGTGACTATGAAATAGATTTGTAAGATATTTTCAGCAAGAAAATCAGAGAGCAATGGAAACATTCTCAAAATATTCTCTCCATAACATGTTTCTTTCTAAAAGAAGTGATTTCTATTTCCTTGTGACTTAAATATTATATACTTGGGTGGTGCCTGTGGCTCAGTGCATAGGGCACTGGCCCCATATACTGAGGGTGGTGGGTTCGAACCCAGCCCCAGCCAAACTGCAAGAAAAAAATAGCTGGGTGTTGTGGCTGGTGCCTGTAGTTCCAGCTACTCGGGAGGCTGAGGCAAGAGAATCCCCAAAGCCTAGGAGTTGGAGGTTGCTATGAGCTGTGATGCCATGGTACTATACCAAGGGCGATAAAGTGAGACTCTGTCTCTAAAAAAATAAAATAAAATAAGAAAAATTATATACTTAAAGTGATGCTTATTGTCTATTTAGAGAAAGAAAATCCATCTTTGGTTAGAATTTCAAATATTTTTATAGTTAATTGACTTTTTTTTTCTCATTGCAGGTATTTTTAGTTTTATAGTTATTCATCTTCAGTTCACCTTAAATTGTTTTTGTTTTTTGAGACAAGAGTCTCACTTTGTTGCCTTTGGTAGAGTGCCATGGTGTCACAGCTCACAGAAACCTCAAATTCTTGGGCTCAAGTGATTCTCCTGCCTCAGCCTCCCAAGTAGTGGGAACTACAGGTGCCCGCCACAATGCCCAGCTATTTTTAGAGACAGGGTCTCGCTTAGGCTCAGGCTGGTCTCAACCCCATGAGCTCAGGCAATCCACCACCTTGGCCTCCCAGACCACTTTCAATTCTTTTAATAAGCTTTTTGTTTTTACAATTTAAATTTATGGAAAATTTGTAAAGGTAATATAGATTTATCTGGTTTCTCTTGATGTTAACTACTACATAACCATTGGTCAAAACTAAGAAATTAACGTCCACGTACTATTAACTAAGTTATGGATTTTATTTTGATTTCATGTGTTTCCACTGATGCCCTTTCTCTAGTCCAGAATCCAGATGGACCATTTTGGGATTTACCTAATTAATCATAGGTAAATCTGCCCTCAGCAGTTATGTTAATTTGAAATGTGGCGACCAGGAGTCTCAGTTTTCTTCTCCTGTCTTATGGTTCCTTGTTGCTTATCTTAATAGTGTTATTTTCAATCCATAGTCTCTGTTCAGCTATTTTTAAAAGTTCACTTCTTTTAAAATTAGCTGATTGAATCAAATCCATCTTAAGTAAGTCATAAATCTACTTAACTGTGCAACTCTAAATGGCAGGACTTCACAACACAAGGAGTAGAGTAATTGCCAAACCTGTGAAGTCAGAGAACTCTCACCCTTTCCCAGGGCCCATCAAAGATTATCTAAGATCTAAGCCACGGCAGGAGAATGGCTTGAACACAGGAGTTTGAGGTTGCTGTGAGCTAAGCTGATGTCATGGCACTCCAGCCTGAGCAATGGAGTGAGACTCTGTCTCAAAAATTAAAAAAAAAAAAAAGATAAAGAAAGAAAGAAAGAAAGAAAAGAGATCTAGGACCCTCTGGCAGATGGCTAGACTAATGGCATCAGCTTCAAGTAGTGGTTAAATACTAGAAAAAAAAATTTTAAACAATTTAAATAATGGATATAAATTCCATTTACATTAGAACTTCCACCTCCCCACACTGACCACCTCAAGTTGACCTAATTTTCATAGACCAGACATGCACTTCATGTACATATCAGTATAGTAAGCCTCATTCCTTATTTTGGTCACCTCCATGTGTTGACCAGTTTGTCACAGTCCCTTGGTTCTACTGTGCATTTATAAATATAAATATTGGTTCTAGGATCTCCTTCCTATATCCCCATAAAGTTGGTTGTGTACTTAATAGAGAGACCTTGACCGCCCAGGAGACTTCACTGCTTCTGCAAGGCTTTCCTAGTGCCCGGATTCCACAGCCTTTCCTTCTAGTCCTCACCACTCAGGAATGTGTCCTTATTAAACCAGGCTCAGAAACTCAATGTGTCTGGTCTGAGTCACTGAAAATGCTCCTGAAATATGACATCTGCAGTGTCAGGGAGGGCAGGACTTTGTTGTGTGGGATTTAAACTTTCAGCAGGATCCCAGAACGTCTGTTATTTCAAGTTGGACTTGATTATTTTTTTTTAAACCGCCAGACTTTCAGACCATACAATACCAGCTTTCTTCAACTGCAACTCGTCAGTTCCTTTTATGGTAAAGTTTAATACTGTGAACATATGGAGGGTCTGAACGTCTGCCAAATGTTTTAAAAGACAAGGTTATAAATACCCCAGCAGCGAGCTTTGTTCCTTAATGTATGGCTGTGTTACTCCGAGTCAACGTAGAAGATAAATCCAAGCATAGAGCTGGCTTGGGCATTAACTTGATATTTCTGGCAAGAATTCATATAGTATCTCATTTGAGAGAGAGAGAGAGAAAGAGAAGTAGTTGTTCTGAGGTAACATTAAGAGTGCAAAAAAAAAATAGATTTTAGAAGAAGAAAAAAGCAGAATCATTGCTTAACTGAATCATCTAAAATGTAAATACTCAGTCCAATTTTCTTACCCACAAAATGAAGCATGAAGACTCATCATAACGTCTACAGGGTTGATGATTACACTCTCTGGACTCTTCCCTCTAGATTGGGAGTGGATGCCTCTATCCCACTCCCAGCTTAGCTATTTGCTATTTCCTGTTTCCCTTATTGTTAATTTTCTCTCTGCTCAAATGTGTGTTTGTCCCCACCTGACTCAGTTCAAGCCCATCCCAATTACCTTTCTGACTCTGCTGTTTCTCTATAAATAGGAATTTGCTGACCTGCCCTCCTCCCCCCTCCTTCTCTCCCAGCATCTGACACAGCTGGTTTCATTTGTCGCTGGACTAACAGCTGAAAAGGGACCTTCCCCACTTCCATAGCATAAGATGCACCCTGCCTAACACTTCTTTGAGATGAGGCCTCCTGGGTGGATAAATTGCAGTCTGGCATAAGGAAGGGCCTGTGCATGAACTTTCCAGGTCACTAGGATAATGTTTGGTAATTTATGTCCTTATCATAGTAAGTGCACTTAGTATCCTAAATGGCTTAATGTAGCTCCTAAAGAGCCCACAGACTGCCTGGACTCAGCTCATTTATCTAGCAGGTTATGATTAAGGACAGGGAGTGAAAAGGAGAATCAGGAAAACTTCACTAAGACTAATTTTTCTGTTTCCTGGATGAAGATTTTTTTGTTGTTGTTCTTTTTAGCAAGCCATGGGAGCCTAAACTTCTCTATATCTAAAATGGGAATACTAACAAATCTGACTTGCTTAGAGGATTGATGTGGGACCCACACGACACCATGAAAAAGAAAGCTTTCAAGACCCTGAAAAGTATGCTTAATATTTGTATTAATGATCTTGGTTTTGCTGGTGTAACAAAGTACCCTGAAATCCCAGTGGGTAACAACCACAGGGCTATCTCTCAGTCATGCTCCATGTGGTCTGTGGGCCGCTTGCTGCTCTGTGCCAGGTCCTTCTCTTCACTCCAGGATTCAGGGAATCTTGTATCTGGGGCACAGTTTTCTGGTAGTAGAGAAGAAAAGCAATAGTGAAACCTTATGGTGGTTCTTTTCTGCTCAAATGCAGCATATGTTGTTTTGGCTCAGATTGTATTGTTCAAAACAAGTCATATCACCAAATATGACCTCATTAAGGTGCAAGGTATACTCACCCTACAAGAACACCCTTCAAAATAAAGGGTCTTATAAAGATAGCATTAGTAGACAGGACCGGTGGATATCTTGAACAAGTAGCATAAACATAAAACTCAAGGTAGAATTAGACCCAGTCAGGTCCCTTGGGGATATTCCCTGCTTACTAAATATTTATTTAAAACAATAACAATACCAACACATCTAGAACCAAAAAAAAAAAATTGCAAAAAAAAAGAAAAACAATTCAATGCAAAGAATAAGAAAAAGATAAGAAAGGGCATCAGTGGAGCCCAAAGTTTTAACTTCCAGTCTTATCTGTAACCCTCAAACCATTATAATGAGGCAGTCTAGAAAGATGGGATTCACCTGTTATAAAATCAACAGAGAGGGAATACAAGCAGACTTTTATGGAGAAAATTAGAGAAGAAATAAAATGAGTGGAAAAGAGAAAAAGAAAGGGAATAAAGCATCATACATGAGCATTCAGTCACCAAGGATACTGAAAGAGATGTATTTCAAAGCACAAGCGTTAGGGTACATTCTTTGTGAGAACTGGGGTTGACACTCTGGCTCTGTCAATGACTGTGACATGTAGAATTAGACTCTGTGTCTCACTGAGCCTCAGTTATTTGGTTATAGAATAATAATTAAAGCAAGAGTGTCTTATAAGTTTCAATGAGATAATAGACATGAACGTGTAAGTCATAGAATGATACTACAGAAACACATATTAAAGTAATTTTTTTCTGGCATCGATTATTTTCTTTTTATTGTAATAAATAATCATGGTGGACTGAGCTAATAATGACAAATCAGATCCCTCCATCCCTCCAGCCATCAACTACCAAACCATTCATCTACTAATGCAACCTATGTTCCTCTACATCAGTGGATCTCAACCTTCCTGATGCCGCAGCCCTTTAATACAGTTCCTGTGGGTCTTGACTCACAGGTTGAGAACCACAGCTCTACCTCAAGGACATTAAAAAAAATTCAGTGCTCAATGAAGATAACAAAGACACAACAAAACCTCTGAAAGTTGACCACCCAAAGGACTGTGACAGACTGGTCAGCTTACAGAAATAGTCAACATGAGGAACCAGGTCTACTGCACTCATACACACATGTAGTGCATGTCCGGTCTATGAAAATTAGGTCAACTTCACAAGGGGATCAATGTAGGGGAGTGGTTGACTACAGAGATTCTACTGTGTTTACTAAAGATGACTGGCCTATATCTATGGCCACATTCATAATAATGCACGTTTAATTGTGAATAATGTTCAGGATGTATATTGTGGTTCTCAACATGTCCATCTGCTGAATTTGTGGAGGGAGGAAAACTCATGAAAATTTGGTTTCACAGAGCTCGGAGTCTCCCCTTAGAATGTGTTTGAGGACTTCCTCAAGACTGATTTCTGCTCTTCTTCCTAGAAAACTTCTCCCCTGTGGGTCAGCATAAGTGACTTTCTCATATCCTTCAGGCCTCTACTCAGATGTCACCTTAAAAGACGCATTTCTTGACAACAACCTTACAGAAAATATTTATAACAATCCTGCAATATAAGATTACCTATACATGTAATTATATATGTGCATGTATATGATGTCTTTGTGCATGTATATACATATATATATTCTCTCAATAAATGCAAACTCTATGAAGATAGAGACTTTTTTTTTTTTTTTGGTCCACCAATCTAATGCTTTGCAGCTAGAATAGCACTGGCTCAAAGAAGCACATACAAATATGCATTCCATGAAGCCAACTTTGATTTATTTCAGGCTTGTGTTGCTCAGCTTTTGCTTAGATAATACCCGTGAAGCAAATAACTCCCTCAGAATATCAGTGACTTGCCATGACAAATATTTATTAATAAACCTAGGTAGGTTGTACGTAGGTGCCAGTTTGCCCCCTATATCTCTGATTCCAATATCCAGGCTGCAGTAACATTTAGTATGTGCTCTTCCCATGGGAAAGGAAAGATGTGCATTCAGGACTCGGTGCCTGTGGCTCAAGCGGCTAAGGCTCCAGCCACATACACCTAAGGTGGCGGGTTCAAATCCCCAGCCCAGGCCCGCCAAACAACAATGACAGCTGCAACCAAAAAATGGCCGAGCGTTGTGGCGGGCGCCTGTGATCCCAGCTACTTGGGAGGCTGAGGCAGGAGACTCGCTTGAGCCCAGGAGTTGGAGGTTGCTGTGAGCTGTGATGCCATGGCACTCTACCCAGGGGGATAGCTTGATGCTCCGTCTAAAAAAAAAAAAAAATGTGCATTCAGGAAGTCAGCACTCTCTCTCTCTCTCAAAACCTTTTCCTGGATGTGCCATAAGCTATGTTGAATCATATTACATAGCCAGGTGTGGTGACGTGTCACTCTCAATCTAGCTATACATGAGGCTGAGGTGTAAGGAATACTGGAGTCCAAGACCTAGAGGCTGCAGTGAGCATCTGATTTGATTATGCCACTACCCCCCAGCTTGGATAACACAATGAGACACCATCTCTAAAAAATATAAAAAGAAAGAAGGAAAAAGAGAAAGAAACAGAGAGAGAGAAAGGAAAAAGAAAGGAAAGAAAGAAAACAACCATTACAGAAACCACAATCATGCTTCATTGGCCATAACAGATCACATGTCCAAGCCCAACTTTAATAAGGTGAGAAATAGACTTCCCCCCTGGAGAAGGGAAAGGAACACAGAATACATGATAAACAAAGATACAACCTACCAAAAGTCTCCTCACTCCTCAAGAACTTTTCTGCCAGCTCCTTGGACAGCACGTCCTAAGATGGACTTCTCTCTAAGCTCAGATTCCATCTGCCTATCCCTACAGCATCCTAGCCTGTGAACTCTGGCTCCGTTTTACATTCGTCCCCACCCCAAAGAAATGAATGTGGAGATGGACCACATTTTTGGCAATGTTGAGTGCTTTCATGCTTCTCTTGTTATGATCACTTGTGGGTCTCAGGGCTGAGAAGCTGTTGGACCAATTGCCATCCTTCATTCTCATGTAACCAAAAAGGTGGGACTATGTTACCATCAGAAGCAGGTAGGTTCTGCCCCCTCCCACTGCATCATATTTGAATGATCTATTAATGGCATTTTATTTCCCTGCTGTAGACATAGCTTCTTTTCCCTTTCAGAGCTTGTGTTTTACATAATGGGGTCAAAAATGTCAAATTATTGCAGATGCAGAGAGGAAGAAGTCAGAGAATGTCAAATGCTCGGGTAGAGGAAGACCCCAAGATTTGGAACTGCACAATCAGATGTTTATGCTTCACTCCTCAGAGAGCTCAGGACAGTTAGAGCAGCTCAGGGACTGATATAGAAGTTGCCCATCTCCAAAGGCAGAGCTGGTGACTAGTGTGAGCTGAGTATCAGAGCCCCTCTGTGTTTTAGCTGTGTAAGACCCTTAAGATCATCTTATGACCTATGGGAAGGAAGTCCTAAGAATGTCTGAGACTGAATTTCTTTCCCTGTGCATTGGCTACCATGGGAATTGCATAAACGTAACAACTATCATTTTTATATACACTAAAATATTAAATGCAAAAGTAAGTTAGGTTATAGTGCAAGTGTTATGATGAGAAAGTTATTTTTAAAATGCCTCAATGACTCCCACACAGTGGGACCTTAATAAATATTTAACAATGATTATGTTAGTTTACTTCTTGTAATTATTTCTGCCATTAAAATGTGCTTCTACTTTCTGCAGGAAAATAACAATGATGCCTTCTTCTGAGCTTGCAAAGATGGTTAAGATGTTGGGACTGTGAAACATTAGGATGGGTAAAAAGGATATTTTTCTAGCCAGAACAAAATAGCCCAGAAGTTTGAACTTCTAAATTCCTGGTTGAATCACATATACTTTGTGTATGTGAGGATTTCAGGACTCAATCAATGGTGCCCACCACCACTTTATACGCATCATTTCTAGTTGTAGTTTCTAAATATTCACTGAACAAATCAACTCACAAGCATTTTCAGAGTGCCCCAGTGGACAAATAAAGGTGTCAGATAATATGGCTATTTCAGAGATAAAACAGTGAGAGTTCCGGGTTTGTGGGGAAGGAGAGATTTTTGCAAAGTTAAATATAAAGCAGATTATGAATTTTTTATGTGTTTTATGTATATATGAGTGTTGGTTTTATAAAAGCTCACATTTGCACAATACTTAGAAACCGTATTTTTTGAGATACACTAACCAACATTCATTCAAATTATTTAATGCTCCATTCTAAATTTAATCACTTGGCAAGAACAACAAATTCTGATGCGATGTGTTAGATAATCAATCCATTAAATTCCTCTCCCATAAATATCTAATATTTCATTGTAATTTTGTGCTAACTTGCACAGAAAAGAAGTTAACTTAGATTTTTCATGTTCTTATTTTTTTTAACAGTCATGTAAGTAACATTCTGAGAAAGAATAAGTGCCAGAAATTATAAATGGTCAAAGAAACAAGGAAAAATGAAAATGTATCATGCAATAGCTATATCACCAACATTTTTTTTTCACTAGGCATAGGTTACTATTCTGTTTTAGTTTTCACAATTTCCAGAATAATATATTTGTGGTGTATATTATCCTCCCTATTTTTCTGATAATTAAACTTTCTTCAATGCTAGTAACTGGAAGATCTGAGACCAGATCTGGTCTTTCAGTCTTGATATCCCACGTATTTAAAATATTTGGAGTGTTTGAAAATCTTAGAGTTCCTTACATCAGGTCACACAAGATTCATAAGGAGCTTGAATGAAGGACAGCAGCCAACTTTAAGAGTTTTACACATCACTTCCTAATGACAGTGAAGAGTAAGCAACTGAGGATCTAGGCATCAGTGGGATCCTGTATGTGGCTTAGAAACAGCACTCTGATGATTAGCCAGTGGATGACATGAACCAGACAGAGGGGGAAAATGAATATAGGAAGATCAGTAAGAAGACATTTTTCAAAATCATAGGCTAGATGAAGGAGATGGGGGATTTAAAATTTATCAAGGTGGTAAATGCTATTAGATTTATTGAACAGGCTCGGTGCCTGTGGCTCAAGCGGCTAAGGCGCCAGCCACATACACTTAAGGTGGCAGGTTTGAATCCCCAGCCCAGGCCCGCCAAACAACAATGATGGCTGCAACCAAAAAAAAAATGGCCAGGCGTTGTGGCGGGCGCCTGTAGTCCCAGCTACTTGGGAGGCTGAGGCAGGAGACTCGCTTGAGCCCAGGAGTTGGAGGTTGCTG
>NW_003852546.1:3990335-4019942 GCF_000181295.1 Otolemur garnettii | reverse complement strand
TTGAACAACTAAGTAGGGAGACTTGGGGGATTCAGGCATTCTGGAAAACTGATCATGTCAATATCCCTAGTTGATAACAATACTCTCCTACATCATTTTGTTATCTCATCTGTTTGTCAGGAATTCTTAAAGGCGGTGTTACCTGTAAGTGAGTGTATTTATGCCAAAATAAAGAGAAGCCCACTGAACCCACAGTGTGTGCAAAAACTCAGGCTGCCCTCTTCCTTATGGAGAGTGAAAGATGAGACCAGCCCAACGGTTTGGGAAAAAGTGGTTCTACAGTATATCCCCTGGGTGAGGGCCTCCTTTGCAACTGGAACTTTACCTTGGAAATAGGAACAATGTAACCCCAAAATGCATACACTCATATTAATTTGAAATAAAAATAAAAACAAAAAAAAGACACAAAAAATAAAAACATAGGGAAGATTCTGCCTTACTGTTCAACTAATAGTTTATTATCCGTCCAAATACAGCTACCAATCCCAATTTGGGGGTGTGGAAGTGGCCTACATTTTACACCAGTAGTCAAAAAGGCAGAATTTAGTCTTCAGCAGTAGTAATTATATTTATAGTCAAATTCTTTGAGGCAGAATTGTTTGGTGACGTTACATGGATTAACATATTTCATCCTTGCAACAATTCTGTGAGGTAGGAACCCTTATTAACATTATTATCGTAGATAAAACTAACTAAGTTCACACAATAAATCTTGCTTCAAACATTTGCTTGTCAAGAAACAATTTATCATCGTGAATTCAGACGTAGAATATGACCCAAAATGAGTCTGTTGACCTTAGAAGATATGCAGGCAGAGGAGTCCGAAGTGAGGAAAGGGGACTAATATTTTTATTTCTATTTCTAACTTCTGTTAGTACAGGAAGACAATGACTCCATGATTTGGGATTTGGGGTTTCTAATATGGGACAAGCAAAACTATGCAAAATACTCTCTAAGGTTCTCTGGTTTAGTGGAATAATATTTTGCTAGGACGGGCTGGTCATTAGCAAAACTCCTCATATTTACATCCATTCCACATGATTTCTGTGGTGTGTAACACCCCATCTCACTGAAACAAAATTGAGCCTCAGAATCCTCCTTGATACAGAGCTTTAGTAGCCATTGCTCACAGACTACAGTTACAGGGAAAACTTAAAGTCTGTCCAAGTGGTACAATATCAATTCTATTGAAAAAGAAACCAACACCGTCCCATAACAGTATGTGACTCATGTATATCCAACATAGTAAAAGTTTCTGCACAATTCTAAAGACACCAGCTGTAGCAAGTCATGAAGCAGTGCTCAGAAAATTGAGCAATTTCTGCAATTTTCTCTCTAGATGTAAATACCTCAGCAGCCTTTGTCTTGAATCTTTAGAAGATAAAGACCTGAGAAAATTCTCTGCTGAGAAAATCTCATTCAGGCACGGAAGAACTGTTTTTAGAATCAGGGGATTAATAATAATGTTATCTAGGCAATAGGAGGAGTTAGCTAAAAATGGAAGCCAGTATTTGTTAATGGGTCAACAGACAGACTTCGAGATCAATCACCTGGCCAATCCTGGTTTGCTGTTCCTTATTCAGGACTTAAAGCCAAGGAAAGAAGGGTCATGCTCTCATTTGGTCTCAGAGCTCAGGTGAGGTGTGTGGGGCATGGAAACCATCTAGAAGCAGAAGGCAGATAGATAAGGATTCACGAGGTGGTTGTGATGTTTGTTACTAGCTCTTGGGGACTGCAGAGAAGTGCTTTCCAACTAGCAAAGTAAATGAGTTGATCTTCTGAGAAGGAATCTAAACACTGCTCTCTGAAGAATTCATGGGGATTTAGACCTCCAGCTCTCTGGGCAGTGTGACTTGATCATTATCTGGTTGCAAAGAATAACTTATGCAAAGACAGTGTGCATCTGTCCAAAATGGTGGAAGGAATTGATCTGCCAAGCAGACCTAGAAGGCGTGAGTCACAGAGACAGGTGCTGGCTGGGTTGGTGCAAACATCTGTGGGAGAACAGGAGGAGCCTTAATTGGTCCGTGTGCCTTTAAGATTTGGGGGATCAGAAGAGCAATTCTAGAATTCAGTAGCCTTCTTCAAAAGTACTCAGATAACATCTTCCAAGGAAATGGAAATGTTCCTAAATCCCCAAACGATCTTTTTCTTTTTCTTTTTTTAAATCCAGAACTGTACATTTCAAAGTAGGAGCTTTAAAACCAAAATATCTAATCATGAATAAAAGGCTATAACTCAGCTCTTGAAGAATTGCCCTGACTGGGTTGTTCCAGCAGTAAGAACAAATTCTTTTCATCAGTACTCTTGTCTAAAAACTAACATTTTGTGCTGAGGAGGGCAGGAACACTTTGAATCCTGGGGGAAACTTTCCTGACTTTAATTTCTAATTAAATCTCTTCTTGCTAGCAATAATATAGTTTAGGGAAAGGTCACCCACAAAAATCGTGATTCTAAGTGGAGGCAAGAGAATGAGGATAAGAAATGTTTAAATTCTACCCTAAATTCCTACAATACTTTTAGAGAATGATGCAATATTCAATCAAAAGATTGCAGCTTTTGTTCAGTGCCTACTGTGTCCCAAATACTACGTCAAGTGTTTAATATTAGTTAATAATTTATTATAATTTGAAATTCCCTATGAGGTAGATCATAGTTTTATCTGATTTTCCAGGTGAGAGGCCTAAATTTGGGTAATATTAAAAACTGTAAAGACCTAGAAAGGTGAAAGCCTAGGAGCTAAACCTCTGATTCAGAAATTTAGGGCTCACTTTCTCAGGCATGGTATTTCTCAGTAAGGGAAACTCAGGAAAAGCACAACACAAATACGTACACCCAGCATCTGTTAGAAATAAATTTAATTCCTTAAACCATTTCCTATGAAATATTACACTCATCCATGCCCCTTTGAATAAGAAACTATACTACACTGTAATAATATCCTTCTTATTTCACTAATATTTGATAAGTACCCTTTTCTCAGTAAATGTATTGTTTTTGAGCATGTATGCATACATGAATGTATAATGTTTGCTTCTAAAACAAAAGGGCCTGACCTTCTTCTTAAATGCCCATTCAAATTAGCCATGGAGAAAAGAATATCACCATTATAGTGATAAGCCAACCTTCCTTTCTTCTTTCCTTCCTTCCTTCCTTCCTGCCTTCCTTCCTTCCTTCCTTCCTTCCTTCTCTCCTTCCTTCCTTCTCTCTTTCTCTTTCCTTTTAATGCCAACAGTAGCATTATTAGTTGACAAGGTAACACTAGTAAATTATATGTTTTGACCTGGACTATAAATACACTTATTTCTCATTAATTCTTTCAAAATGCAGAGATACTTCAGATTGCTGTGGATGTCATTAAGTATGTGGCAACCAGCCATCCATTTATAAGAAAAATTATTTGTTTCTCTGGGGCAGAACTTCATGGCACTCTAGAAACATATAAATGAAATTCCGAAAGTAAGTAAAATACATATGGAACTTAGGAAAAGAGGGCTGCATCATTATCATGCGATGGCAGTGGTTCTGGAGCACTCCGTCTCCCGGTAAACACTTAATATATTAATAGGATGCTCACTGTCCCTTCCCCTACAGGGAGCTCCCTGTGAATTGCTTTTATTAACTAAAAGGATCACAGTTGTCCTGAGGAAACGGAGCAGCAATGCCTGGGATTCCTATAGTGCTTTCATATTTTTAAGAGTCTACTGTTTCATTAGGCCTTACAAAAACCCCAGGAAGAGTAATAATTGTCCTTCTCCAGAGAATAAAACAAAGGCTCGGGGGCTTATGCTGACTGTCTAGTTTGATAGTCTCTGGCAGAATTTTCACTCACAATATTTTTCATCCTCTGAAGCCAAATCTAGTGCTGCTGCTTCGTACCTAAACAGCCCACGGTTGTATTACATGACTGTGTGCTGGCCCACAGGTCTGTATTGCCTAGTCACTTCTAAGCAAATGAGTTAGTGCCTGTTATATGTCCAGGAGGGCAGTGGTAGGCTTGAAAAATGCTACTAACATATTGAGTGAGAACTGTCACAATTCAAGTGGGCGTTAAGCAACAAAGTCCCCAGAATACATGTACACTAATGGCCTGATAGTGAAGAGATGGTCAAGTAAGAAGCTGACCAAATGTTCACGGAAGATGTTTCTAAGGAACAAAGAAGAAAAAACAGCTTTGTGTAGATCAGAAGAATGAACAGCCGTACAGTGTGTATACATACATCAGGTGAACAAGGCCAGAGGTGTGCAGGTGCAAACACCTGTCATCTAGGTAATATGAGCAAGGAAGGAGAAACAGGTAGGGCTGAGAGTATAGCTGGGCCTCTAGGCCATTAAGATTTAGCACACAGCTAAAATCAGTGGCAGGAAACTGAAAGATTTTTACCAGCTTAGCAATCTCAAGAAAACTCGACCAAATTGAGCTTCTCTGAATTTAGCTAAAGATATCACCATCATATTTTCAACTAAAATTAAACATTATTGGATTGAATATCAAGCCCCCCTTCTTTCTTTTCTTTTTCTTTCTTTTTTTTTTAATAAGGACCCAGTCTCAGACTTCTAAAAGGCTAGGATAAGGCCACAGTATTTATTATCAGACCCTAAAATTTGGGGGATATGAGGTTACACATAATTTCAAGAGTGGATATAATTGGAGAAAAAGTTTGAGCCCCAGCACTTCACCTTACAGACAAGGAAACCAAGGGTCAGGACTTGAGTGATCAGAATTCACAGCAGAAGGGAGAGCCAAAAGTGGGTGATTTCTCTGGATGCCTTGGCATTTTTCCTTTCTAGGGAGAAATGAGCAAATTTCCAGGGGACTAATCTCTCCTCTTCATTCTGCATTATATGCAACCAAGATGATATGGTCCCTTCAGATAACAAAAAGCAACAGCTCTCAGACACTGGCAAATATCCGTTTCAGAAGCAATGGGAAAATTAAATGGAGGAGGCACGCACAAATTTATGTATTTTCCACATCAGAAAATGACCTTGTTAACTGTCATCTTTCCATCGAGGCATCTCCTTGAGCACAACATTTATTAAACTTATGGGTATAAAGCATAAATAGAGTCAGTAACCATTCATTCATCCAGCATGTAATAATCACTTGTATGCATCGCACCAAAATTCAATTAAATTCAATTCACCTTTTTTTTTTTTTTTTTTTTTTTTGCAGTTTTGGCTGGGGCTGGGTTTGAACCCACCACCCTCAGTATATGGGACTGGCACCCTACTCCTTGAGCCACAGGCACTACCCTAAATTCAATTCACTTTTCCAAGTACTCGGAAGACAGCAAGAGAAAAGAATACCAGGTGCAATTTTGAACCATGGTTTCAATACTTTCTGACTGTGAGGTTAGGTGAAACATGTAACTGCCCCCTCCCTGAAGTTCTAATTTCCTCATCAGTAAAGGAAGGATAATGACCTCACTGAGTACAGGGAAGAGTAAATGAAGTCATGCAATGCTGATTTATTAAGCAGGCACTTAATAAATGCTTCCTAATGCATGAGTTACTGAAAAAATACTCTGTTGTGTTTTTTTTTTTTTTCCTTTTAGTGATTCTCTGTTTCTGAACAGACACTTTGCTTATTACTTCTCTATTTTGGAATCTGTGAAAATCAGAATGCCTCTATTCTTGGAGTGACACAAAACGATCCTATTACTGTCATGTGTATAATAAATAGCTTGGGGGACTGGGAAGCAGAGTTGAAAGGCTGGACTCTGTTCTGCCAGGTGTTAACACCATCCCAAGCAGAGAGGAGAGAGTGACAACACCACCACTCCTTCTTGGGCACTGGGAGATTCTGCTAAAATGATTCTGTTTTCATTTTATGAAATTGACTTTTTTCCCTCTGTTCCTACTCCTGGAGATTTGGCCCATCAGTGAATTGCTAACTGGCTGCCCAGTGGCCTGGGACTGTTCTGTGAACCCAGAATTCGGTTCAGCTGGAGAAGAAGCAATGTCTGATCACATTAGTCTTCATAGCCAATGACATGGCAGAATCCATGAGCTGCTGGGAGACCCATTTGCTTGTCATATTTCACTGACCGTATGACTCTTGCTACATGCGTTGGTTTCTGGTGGGAGCCCTTGAAATGGGGAAGATGCTCATATTTGACTACTGTGCTTGCTGATTGAGTAATGCAATCTCTTCCTGCTTTTGAAGGTGAAGAATTCTACTGTCTCATAGCACATGCATACATGCACACACACATACACACACACACACACACACACAAATACAGGTGACCTATGTACTTTATAATATACTGCACTTCGTAAAATCTACAGATTGGTACAATAGAGAAGACATAAGGTTCGGAATCAGATTTTGGGTTGATCCTAAACTCAACCTCTTGCCAGCTCGACTCCTTTAAGCAAGTCATCTCCCTTCCTAGGACCATAGTGAGGGTGCTATCAAGTAGATGTCCCCAACCTTTTTGGCACAAGGTACCAGTTTCATGGAAGGCAATATTTCCACAGACAAGGCTCTGATATGGTTCTGACATGAGTCTGTAAGCAATTGATGTATTATGGTCCCTGCACAGTCAAACTTCTCTGCTAATGATAATATGTATTTGTATCCACTACCCAGCGCTGACATCACCACCTCAGCTCTATTTCAGATCATCAGGCATTAGATTCTCATACGTGAACAGTTCACTGTGGAGTCTGTACATCCATGAGAATCTAATGCCATCAATGATCTGACAGGAGGTGGAACTCAGGCTGTGATTATAAGTGAAGTTTTGCTTGTTCCCTGCTGCTCACCTCTTACCATGGGGGCTGGTTCCTAATGGGCCATAGATGAGGAGCAGTCCACGTCCCAGGGAGTGGCGACCACAGGTGTAAAGGAAGCATGAAATCTAAGGAGGCAAGCAGAACTCTGATTGTGTTCTTTATTTTGGTGCGCTAGGTGTCTTGTTTGCCTCACTCTCATACTGGCTGTTTCTGGCCTCAGAATCGTATGCTTTCAAAGCATCTATTGCACTACACAGTACAGACTCCTGTAAATGGCGACCTTTAACCAGCCACTTTCCCTAACACAAGAGCTTGGTGCCACCAGAACCACATCCAGATGTTACTCCTGACTTTCTTCCATGCTGGGATGGGGCAAGTGTCCATGACCATACAGGGGTCCATTGGCTCGGATGGCCAGGCAAGAATGCTGTGACTCAAATTAAGCAGCAGTATGTAGGCTTCTGGGGAAATCCTGGGAAGCCAGTCCACCTGCACTCTACAGGGAGCCACCTAAATGAAAACAGAGGAATTCCACCACAACCTCTGAAATGTTTTTCCTGATCATTTGAGTTAAATTTAGGAACATCATTAAGTACAAATAAAAAATAAGATAAACAAAAACAAACCAACATTTGACAACAGAGAACCACTATTAATTTCTGAAGTAATTTCTATCCTTTATTATACACAATCTTGCATAATATAGATTGTGTTCTCTATAAAGGTGTTTTTAATTTCTTAACATTATGTCATAATACTGTTCTATGTCATGAAATACTCCTAAGTCACCATTTTTAATGGCTAAAAAGTAGGCCGTCTCATTTACATAGCATGACTAATGCATTATATATTGTTGGATTTTGAATGTGGTTCTGGAACATATCCTAATTTGATGAATATCTTGCCCTAGTTTTTAAGTCCCCATATTTATGTGTTAATATTTATAAGTCGAATTATACATCAAATATCATGAACATTTTTAAGGCTCCTTATACAAATTGCTGAATGACTTTCTAGGAAAGCTGTACAATTTAGACTACTCACACCAGGATGTGATAGGTGACTGTCATAGAAGGATAATTGTACTCTACAATGGTAGGCCATTGAGGCAACAGGCTTGACCTTGAGCTATTTAGCCAAGACCAAAACCTCTCCCACTTGCCCTGGCTCTTTGCCTAGAAGCATGGCTCCCTCTCATTGGTAATTCTAGTTTGTGGTCTATATCTGGAGCTGTCATACCCCAGGATCTGGCTGAAGAGTTGGAATATCTTTGTTTATTTTCTTCTCACAAGAGCAAACTGGTATAGTCCTTAACAATGAATGGGCTGTGTGGGCCACAAATCTAGGTGAAAGACATTATGGAAAGTTGACTTTTTCTGAGAAAAAGCTGGATGGAGGGACAAGAAATTTCCAGGAATTAGTTAAATATGAGAACAGCATATTCTGCCTCTCAGGGAGTGATAAGAAGATTGATTTGGGGCCTTAATTTAAGTTACCATTTATTAATCACTGCATTCTACTTCCTTATTTCCTACTGAAATCATATAACATGAGCCAAGTGTTATTATTACCAAATTAGATGACAAGATAGGTTCAGAGACGTTTACTGATTCTCCCAAGGACAAGTGCACAACCAAGCTGGGATTCTAAACCAGGCCTCGCCCAACGATAGTCTTCTTTGGGCAATATTCTGCTACCTTTAGTTCCAGGCAACTAATTTGGATGTAGGACTGAGCAAACAGATATTTTTAATCCTTCTTATCTTGACTTTGTATTTAAGTCACCCTTTTTCTTTTAAATTTTTTTAATTTCTTTTGTTTATTAGTTAGTGGTTTCAGTCTTTGAATGAAATCACACTTTTTTTATCTTTGATGTTCCCTTAAGTGGCTTAATTGGTCCAACTCCCTTTGAAAATACTAATTGATAACTCAGCATGTATACTGTTTCAGGAACATTCCCAAGAGCGTTAATTCTCTGTATGGAGTCAGCCTCAGACAGCCTTACAAAGTAAGTGCTATTATAGTTTGCATCTTACAAATGAGGAAACAGAGTCTCCAAGAGGTTAAGAAATTGGTCTAGGACAGCACTGGGACCGCATGCAGTAGGTGAGTCTCTCACCCAGATCTTCAAAACCGCACCCTGGCGTGATGATGTTCCCGGTAACATCAGCTCCTATTGCAGGTGAAATGTTGAAGCCAATAATAGCATAGACAGTAGGGACAGTAGTCCTACTACTGTCTATGTGAAACCCCCAAGAAGGTGGTTGTTGAAACTGGGACTTTAAAGTTATCAAATATGAATGAAAAAAATCAGGTGCTCCTATATCACTTTGCACCTAAAATATATTAAACCCCCCAGTCTAGGTACTGTTTTACCCTCTTTGCTGTGCTGAATTTTATAAGCCTGACCTGAAGACACACACACAGCCTGCATGCCTTTGACCTACACCTGGCCCCTGCTGGAGCGGCCACATGCTTTACATTAATTGCCTGAATGATTCCAACCAAAGAACGGCAGATGAATTTAAGCAGCCAACCATCCAACAAAGAAATTTCCATTAATATTCACAGAACTTAGAGTGCAGTAGAGCAGAGAGTCAAATTGATGCTAGTCTGCATCCGGTGGTGAATACATTCCTATGCCTCGCGTTGGGGAGGAGGGGATGGAGATAGCTCCTAGACAGGACCAAAACGAGCTGAGGGCCCCTGTGCTCTGCTGGGAACACAGCAAGTCTATCTGGAATATGCCCATAAGCTTAAGATAAAGGGCTTAAATTTCTTTAAGGACCGTGGTTCTATCTATGTATGGCTACAGTATCTGAATGGAATGTGAAAACTATTGTACTTTTCCCAGAGATGTTCTCCTTGCTGAAGGTATTCACATTTCAATGTCTTCAAGTATTTAGCACCAAATAGTCAAAGAAAAAGCCCAGTGATAGACTGGATTTTTCCCCACATCGGCACAGTTTTATGGGGTTTATCAAATGGTGTGCCATAGGTGATACTGGATTTTTGATACTGAATTTCCAGGCTCTTGGTCTCAGCGGTTCAAAGAATGAAGCGATGGACCACAGGATAGGTTTTATTCAACAGGTATACGTGTTACAGCTCTTATAACAAGTCAAACCTCCTTGTAGAGTAGGAATAGCAGTAAGATAGGTTTTGTAATCTGAGTGTTACAGCTCTTACAAAGGGGCGAACTTCTTTGCATGTGTTTACAGCTCTTACAAAGGGGCAAACCTCATAGAGCAGAAAACAAGTGTTACAAAGCCAAACCTCTTTGCTCTTCTGCTCTTTCTCCTGAGATCTGCCCAAGTCTGTGCTCAGGGTCTCTGGCTTATATAGGGGCAGTTGTCCAATGAGCTTTTGGGTCTTGAAAACAGACTAATCATGAGCAGGTTTTGAAAACGGACCAATCAGGGATGCACTGGAGGAATCACTAGAAGTCCACGTGAGGAGACAGCCCGGAGCCAGTGTCTTTCCTCACATGTGTTCGGTTCTTTTGGCTACTGGAGCCTCTGTTGGGGGAGGGAAGCTCCCCCTCTTGCCTACGCTCCAGCCTGCTAGTTCCTCTGCCAGCTGCCGCCACTAACACCGCCAAGACAGGGGCGGCAGGTCCTCTGGCCCCGCTCGGCTGAGCTGGCTGGGGTGCCACTTGTCCAGTATCATTGGGATCTGTTTCTGGTTTGAATGAATGAAGCACCCCATGAGAGATGTGTTTTATTCTCTAGCAAAATAGAAAATTGCCACACACCATGCAATCTCTGGGCTAGGTATTTTGTCCTACTTTGCCATAAAAAAGATAAGTATATTATTTGGCAGGATGAATAGAAACTATGCGTGGAATGGGAGGAAAGACAGTGTCATTTATTTTTCATATGTAGAAAAAAATTGGAAATACCTAATAAAAGAACTGAAGAATCTTGGAAAGATCATGTTTGGTCGTAGGAGTCACAGACTTTCCATAACTAGCTGTATAACATCAAGAAAATTACAAAACCTCTCTGAGCTCTGATGTGCATGTCAGAGGGGCTAAAATGCTCTCCATTGCTGTCGCACCAATGAAATGGCATATGTAAATTCCCTACTAATACTAGGGTAGCTTACATTGTGAATTCAGTCACTCACATAATCCACAAAATGGTACTACTGGATAGAAACTATTTCACAGATGCAGAAACTGCGTTTCAGAAAAGTTAAGATATCCGGAATGTTTAAGTGATGTTAGGTCTGGTGGAGAGTAAACAGGTGGCAAAGAAGTAACTAAGGGTGGAGAGTGGGGACTGAATTGTAGCTTGGAACCAAGTTGCAGCCAGGAACTGTTTCAGGGATGGTATATACAGTGAGGAGCCCCTAGTGACCTTAAACTGACTGGAGATTCATTACTATACAATTAACATACAGATTTCAACCCCTGTGTGTGCTTAGGGAAGGTTCTGGAAAGACTCAGGCATGGTTAGAAGTTTGTCTTGTAATCTCAATCTGTCATTTACCCCAAAGGGCAGAAAGGACAGCCACTTGCCAGGAAAGAGGTGGGACCAACTAGTGAGTTTATAAAAGGAAGCAAACACAAACAATGTAATCAAACTATATGTGTCCTTATATGAATCCAAAATTTTAAAAAAGAAAGAAAGAAAGTGTATGAGCGTATGCTCAGTCTTCCTCCCCTTGTGGAGACGGACCCGCTCCTCTTTCTCTGGAATGTTTTCTGCTTTATGTCATTCTATGTACCTCCCTCCTTCACTTCTACTTTGTACAGCATCTTTCTTTTTCTTGTAATAAAATTTTTGTGGGAGATTGCTTGCTCTCTATCTTGATCACTCTGTCATTGGATGGACTTGGTAGTTTGGTTTTCTGTTTTTTTTTTTTTTTTCTTTTTTTCAGTTTTCAGCCGGGGCTGGGTTTGAACCCGCCATCTCCAGCATATGGGGCTGGTGCCCTACTCCTTTGAGCCACAGGTGCTGCCCCCCTCCCCCTTTTTTTTTGAGTCCTCACTGTTGTCCTAGGCTAAAGAGCCATGGTATGATCATAGCTTATTCAACCTCAAACTCTCAGGTTCAAGTGATTCTCTTGCCTCAGCCTCCCAAGTAGATGGGACTACAGGCACCAGCCACAATACCTGGCTAGTTTTTCTATTTTACTTTATTTTTTTATTTCAAATTAATATAAGGGTACACATTTTTAGGTTACATTGTTCTTATCTCCAACATAAAGTTCAAGTTGTAGAACAGCCCCTGACCCATGGGGCATGCTGAACACACTCACATTGTGCACAGTAGGTGAGATTCCACCAAATGCCCTCTGGCCTCCTATCAATTGCCCTCCTCCCTTCCCTCTCACTCCACACCCCTCTCCCTTTCTAGACCATATTTGTGTTTTATCCTTTGTATGAGTGTGTAATTTTTCATATATTGGTTTCATATTACTATATAGTTCATTGGATTTCTTTTCCCCAGTCTTGAGATAATGTACTAAGAAGAATGCATAGTTTTTCTATTTTAGTAGAGATGGGGTCTTGCTCTCACTTAGGCTGGTCTCCAATTCCTGAGCTCGGGAGATCCACCTGTGTTGGCCTCCCAGCGTGCTAGGATTACAGGTGTGAGCCACTGTGCCCAACCCCTGTTCTCTTCCTTGACACTGGGAACCAGAGGATCAGGGAACATCCAGATGGACATAGCAAGTGACACGGCTGGGATTAGACCTCAGGCAGCTTGACTCTGATATGGATGTGACCCACCACTGTGTAATATTACTTCTGATAGATCACACATGATTTATAAATGGTGCCATCTCAGGACTACCACTTGCAGAGTTGACCAGATATCTTAACAAGGTAGTCACAGTAAGAACACACATTGATGTGTTTCCTAATAATGACCCAGGAGGCTTTAGACTTGTGATCTAAACGCTCGATATAACTCAAACATGATTAAACAGAAAATGAGGGAAAATACAGTATAGAAGTAGAGAACGTTAAGCTTTGGAATCTGCATTTGAGTTGAAAGGCCATTTTGCCGTGTAGTAGCTGAGTGCCCTGGGCAGAGGCTTGGATTATCCATCTGCTTGTCACAGGAAGTAAGGAGCACCATAGAACATAACACAGTTAAAGTTGAAGAGATTTTACTCATTGTGCAGGAAGGGTCACAATAGAGGTTGTAATAGTTGTAATGATAGCTATAATTTCAGTAAAAATCACTATAGAGGTAGAGAAGTAAGGTGGCGCCTGTGGCTTAAGGCATAGGGCACCAGTCCCATATACTGGAGGTGGTGGGTTCAAACCCAGCCCCGGCCAAAAACTGCAAAAAAAAAAAAAAAAAAAGAAGTAGAAAAGTGATATATTTGTTTTGCAGGATTACAGTAACAAAATACCACAGACTGGGGTTGGCTTAAAAAACAGAAATTTTATCTTCTTTTTCTTTTTTTTTTTAAGATGGTATTTACTTATTTATTTACTTATTTTACTTTACATTAAAGATTTATTTTTTCTTTTTTTTTAACTTTATTCAAGTTAATATAAGAGTACAATATTTAGGTTACATTGTTCTCACTTCCAGGGCAGAGTTCCATTTGTAGAAGAGCCCCTAGTGCCCAACAACCCAGAAATTTTATTTTCTTATAAGTTTGTAAACTAAAGTTCAAGATTGATTACTTTTTATCTAAGGCCTCTCTCCTTAGCTTGTAGATTTGCACCTTCACTTGGTCTTTTCTTTGTGTGTGTCTGTGTCCTAATCTTCTCCTTTTATAAGGAACCAATCATACTGATCTCCTTAATGACCTCATTTTAAGATAATTACAGTTTTAAAGACCCTATTTCCAAATGCTGCCGTCACATTCTGAGATACTGGGGGTTAGAAGTGCAACATATAAGTTTTGATGTGGGGACACAATTCAATCTATAATACTAGATCTTACATGTAGCAATTTTCCCAAGGTCAGGAATCCTTTAAGATGCTGAGGTTTATAGAATTTAGGACACACAACCTTGTAAGTAATAACCCCCATAATGATCTGGGCAGACATTGGCCCTCAATTGAGACAGTGGCACCCATTAGTGTGAAGATTAAAAATTTCATGGAGGATTATGTGTGGGTTATATGAGGATGGTAAGGATGAGGGGATAGCGACATTTTAATTAATATAGATCAGAGATTCATGCAAGAGCACTCCTGTATAATGAAAAATTATCCTGCTTTCTCTATTACTTTTGAAAGTCGATCAGGTATTCGGGTAGATTAAAAACTCCTTAAAATAATATGTGCCAAGATCACATTTACTTTACATCTGAATGTACAGAATTTATTTCATTGCTATAAAATGCACTGAATTTTCAGGAACACAACTTTGGTGTAAATTAAGAAGAGTAGATTCTTTTAAATTCTGGCCAAAAAATGTTTACCTTTTAGAAAATCAAAGTTACAGAAACACTTCTATTCATATTTATGATCCCATCACAGTACATCTGCTCCTCTGCATTTTCACCAGTGCTATTCATGATGAGTTTGTATGTGGATATAGGTATCTTGCTACTTTATTATAACTTTGTATAATGGCATGCCAGAATTCTTATGAGAAGTAGTTATAATTTTATTATAATATACTTTCTTTAATTCCTCTCCTATATTACAATTAAGGCATTGCATCTATTTTTAAAATTGTGTGTACATATAGTTCATATTATCTATGGGCTTCATTTGAGGGTAATAAAGTGAATGCTTGTGAAAGATTTGTTATAAAAGGAGGGATTGGATCAATAGGATTCAAAAACAACTACACTCAGCAGTGCCTCAAGCATTTGAAAGGCTAAATCTGGTTAAGGGGTGAATACTGGGATGCTGGAATTGAATCCAAGCCATTCATAGGCAGAAGGGGAAACTGAGGCTAAGAGAGGACAGGCAACTTGCTGAGGTCTCAGAGTCGGAACTGTATAGTCAGACCATATTGTAGAAGGTTTACTGTGTTTGAACCTGGACTCTAGACAGGGTTTCCCTGCCCCACTTTCATAGAAATACAATCCAAACCATGAGCATTGGGTCTGGAGAGAGACAGCAGAGTTAACAGACAAAGCTCCCTGACATGCCTCCTCTATTGATTTCCTTCTAGGGGATGGTAGTTTTGTTTGTTCACGGCTCTAAATGAATGTTTCAAGTTTATTATGTTCAATATAAAGTTTTATAAAGGAAGAAGATAAAACACGGTAATTAGCTTATTGTCGTGAACTTACTAACAGGCTATGATGGCAGTCCCCATGGGGATATCCCTTCTGTGTAACACTCTTGAAAGTAAATATTACTTTGTATTTAGCTTTGCTCCTACTTATTTTATGGTAAGTCACAGGACTCTCCCAGAGCACCCCTTTCTGAGTCACTTAGAAAGTCACCAGGGCTCCGAGTGATATCTTGGTAACTTAAAGCCCTTGATTGGCAAAGCAAATTCCATCAAAATTTGTAATGCTCTTCCAACATCTAGATTGTAAATCAGAGTCCTTAGAATGGCATTGAGCTTCTCCCTGTAATACAATTCCCCCCTTGTTCAGCTTCATTTCCCATCTTACCTCTTCCAAACCATGTCCAATCCAGCCCCACCAACTATAAACTATCCATTCCCCAGCTTATTCAGCTAAACTGTGTCTGACATTTGGTTTTCCTCATCTACTTGATCATTTACAATCAGTACTGGGACTCAGCTCGCGTGATTAGCATGCCTTTCGCATCACCACTTACTTTTCCCTTGCATATTCTAACGTTTCCCCACAGTAGTGCTCTTCACCTTAGAGTGTCATTATTGTGAGCCTATTTCTGGGGATTCCCACCCAAGAATTCATTCATTCTTGCATTTCCAGAGACTTAGATAGCTGTTGAGATAGTGTAGCTTAGTAATGGTCACTGAACAGAAACAAAAGAGAAAATTGATGAGTACAGAGTATAGAGTGTTTGATCTCATATTTTCAACAGTGGTTGATTTGTTTTCTTTTTTTGGTTGTTTCCTTTTACACTGAGCCTTCTCTCCCTTCCAGAACCAAGAGCCACGTCTTTTGAAATACACCACAAATGAGTGGAAATCTCTTTATTTACTTGCATATAATTCCAGGCACAACTGTTTCACATTGAGGAATATCTGTCTCTCTTCATCTCCCTCTCCCTCTCCCCCTCTCCCTCTCTTTCCCTCTTTCTCTCTTCTCTCTCCCCTAGAGTGAGGGATGAGAATTGATACTGAAGTACTGGGAGTAATTAAGCAAAGTTGTTGGTCTCCAGGTGAAAGCAGAGTTTCCTTAAAAGTTATAAACTGGCAAAGTCAACCCTGATGCCCAAGACTCAACCCTCAAGGTCTCTGAGTCTTTGCAAGAAGCTTGGAATGTAAGTTTTCTGGTGGAATCATTGGTACTTTACCAATGGCCATGGCGCTCCCTCTTCTGCTGAACTTACCAAAGCAGATGGGGGAGCTAAGAGGAGACTGGTTCTCCCACGCACACCTCACAGATTGCCAGAGAAGGGCATCGTGCAGACTTTCGAGAAAGTGATTTATGTTTGTGTGTAGAAAAAATTAACAAAAACAAGAAGATATTCATTGAAGAATTATTGAAATTAAGAAACTAATGAAGAAATGAAATGCATAACACTACTGATACATTTAAATTATGAGACATCTACATAACGAAATATTGGGAAACCATTAAATACTGTATTTAGTAATTCAAAATTCTACTACTATGAATAATATCCAAAACAAAAACCACAGCTGGACAAAGTTTAAACATTCACTAGGTTCATCTTTCTATCAAGTTCATGATATACTATACTTATTATTCTCATGAACAATCATCTAGAAGGAATAAAGTAGCCTAGAAGGAATCGAGACCAAAAAAAAAAAAAAAAAAGTAAGGCCTTGCTTAGCATTACATTGTTAGTAAGAAATGGAAGCTGGTACTTAAAACCAGATGTGCTAACTTAAGAAGTTCATGTCCTTTCTACTATAAGGGAGAAGGAGGGGGCGGAGGGAGAGGAAGAGAAGATCAGCTTGTGATTTGATCATATTCATTGTTTTCTTTTCTTTTCATTTTTCTATCCTTCCTAAACATTCTACGGGAAGGAAGCATTCCTCGCATAATACACACATGGAAATAACATAAGAAAAAGGAATTTTTTTTCTTGTATGTATCCCAATAGGAAGGCATCCACCTTGCAATTGTGACAGAATCCTCGTGTACCCACTGAGCAAAAACTTGGCAAGATGTTCCTCTCTCACAAAAGAACTTTAATATTTCCTTTCTTCCCCCAACAAGTTCTGCTGCATTTATACCATTATCCGAGATGAAACAAAACAGAGCAGATCAGGAGGGACGGAGTGGTCAATGTGACAAAAGATCCAGTCTGGTTGAAAAGAGTAGCAACAAAGAGAAGCTTTCTGATTTGGTGATTAGAAGGGATCGGCAGTACTCGCTGAAGTCAGTGGGGTATCAGGGTCCAGAGCCAGACCAGAGTGTGAAATGAGACAGAGAAACGAGGAACATGTCAGCAGGTGTACTCCACTTTCAATCCATGGGAGACTAATAGCGTGTCAATTGAAGTGAGCCCATCTTTTTATGAAGGGTGCCCATTGTGATTCAACAATCATTTCAAATTTCTCAACTGCAAATATTCATACACACTTGACAGGAGGTAGAAATTGGTGCCCGTGGGCTCTCAAAAAGGGCTGAGATTAAGCCGTGTTGGACGGCCATCTTAATATTCTCTTAATTTCTAGAACAGGGTGGGTTTTTTTCCAATGACTTTATCTTAAAAACGGAGCTGTCAGTGCCATAGAGTTATGGTGTGGATTAACTACTGATTGAATCCTTGTGAACTAAGTATTCTTGCTCCATGTCGCTTTCTAAGAAAACAGTTGTATGAGAAAAGCAATTGCCATTAGCTCAGCCTGCCCCTCAGAGAATTTAATGAAGAGAAGGAACCTGGGGAGAAAAACAGCACTTTTCAGATAAAGGCTGGATACCTCATTTCCCCCCAGCTTCCCCGTCCAAACTGGTCTAAGCTGGATCCGTTTTTCTCCTGCCCTCTGCAAGGCTTGCTGGTTGGCTTTCCTTTCCGTAAGTGGCAGCCTCCAATTTAACATAGTTATTGGCATTCTCAAGTGAGCCTTCAACAGAACTGAGCCATTTAAGGGTTTGCCCTCATCTTGTTATAAATTAGTTTTGAATATCGCTCAGTATGCGCAACATTCCACTACCCGAGTTAGAACTCCTTATTAGACGAGGAAGAATTTGCGTTTTAATTAGTTTTACCTCTGGTGTACGAAGCCCACTGAGATTACCACACTTAGTAAAATTTAATTAACTTGACAAAAGATCCTAATTGTTTTCATGCCACTGGTCCTTTGCAGGGCTAAAAATAATGCCCTCCAAATTAAGCAGCCACCACAAAGCTTCATTTTGACTGTCCTATATTTAAAAAACAAACACAAAAAGAATTATAATTCACATAAAGTTTTTCTTCGTCAGACCCCAGTGCAGTTGGATACAGAGGCAGAGAGTTATAAACCATTTAATAAAGGATATTTGGGGGTAGGGATGAGTGAGAAGAGAATGGGGAATAGATACCTCTTCTCACCTTCATTCTTGTGGAAAGCTTTGTGAAAATGAGATGAGGAACACATTGATTTGTTCAATTCCTCAAAGACTCAAGCAGACATAATATACTGTGTGAATTAATGATGAAAGTTTATAAGTTAAGAACACTGAATGAATGAATATTCATATTTACTTACTCCTTTAATGTGTGTAGGTACCGACAGTTGGGTCAAGGGCTCACGATGGAAGTATTTAACCTTTAAAAGCCTCAGTCCTTTGCAATGTCATGACCAATGTGTGGTTTTCTTATCCCCTGCTCGTTCTGGCTAACATCGTATCACTTCACAACTGGCATTTTTTCCTTGCTCCTTCTTTTGCGTGCCTTTTGTCTCCTTAGTTTATGATACTAACTGCCTTGGAAGGCAGAATCTTGAAGTAGTGCTGCTGGGTTTTTGTTGGTTGGTTTGTGGCACTGTAGCAAGAACAGATTCTCACCTTGACATTGACTTTGTAGAAGAAAACCTTCTTTGTGCTTCCTACTTCTCTTAGAGATGAAGAAGTTAGAATTGCCTCTCCCTGGTGGAAATGGCTGAAGGATTGAATGAGACAGTAAAATAATGCAAGTGGGCGAGGATTGGCCAAGAGTTGATGCTCTTCATTATATTTTGAGCATGACTTCTAAGAGTCAAGTCAGTTCTCTCCACTCTGATCCTACCGGGCCTAATTTTCTTACTTTCTCCCCTGAGCCACCATATAATTGGAGAATGCCCAGGCCTATCAATGAGCCCATTTGACTCATGATAGGTTATTGACCTAAGAATACTTGTGTCACTATTATTGCAAAACACTACTGATCTATTTACTGTTATAGTTCCTTATTGTGTAATGGACACAAGGCTAAGTCCACAGCAAAAGCTCTGTCCAGCTTGGCTGTATAAAACAAAGAAAAAGTTGATATTGAGGATGAGCTGAAACATTTCAAAAGCTCTCATTTTTACTTAATTAGAGACTTGGGGTATTTCACCACAGGCTGGAATTCCGTGGCTATGTCCTGCAAGTTTATTATTATTATTATTTTTAGTTTACTTTCTTTGCTCTGTGTCTATCCTTCTTCTCCTAACAGTTAAAGAGGACTCTGGTACAGTTGTTTTAACTTTGCTGCTCACCATTTCTCAAATAGTCCAGTAGTGTCCTTCTCCTCTCCCGTTTAGTCACAGCTCCCCCATGCCAGATGTTCCATTTGGAACCTGCCCCTCCTTCACTTACCATGGTCCTGCTCCAGCTGCCAGTCACAGCATTCTGTCTCCCTGAGGATGAGCCTGTGACCCACGTCTGCTTACTTCGGGAACCCCATCCCTCTGGCCACGCAATCGCACAATGGTGAGTCCGTCCCCAGCCCGGACCAGACAGCTTCCCTGGACTGTGTGTAGGCTAAGTGAGCTCTCTATTTGTTTCCGATCCATCCAGTTCAGCTCACTGGAGCCTACAGCTAATATCCCGGAGCCTCTCTTTTCTGACAACACAGAGGACGTGTGACCATGGAAGGAAAGACTGAAGGCAACCTATTGAGAGAACTGAAACAAAACATGGGAGAGGGAAAGAAAGGAAGAAGGCGAAGAGAGGAAGAGAGAAAGAGAGGGAGATGACAGTGTTCTTGGACATTTGGTTCCAATCTCAGACTTTCTCATCACGTGGGAAAGTAAATCCCTCTTTTCCTCTTAAGTTAGTCTGCTCAGACTTCTTGCTACAGAAAGACTTTTCCGGTGTGGCTCCTGTGGCTCAAAGGAGTAGAGCGCTGGCCCCATATGCCAGAGGTGATGGGTTCAAACCCAGCCCCTGCCAAAAAAAAAAACTGCATAAAAAAAAAAATAAAAGAAAGACATTTCCCTATTATTTTGTACTTTAACCTCCCATTCAATTTATCATGCCTTGTTTCTTCACATTTTTTTTCTTCTTTTTTTTTGGCCAGGGCCAGGTTTAAAACCACCACCTCCAGTATATGGGGCCGACGCCCTACTCCTTGAGCCACAGGTGCTGCCCCACATTTCTGATCTTTCTTCGTGAACATGACCAGCTCTAAGAATCAGGGCTTCAACCAGTGTGCAGTGTGAGAACATGGGTCAAATCCTATGGGTTCGTGAGTGTGCTAAGGATGTGCGTGTCTGTGGACGTAGCCACCTCCATCCTCAGCACACACCTATCTCCAGTCAGTGTTCATCTTTAGCACCCCAGAAAGACGCCCTTCCAGAAGTTCAATACATACTCACCTACAAATCCTGATGAGGTCACCCACTGAGAATCTTTCAGCACTGAGAACCTTTCCACGAATAAATGAACCAGATTCAAAGGGTAGCCAGGAACAAATGAAAACTCTTCTAACCCAGTGGGCTTCGCAAGTCAGATTTACAGCTCAGAAATGGGCCTCTTCCACTAGGGGCGGGTAGCTCTTCTAGGCAATCTCCCCTACACAACATAAGAAAGAATTTTGAACCGTATTTTGAATGGGATGATGTAATCCTCATTATTTAAGTACCATATATTTCTAAGGTCAGTCATTATTATAATGTTTATGAAATTTGACAATCACACATTTTAAGCATGAAGGAGAAATGTGCTTATAATTGATATCTATATTGATATCTATCTATCTTTATATTTTTTGAGACAGAGTCTCACTATGTCACCCTCAGTAGAGTGTCATGGCGTCACAGTTCACAGCAACCTCAAGCTTCTGGGTTTAAACAATTCTCTTGTCTCAGTCTCCCAAGTAGCTGGGACTACAGGTGCCCATCACATCTGGCTATTTTGTTTGCTTGTTTAATAGTCTAGGGTGAGGTTCGAACCCACCAGCTCTGGTGCATGTGGCTGGCACCTTAACTTCTGAGCTATAGGCACTGAGCCTGATATCTAATTTATGTACATATCAGTATCTATATGTATATATCCATCTCCCTTTCTTGTTCTAAAGTTCCCAGGGAATAGGTTTATAATATTTGTGTTATTGCAGAAAATTAACTATTGCTGAGTCTTGTTTCATTAACTTGCAGTGACCCTTATTCAGCAAACCTTTAATTATCACCTACTATGTGCTGACACAAGGAGCCAGGAAAATAAGAATAAATGAGAAACAGTTTCTATCCTTACTATATAGATGACAGCCTACGTAGTCTGGCCAGGACTTTATAGTCAGTTACACTTTTAGTTTTATGATTTTTATTCTGTTTTTTTTCTTTTTAATGTGCATTTGTCCAAATGCTTTTTCAACTTCACAAGCTATCAAGTAATTTCTGATCCATCCAATGTGAAATTGGTGTTTCCTTTTCTAAATTCTCATAGTATATTAGCTATATTTGTCTTGTGACATATGAGGTTGGACAATTAAGTTAGTGAACTCATCCTAGAAAAAGTGCTCCATACGTCATTGCTGAATATCACTATAGTCCATATTCACATATGACCCCTTGGGAAGCTACGCACTGACACCAGTGTCTAGGCTCCTCTTCAATACAATTTTGGAGCTCTTTTTCTGGAATGGCTGTCAAAGCTGTAGTCATATGAGGTCTGATGATGAAATTCACAAACTTATCCTAGAAAAAGTGCTTCGAAGGGTACATTAGGCACCAGCGCTGGTACATGGTTCCCCAAGGGGAGCACTTTGAAGGCGACTGTACTGATAATCAGCAATGAGGTGTGTGGCACTGTTTCTAGGGTGAGTTCATGAACTTAGCTGTCCAACCTCATGTAATGCATTTGGTCATTTAGCATTTAGTAGTTTACTCATGCCCACGCCATCTCTACAGATCTGTAATTCTATCATGTACATATGTGCACACATGGGATGTGTATTCCTGTGCATCTAATGTACATAATGTGGGCGCATCTGCATTCTTGAAGCACCTGTTATAGATACTGCTATACGCAATTTGACATTTCGTAGGTGTTTGAAAAATAAAAGGAAATGTTCAGTGACTGTATAAGTGACTGACTAAAATTCCCGTGGAGCGGCTCCCTTCCCGACAAGAAGTATTCATTAGAGAAAGTGAGATGGTTGCATTTCCCAATACAAAACGCTGAGCCTGTCTGTACTGCACAGGGCAAATCACTTCCCCATGACTCAAGCCACTGTTGGAGAGGTAACATAACAAGTTCCTGCAGTGACCAGCAGAAAGATGGCATTCATCTCTAAAATTGGCAGTCCTATGTCCTATAGATGGAATATTCATTTAGGAAAATCACAAGGATCCATAGCTCAAAGGTCATCAAGGGAGACGACAGGTTATAATTTCAATGTATGTCCTGCCACCAGTTAATGAAAAGGAAAAGGGCCCGTTTGTCACATCTGAGCGATAAACCCTTTATGTGCCTCTTTATTGGACAAGAAGCCCTGTAAGCTGTCAGCAGCCGCGGTCCAGGCAACCTAATCTGAGAAATGGAGTGAGGTTTATCTTATTTGTCAAAAGGACTGTCCAGAGGGAAAGAAGTGAAAGCAGCATTCGTTAAACACATGAAGCGTGTACAGAACATGTGCCAAGCTTAGCAAGAGACACTTGCACAAGGCAATTATTAACCTGAGAGTCATCATAGCCTCATGAGGCAAATGGTGTCATTTCTATTTTCTAAATGGGAGCACTGGAGTCCTGAGGGGGTGATGGGGCTTAGCAAGATCCTATAGATCAGTGATTCTCATCCTTCCTAATGCAGTGACCCTTTAATATAATTCCTGTGGGTTGTGACCCAGAGGTTGAGAACCACTGCTATAGATGCAAGAGGAAATTGGGATCGAACCAGCACCCGGCAGGTTGAAGCCCATATAGGTGTCAGCCTCTCCCCTCACTGAGCTGCCTGGAGTGGAGATAGCCTCGAAGAAGAAATACATAGATGGAACCCCAGAATGATCCCCTCGGTCCCCAGCTAGATCTCCCATGTTCCTTCTGGCTGACATTCAGGCAACTCAGCTCCCTTGTGTATAAAGTGGGAGTAATAAGACGTGTTAGGGAGTTGTTTAAACACTGGAAGATTCTTGAAGCTTCTGTACATCACTCTTGCAAATGCCAGAGCATTTTACTTCCACTTTCACATAGGGGAATATTTTTTTACTGCAAAGATGAGAATAATGCCACATACTAGAGAGAGAGAGCTCTTTTATTTTTTATTTTGTTATTCATCTATCTCATTCATTTATGATCCAGTCCATTAACTTTAACACTAGCACTGGGAATTGGGGATATAACTTCTCCTCTATAGCATGGAAACAGTGGAATTAATTTCGAATTCTTGGATCTCCCCACAAAGCCATGCACCCACTCACTATGAAATGTATAGACATCCAATGAATACTTCCTCCCCAAATTCCTGAGTTGTCCTACAGGAAAAAGAGCAGGCAAAGGATTAGATTCAAAGAGAGCTTCAATCTAATCCCAAATGCTACCATCAAAGTCCCTACTGGGCACAGAGTATGCTATTCTGGTGATGAGTACACTGGAAACCCTGAATTTAGCATGATACAATCTATCTTTGCCTGAAAACCGCTCTCCTTTTTACCTTGTTCCCTAATCCTCCTTGCTATGCCTGCAAATAAATCTGCTTTGCATTATAAATAAGTATAAAGAGAATGCTATTTGAACACTAAAATATATATATATATACATATAATCGCTTGTACCCACTAAATATTTTTTTAATTAAAAAAAGCTCTATAAATCAAAATCATCAAGTCAACTTACCTTTCTGAGGACAAGCCTCTTCACCTATAAATTGGGGTCGTTATCTAATTCACAGTCATATTCTAAACATTAAAAAGGATAATGTAGGTAGAATTCCTGCTCGGTAATACTCTCAGCCATCACACAAAAGTAGTTCTCCCAGGGTTCACGCTCCTTCTTAGGCATAGTGTATCTCAGTGCAGGTAGGGAAAACACCTGCAGGACACATCTCTGGGAGCCATCCAGAATTTTGTGTCCCTTATGGACACCAAGGTTAGATAAGCTAAACCATTAGCCAAAGAGCAGACCAGAAGAATAATGTATGCAGGTGAGTGGGAGGGAGATTTTATACAGTGTGCTTTCTCGGGCATAGGGAAATTTCAGTAAACAGTGGAGGCTGATAGAGGGTGTGAAGAATCATATAGATAAGAAAAGAGGACTGGAACGATTTACAGTGCGATTTTCTGATTATGTTCTAGTCCCTTTATGAAGACTGGTTTTTGCCTAGACAGTTTTCTAACAGTCTTTTCCGTGGTGAAAAGGGTACATTGTCACTCCATTTAGCTGTCACTAACCAAAGGAATTGAGGAACTTGGTTTTTCCACGATGATGGCAGAGATGCAGTTAGTTGAGGGTAAGACCAATCTGCTCATTCGTTGGTCTTGGGAGAAGACACAGATGAGTGTTTTGTGGGCCTCAGCTTGCAATCCCTCAATGGGATCATCCCTATTTCTTTCTTTTTCTTTAAATTTCATGGTAATATGAGGTTACAGACAATTAGATTACATTGTTTACATTGTTATCCCTATTTCAGAAAAGAAAACTGAGTCTTCCAGAGGCTCATCAGATTCCTCATGGTCACATGGCTGGTTAGAGGCACAGCTGGAAGTAAACTCAGTCCTATCTTATGCCTGAAATATTGGGCACTGCCAAACTGTGAATTGAGGACAATTGCCTTTAAAAACAAATAGGATCTGTGTCTGAAGGGAGGACATGAACATTAATGATATTCTCACTTAGAGCTCCCATGTGCTAAAAGCTTCACACAATCCTGAAGAGGAGGTATTATTACCTCTAAATTTAGGGGGAAAGAAGATGCTCAGAGAGGCCAAGCAACTTGCCAAGGACACACAGCTTTTTATAGGCAGACCTGGAGAATTTCATCTGACACTGAATTTGTGTTTAGGGAAAGGTATTCTGTATCCTCATGAGAAACATCTGTCTTGCCATAATTAGTCTGCGTCAGAGTTGGCAGCACTGTAAAGCATATTGTGTGTAAAAGTTTGACAGAGGAGTTTTCTAGGGCTAAAAGAAATCCAGGGAAATGGGTGAAATATATACGTTCATCTAGGAGGGTGCCGACTCTGGAAATGTTGACTTGGAGAGCAGGAGATTGTGTCTGAGCCCCACAAAGGATACAGACGAAGCCTTCAGGAAATACTTGTTAAGTAAGGGAAATTAAATGAATGGGGACTCAGACCACTGCCATTAAGGAAGAGTTTTCACAGTGTCCCAGTGCTCTTCCACCTGTTCCTAGGTGGCTCCCGAGGACAAGAGGAGGATTCCCTGCCCGCCTTGCAAAGGTAGACAGGTCATTCACTGAATCCTAGGCCAGAGCACACAGTTGCACACTTCCTACGTCAGGGCCCTTGAGATGTAGGCAGAAGAAACCAATCCCCTGCTCTAATAGTGTTTTAATGTCACCAACAAATTGTTTGGGGCTGAAGAGCCATAAAAAAGTCGAAGAGAAGGAAATAGCTGGAAGAAACATTCTAGGAAGAGATGAAGGAGCTAAAAGGCCCGGCCTCACATTGAGCCGACCAGGCTCATCATTGTATGTGTTGATTTGTCCAAACATAAGGAGGCCATGAGGCAATGAAGTAGTCTAGGTTCTTACGAATGAGGCAGTTGGAGAACAAAGAGGGTAAGATTTTTCCCCAGTGTGTGGCTCAGAATATGGAAGCCCAGGCTCTCACCAGTACACCAGTATGGTCCTTGGGGCTGCAGATGTCTGCTCAAAGCATGACACTCCCTGCCTTCTGTTTTAATTCCTTGGGGATCTGGGAAGAGGCTGGAGGCAGTAACAGCCACACTCAGTTTGGCTGAGAAGATATGGTGAGGGCATAGGATGGGCATAGGATATAGCCTGAGGCCCTTGGGCTGCAGGTCAAGTTGGGAAGGGGGAGGTGCAATCAGAGGTCACTCATGCCTCCCAGAGCCTCCACTGAGGTTTCACCCTGAGAGCAAGGCAGCCAAACAAACAGAACGGAGCTTCTTCTCTACTCAACTCTTATTCCTAGACCCTCAGCCACACTGGGAAAACCCACCTCCAAGAACAGCTGCTGAAAGTTACCCTCCCTCCCATCTTTGCCCTTTGTGTCAGCCCTCCTGCATTTTTAAGATACTAAAATATTGTATGCCACAGCATTTTTATTAAGTAATGAATTTACAGCAGCCACATTGGAACCACTTTGGAAGCACATTTCTCCATGAGAACATTGGCTTGATGGATGACAACATTTGAAGCAGGAATCCCACACACAAAGGACTTACTGGGACCTGAAATGACTTGTAGGAAATGGCAGGCCACCTCGCTGACCTTTGCTTCCCGCAAATAACACTCATCTTGTCCCTGTTTACTGACACCCACGGCTGGTGCCTAATGAAAATGTTCTTCTTATGAGCTGCCATTCTTTCTGGAGAAGAATGCACCAGAATAACGCACTTGTCTACCCCTGGGTACATACAGGGGTGTGTGTATTAGCAATGCTGAAAGAAGGATGAAGCTTCATAATGACATGTGCTTCTTTTCCAAAAAAAGGATGTCAGGTGTTTCCAATAATGTTCATCTCAAGGGTAGAATTGCTGGCCTACTTGGCATGAAGAATATGATCCTGATTCTTTATCCCTGACTTCATAGTGCGGGGGCTACGTCAGAGGAGAAGGTCTAAATCACTCTCTTCATTTATTTTATTGCATCGGTAAGACGTGGGGAAGGAGCAGGCAAAATTACCACGATTTGGGGAGATCGTGCACAGTTGGTTGGCTGACACTTCAGGATGGACACCTCCATTTACCCTTTGGAGCAAATCATGATTTCTTAACTCCATGCCATTGCATTTTAAGTCACCTTTGGAATTTTATAATCTGTAATTGATTGGTTTAGTGAACTGCAGCTTAATTGAAAAATATGATGTCCTAAAAGCTATTTTAATTAGCCATTTACACAAGCCTTTAGCAGCTGAGCTGCAACAGGCACAACGAAAATAAATAAATGAATGAATGACTAAATAAGTAGATGAATGACTTGCCAGTTCTGTCTGATGGCCCTGCTTGATTTCAGGACACAGAACTGTGATCTGCAGCGCGAAGGGTAGTTAGAGAAAGGCTAAAAACAGCAAAACAGCACCTCTGAGATGACAAATTTTAGTCCAGGAAAAAGTAGCTGATTTTTTGCCCTAGTTATCATATCCCATTGATTTTCCTTCATTCACTTACCCAGCTGCTGTTTCAAAAATAAGGTCTTTGGACAAAGCTTATTTTAGACTTTAAATCACGGGTTCTTTACAAAACATTACAGAAACACACTTCATAAGGAAGTTCTCTATATTATTTGGGGGGTCATGGGATCTGAAAATAAAAACCTATGAATATTATGTTTCAAGATCTACTTTTAAAAATCTGATTTCTCTCAGTTGGAATGACTATTACAGTAGCATGTGTACACTTGTCGAAAGTCATTCAACTCCAGATTAAAGAAGTGTGTATTTAACATACATAAAGCATGCCTTTATTAAAAACAAGTATTAGGGATAAAACCATCCATTGTACTTGAATTCTTGTCCTCCTTGGCTATTTAAATACGGGGTGGCCATAAAGTTCATGTGCAAAGAGAAAGGAGTGTTGATTAAGACAGCTACTAATCACTAGTGAAAAAAATACAAAGTTAAAGGTTTTCGGCTACTTCCTCCCCATCGTCCCCTCTCTCCCTCCCTGCTCTCTGTTCTCTTCTCTCTCTCTTTCTCATCTCTTCCCCCAACTCTCTTCCCTTTCTTTAATATAAAATAAACGTATAATTTTATATCCTAAAACAAAAAAAAAAAAGTTTTTCTGCTAGTTTATATTTTAAAAGATTATCGTCATAATGTACCTTCTGGATTCACAGCTTTCGCTTTCAAATGAACCAGACAGAAACATCTCAAATGGAAATCTTTTCAAACCCAAATGACCTGAAATTGTACCACTATAAGTCTTGCAGGAATTTATAAAAGAAAAAGAAAAGAATGTGAGAGGGCTGGGAGTAGAAAGGCCAGCATGTTTATGATGTATCTTACCATCCAATTATACTGTTAGCCCACAAGGATAGGGTGACCAGACGTCCTGCTTTTGAACAATTTGTCCCATGTCCCGTGGTGTTTTAAAAAAGTCTCGATTTTTGAAAAGAATGTACCAACCGCGGGAGAACAAGAAGGGAATATATGGTTTTCGGCTGCCATGTGGCTATTTCGCCAGAATGAGTTTTATATTATTTTTGTTAATTTTATAATGTTAAACTGTAATAATAACAAATAATTGCTGAGAAGTGATTATCGAAACTGCTTATCAAAGTTTGCATTGTTGTCAGGCCCCACCCTGCCCCGCCCCCCCATGTTGTCCCGCCTTACCGATGTTAAAATCTGGTCACCCTGCACAAGGACGAAATTCTCTCTGAATACCACTTAGCTGTTCCTTGTTCGTGGAACTAATTTTCTTCCAATTTGTCACTATTTCATAAAGTTTTGTCCGTCATAAGCATATTTGAGAAGACTGAAGTGGCAAGTTGATAGTTTACGCTAAAAGAGACAAAAAATGGGCCGGGGGCACAGCAGCAACATTTAAACATTGGGAGGAGAATGTGATGTTTGGAAGGGGCAAGCGGACAATGAAGGAGAAGGAAATTCTAACCTGCCCTCTTCTCTAACTGGTAAATCTATTGAGGATTATTTAAACAGGTTCCTTTTTACCAATAAAAATCCTGGTGGTTGTTTGCATTCCTGCTAAATGTCCCCAGACGGGCATCTGCAAGCTTAGCAGAGTTGAATACCAAAGTATTCCAGGCACACTTGGAACACTAGCTGGAACGTGTACAACTCCTGTGGAACGTTAAACTCTAGACCAAAAAGGATGCGGAGCTCAAAGATGACGCACTGAAGAGATAAAAGGGAGTAAAAATTATCTTAGAGGCATTTTTTTGTCCTGAATTTTCCTGTCCAGCCCCCCCAACCTCCCACAAGATTATTGTTTTTGCCACTGCAGCCTGAAGATGGAAGGTGTGAGATATGAAAGTTGCATATTTAAGTCTCTGCATTAGGAAGATTGATCTCCTTGAAACAGAACTGAGTTGAAGGGTGTGTCTGCCAAAATGCATTTGCCCAAAAAGGTTTGGCCTGCCCTTAACTTTTTTTTCTTGTCTGTGTATTGTGATCCTTTGAGTTATTAAGATAACATCAAAGGGAAGACCTTCTCTGATGCTGTTGTGCCCACCCCGGGGGTCGCCTACCCAAAGACCACTCACAATCACAAATCGATGCAAAAAGCAAGAGGCAGGTTTATTGCTGGCGCG
>NW_003852546.1:3915367-3983265 GCF_000181295.1 Otolemur garnettii | reverse complement strand
GGACCCGTCAGTCCTTCTCCTTATCCCTGTTTCTGAAGGCTGAAAACGAGAACAAAGAACAGGCAATACTTGCTGGGCCCGGACTTACCTCCGACCGTGAGTGGGTGGTCTCGGGGGGCTTCCTCTCCCGGACGAGCCCCCAAAATGTTGTGCCCACCCCGGGGGTCGCCTACCCAAAGACCACTCACAATCACAAATCGATGCAAAAAGCAAGAGGCAGGTTTATTGCTGGCGCGCCAGGGTTCCTCAGCCACAAGGGGGAAGGAACCCCGAGAGGCTGTTACAGGCTGCTTTTAAAGCGAAAAACTACATGCAGGGGGGGTGAGGGGGCGTTACGGTATGAGGCGGTTGGTGATTGGGGAATTCATAACTTGCAGGGTTGCTGGGCAGTTTTGCTCTGGGGACTTTTTGCGACGGTTATTTTTAGCGCGGGTATGAGGGAGTAGGGAGAGGGTAGGGTGTTGCCTCCAGGTGCAAGAGTCTGATATGCGGGTAGAATGTTTTCATTGTTTTAGGGCCTCCTTACTGCCCTGTGGCCTAACAATGCTTGCTGTATATTTTAGACAGCCTTTGTATTAAATTATGTCTCTTGGCTTAATCCATACTGTATTTCCAAAGCTTTCTTATTCTTCCTATTATTTATGAGAGAGACAGAGAGACTACTATGTGGTCTTACTAACAATCTGTTTGTGAAATACAATCTCTTGTTTCATCTGTAGACTAAGAAACATTCTTTCAATTCCCCTGCCTTTGGCTGCCTTGGGTAAAAAGCCCCGCCCATGTTTTGCTCCTATCTTCACAAATCTCTCTGAAAGGATTTTTGGGGTTTGTTAATCAAAGAATGAAATGGTACAAGAATAGTGAAGACAAAGTTTCTTTTCACACACTTTGAAAGTGGAGGGAAGGTGGGTTGAAAGGATGAGTAAGGAGAATGGGCTTAGAAAACACCATGGACCTAGTTCAGTTGAGCAAGATGCTTGTAGGCCCTGGAAGCTAATGGCTTAGAAGCTCTGAGGACCCTCTCAGCACAAGTTGGGAGCCAAAAGAAAGCATGGCCCCTTTGTCCCCAGAGTGGTGAAACACCAGCTCAGCCATCCTCATTGGTACAGTAGCACCAAAGCTTATTCTCCATAGTGGGGGCCAGATGAGATCTCAAGGCTATGAATCATTTCTGTCATTTATTCAAGAACTTTCAAAATTAATATAAAATTCTTAGAGGAGCAAAATTTCCCACAAACTTCAGATGAGAGAATAATAAACTCTTCTCTTGCACTGTGTAGGTGGGAAAACCAAGGACAGATGAGTCTAAATGATGAGGCTTCTACTGCACATGGCATTATACAGATGCAGAAACGTAGGCAATTTTCTTTCTTTCAAGAATGTTCTCTGTGCCAGTCCCAGTGCCAAGTGCTGGGTTGAAGTGACAGGAAGACGTGACCACTGCCCTCATGAAGTGTGCGGGTTAGCAGAGAGACCACCACTGGCAAGCAAATTCAATAGGATGTTTGGCTTCTGTTTTGACTAGTGTGGAGCAAAGAGTTCATTTTGATTTCCAAAATGCAAACAGCATAATTATTTTTTATTATGGAAGCAATACCTGCCCATTCATAAATATTTGGTCATACCATCTGCATCTCCTTCTAACCTAATACTGTTCAACAACACAGAGAGCACACTTTTCTGTGTCAAAACAGGCTTTTTGTTATTTTTTTAAAACAGCTACAAGGTACTTTATTGTACAAATGAATGCTCTTACCTGGTTTTAAGTTCTTTATCTCTTTAAATCATCATATCTTTATTTATATAGGGCTCTAAGTGTGGTTCTCTGTGATTTTACTGGATGGTTTGAAGGCAAATTAGACAAAGTTTTTGAGACTATTTTGTAAGCTCCAAGCACAATGCAAACAATTATTTTTCTGTTTCCTTTCTGTTTCAAAAATAGACTGGTATTTTTTGTTTCAAACCAACCTCCATCTAATCGTAGCTCTACCAATAAAAAGTGACTTTCTGCTTGGTTTATCTCTCTGACAGGTAGTCTCCTCACTTTCTAAACGGGGATGCCTATGTTTGAAGTTTCTCCCATACACCAACGATGTCAATTCAGGTGAAATGTTTAGTTCTGCCCCTGACCTGTACTAAACTGCTGATGTATATTAGGTGCGTCCATTTCTGCCGCTGCTCCCTCCGGGCTTTCATCATCTCTGTACAATTCCTTCCCACCTGGTCTCTCCTCTGTACAATCAGGCTCCCCTCACTGGAGACAGACTGAAAATGCCAATAAACACTCTGTGGTGAAAGAATTCAAATAGTCTTTTGACAACCTTCAGATACGTTCCATGATCGACATTATCATACAGGTAAAGGGGCTCAGAGAAGTTAAGTGAATTCCTAAGATCACCAAGCCTGTAGCTTGTTCTCCATGGTACTGTGCAGACCAGGAGAGGAGAGTCAGAGTTGAATCTGGAAAAGTAGGCAAGGCACAGAAAACACACTTTACATTGCAATAGGAAACCTGAGTTCAAAGAGCTGAGCTCTGGGATGGCAACAGACAATGGGATCCAAGTGGAGATAATCACCAACCCCAAGTAGGGTGAATATAGCAGCCAGGTAGAGCAGAGGATGCTGAGACTCATGGCCACATCACCAAGCCTTGAAGGGACCTGACGATGATGATAATATCACTTATAATTCATTGAACGTACACGCCAGATACTGTTAGAGTTGGAGAGAGAGTTAGAATTGCAGACCAGGACTGACCCTATTGCAGAGCTCACCACATCCTGAATTAGCCCTATATGAGCCACATTAGGGATTCTGAAACAGAGATGCCCACTGTGCCCTCTTTGATTGGAAATTCCAAGAAAACCAGGGAAGAAGCCAAACGCTTGCTCATTCTTATTATCCACATTTTTTTGTCTTTGAATTCATAGATTAAAAAGAAAAAAACTTCCAACTGTATCATTTGTCTCAGAATTCTTTAAGAAAGATAAATGGTGATATATTGCAGGCAAGTATATCTGAATAGCTTGATATGTAGTGAGGAAAGGACCATATATTATGATGGAGGGCAGCATAATAGGAAAAATTCCTTTGCCACATGATAACTTCTGCTTTGAGAATACATTAAAACCCGATGAGAAATCTCTCAGGAGTGTGGTTTGATGGGCTGAGGTAGAGGAAAGCCCAACATAAATAGCTATTTGTATATGAGATCACACACCAAAGAGTTATTTTCACTGAGAGCGAAATGGTAACCACCAGCCCATCGGACAGTGGAATGGAGAAGGCCCTTTATAATGCATGCGCGTGAGTAGGGTAGATGTCTCACAGGGACCCCAGGAGAACGCCGCTGATGTAGTTTCCGAGAAGGGTGATACGACTTTATCCTGAAAAGGCAGCGTGAGTTACAGAAATGCAGTTTTCCCACTTCACCCACACTCATTATCATCAAGAAATGCCTTCATGTTTGATTGCACTTTAAGATGCCTGGGTAGTGCTGGGATGGAAATTTTATAAATTATTCTGATTTCTCGTATGATGTACCTAAGCTGGAAGAAAAGCATCCCATTAATGTGGAATTGCTTTTTTAAAAGAAGAATCTAAGAAAGATAAAACAGATCATCTTACTGTGGGATGGAATGGTGGGCACTGGAATCCTGTTATTCCTCACCCAGGATCGCCTGTGCCTGACGCCAAAGATTATATCATTGTCAAGAAGATCCAAAGAGGGAATTTAGAATTCATGTTATTTATTTATTCATTCATTCAGCAATTTGAATATGCCCTCTATATAACATCGATGCTGAGAGCCAGGTTTACAAAGATGATTAAAGTCTTGCGCATATTCTCAGAGAGTGGAAAGATCTAAATCAACAGTTATGATGCAATGTGGCTAATTCTATAAACGTGTGTTCATGTGTGGGGATGTGCACATATCTGACGGGAATGACACAGTTTATCTTACAAAGCACAGGATGAAAGGAGGGAAGATCACAGACGCCAGCGTCACTGAAGTCTGGACGACAATGAACCCAGCTTCAGGCCGTGAAGTCGAGGGAGGTATCTTAGGACAGATAAAAAGAAGGCGTAGGCCTCAAAGCAGCTAATAATTCTGAAAAAAATGATTTCTCCTAAAGTCTGATGCTTCCTAAAAATAAAAAATGCTTCATAAAAATAGAACTTACTTCTCAGAGTTGTGAATATACAAGGAGATATGTATAAGACCCGAGAAGAGCACCTAATTGATGGTGGATGGCCATAGAAACTCCCAGCTCCCCTACCGTTACTAAGACAGTTTTCTAGCATTTTCTTTAAAATCTCCAGATACAGGGCATCCTATTACTTGACAAAACAGTGCACTTTGTCTGGTAGGGGCACTGTTAGAGAGTCCTTGCCTCTATTCAGTTGAATCGTGCCTCTCCCAGTTCCAATGTTCCCTACAATGAACCTGAACCCTCCTTGCTCATGACACACAGTAAGACAAGATGGGTATCGTCCTCCCTCATTTGACTCTTTAAGTCTTCTCTCAAGTGAGGTGGTAGATTCTCAACTATTTCTGGGAGAGGCAATTCACTGGGGAGCTGAGGGAAGGAAGGCATCAGGTAATAAACTGGGGAGAGTATTACTTCAACCAGTCTTAAAGGAAGAGAAAGTGATCACAGGTCCTTTTGCAATTGTTTGGACGGAGAAGCAGCTCACTTACCTCGAAAGATTTGTGGACTCCTAGACAGATGCCAGATGGCAGTAATTTTCCTTGCAGGCCTATAGTGACGAGACTAATGGGGTTCAGAGGAACCGCAGTGCTGATAAGGATAATGTTCATCCTGCAAGCACATGCACTTAAACCCCTTTCTTCTTGCGTCTTTCGGGTCTTCTGTGCATAAATGTTTAATTTTCCATTTTGCCATCAATCAGCTCGCTGCTCTGGGAAGGGTCTGTGGCTGAAAGCCGCCCAGGGCGGTCTGCCCAGAGCTCCAACTGCACTCAAGGCACCTGGAGAGCTTCTAAAGAGCTGATGTCAGGAGGGGCCCTTGATTAATGCTTCCTTGGGATGGTCTGACACCCTCGCATGGATAGGAGAGATAAGAACCTGGTTGAAGCTGCCAGAAAGTCCTGCTTTGAAGGAATGTGGTCAAGGTGAGATCATTGAGGAAATCCAAAAAGAAGCACAAGGCACAAGGTTGCTTCTGGGGGCTGTGTGTTGGCCTGTAAAGGCCAGGAAGAGAGCAAAAGGTCATTTTGTAGTGCTGCAAGACAACAAGGGACAGGACACGGAGGGACACTGGAGACAGGAAGAATCCACAGACAGTTGAGCAGAAGGTGCCTGGAGATCTGTTCTGAAATGCACGACTTCATCTGTCAGAGGAAGGACTGTCTGTGTCTCCAGCCTTTGGGTCTGCTCCATGGGGATGGAGGTGTCCACAAGCCAGATGTAACTGACAGGCTCTGTGGGGGTGTGGGGGAACCAGTGTGTCGCTGTAGTTTCCCCTCCTTGGTATTTCCCTGATTAGATCCCTCTTTCCACTTGACCTTGGCCAAAGCTTTGCCCCTTTCAGTTTGGATCACCAAAAATGCCCTCTGGTTGGCACCTGACATCCATCCTGGTATTCAGATAACTAGTCTTTAAAATTAGTGATCCTCAAGGTGATTGGGGAAGAAGCTTAGCATCCATCAAGTATTCTTTAAAATTCATGTGAACTAGGGGCTGTGCCTGTGGCTCAGCTGGTAGGACACCGGCTCCATATCCTGAGGGTGATGGGTTCAAACCCAGCCCCAGCTGAACTGCAACAAAAAAAAATAGCTGGGCATTGTGGCAGGCGCCTGTAGTCTCAGCTACTTGGGAGGCTGAGGCAAGAGAATCGCTTAAGCCCAAGAGCTGGAGGTGTTGCTGTGAGCTGTGTGACTCTATGGAGGGCAATAAAGTGAGGCTCTGTCTCTCCAAAAAAAAAAAAATTCATGTGAATTAGTTTTTAAAACAACTACATGCACGCACACACACACACACACACACACACATCCCTATAAAATACAGGATGTCCGTAAAGTTCACGTGCAATTTAAAATAGCTGACTACATATGGACACACTGTACATAAGCACATGGTATGGTTCTATCTACAGGTATATGTATGTGTTGATATAAATATATAAAGACAGTATATAAATATCCTTTATCTGTTTGTCTCTCTAGCTAGCTAGTTTGGTATCCCACTGCTTTATTGTATCATGTGACTGTTTTATTTTATTTTATTTTATTTTATTTATGTTTGAGAGAAAGTCACACTCTGCTGCCCAGGCTAGAGTGCTGTGGTATCAGCCCAGCTCACAGCAGCCTCAAACTCCTGAGTTCAATTGATTCTTCTGCTTCAGCCTCCTGAGTAGCTGGTACTACAGGTGCCTACCCCAACCCCTGGCAATTTTATTCTACTTTTAGTAGAAATGGGATCTTGCTCTTGCTTTTACTCAGGCTGGTCTCAAACTCTTGAGCTCACACGTTCCTCCCACCTCTGCCTCCCAGAGTGCAGGGATTACAGGCCTGAGCCACCTCACTCAGCTGGCATCATGCAACTGTAGATATTTCTCCCATCATTCTTGGATATCTATAAAATGTCTGGTCACAGGGTGTCTTAAAAGTCACTCATAAGCATTATGTCTGTTTGAGATGACTTATTTGTCAGAAGGAGAAAATGTTGACCCTTTACTTTATTGCCAGAGGACTGGAATTATAAGGGATGTCTCCCTTTCTCCCTCCCTCCATCCCTCCCTCTTTCCTTCCTCCTTTCACATATGAGCTAGTCACTGTGTGAGGTATTGGAGTGAGAACCATCACAACAATGCTGTGTCTTCTCCAAGGGTTTCTGTAGGAAGATAGAGGTGAATAGATGAGCAAATTTCAAAACAAAGAATTAATTTTTATAGATGGGAGGTTTTCTAGATAACTCCTATCCCCTCCAAAACTAAAACAAAACAAAACAAACAAACAGAAAACCCCAGAATATACTTCCTCATAGGTACCATATGGGATATGGAAAAGCAGAGATTGATTTTAGCAAGTGGTTTTTGCTCAATGAAAACAGGCCCTTAACATAATAAATTGTATCAGCAGATAATTTAAACCAAACAGCTGAATGTGTTTTGATTCTACTTTGAATATGCATATTTCAAATTTTGGTTGCAGGGTCCCCATCCTAGCTGAACCTCCTGTGGGTGTACAGAGAATGAGGATGAAAGTCAGTTCTAGTCCAACTGGGAAAGGTGGCTAAGTTGGAGGCACAGTGAGTGTTCTGAGCTCCAAGTTCAGAGGCACAGGGCAGGTGAGGAACCCTTGTAAGAACCCGCACAGGTAGCATAAGGCCTAAGGAGTTATTGCTTTTCTCTCTACTGTGAGCCCCATTGAGTGGGGAGGTCAGGCTTCCTTTTGACAATCCCAGAGCAGAAAGGAGGAGGGCCATGCAGACCACAGCCCCCAGCCCATCCTGTGCCCAAGCCCTAGGGAAGGAAGCAGGAGGAGGCAGGTGCTTTCTTATACATGTAGAAGACACTGGTGGATTCCTCATGGGTAGGGTGACCAGATTTTAACATTTGTAAAGCGGGACAACATGGCGGGGGTGGGAGGGTGGGGGGACAGGGCAGGGCAGGGCCTGACAACAATGCAAACTTTGACAAGCAGTTCTCAATAATCACTTCTCAACAATTATTTGTTATTATCACAGTTTAACATTATAAAATTAACAAAAATAATATAAAGCTCATATTCTGGCGAAATAGCCACATGGCAGCCAAAAACCGTATATTCCCTTCCTGTTCTCCCGCCGGTTCATGCATTCTTTCCAAAAATTGGGACTTTTTTAAAACGCCGCAGGACGTGGGACAAATTGTTCAAAAGCAGGACGTCTGGTCACTCTACTCATGGGGCCCCTTCCCTGCTAGGGTTTGGTAAAACAAGAGAGATGCCGGAAAGAATCAGAATCATGGAATCAGGTAAGAAGAAACAGCTGAGCTCCAAGTTCAGTTTCCTAATCTGTAGAGGGTGAGTCTCTTTGCCAAGCAAGTACAAAGGGGAAATGATGCCATAAGTAACTTCCACTGTCCTGTACTGCAGGATGGAGGTTTGGTAAGCAGTGGCCAACATTCTCCCCATGCTGAGAATGGAATGGTTTCAGGGGTCTGGAGGATGTGCTCTCCTGCTGAGCCTTTCAGCTCCCGCCTCCTTCCTGTCTGACTCACCTTGTTAACTGGGACAAGGGACAGCCTACTCCTTCCTCCCTGGCCTGTCCTCCCCTAGAGTGGGAATTAGCATGCAGAGGAGGATTCCTGCTCCCCAGGGAGCTCTGGAGGAGCTGAGTCACTACCCACACAGCTACTAGGCAGAAAACACACTCAGTGAGCCTCCTCTTCCCAAGGGAATTTGGCTGTCCAGCAGCAGGAATTCTAAGGCAAAAAAAAACCCCTCAGAGCCAAGGATCCAACACTCAGCTGTCTCAGGCTCCCTCCCTGCCTTGCAATATGCTTAGATAATTGCTGTCCCTTCTGAAGGTATAATTCAGAACCTCTGGTTTTTACTCTCATTATAAACACAAAATCTGAGATCCTAGGAGCAACACAGAGACAGAAATGTCAAATTAAGCTTTTCAGGAGCAACATGATAGGGCTGGGAGGAGGAGACGCTCTGAACACAAATGAAAAAAAAAAAAAAAGCATTGGCCAAAAACCCTATGAAATGATTCTCTGCTTCCTTGGTAATCAAATACATGAAAATTAAAAAGAGATACCATCTGACTCCGAGTTTGGCAAATATGAATGAATGAATGAATGAATGTATGAGTTAGAAATACGATGCTCAGTGTTGATAAGACTGTGGGGAAATTCTCATGTGCTATATAGAAGCGAAAATTATACCACATAAGCATGCTTCAAAATTTTTAAATGTTTATAGTACCCATCCCCTCCAGGAATTTATGGTAAATAAATAACTGGATAAATATACATAGGTACGTATATTTTATCATCTCAATGTTTTCTCAAATACTGAAAATATTGCAAAAACTTTAGGTCAATTATGGTATATTCCTAAAATGGGATACCAGGCAGGTCTTTCAGTGAAGATGAAGATATATATATGATATATATCATATATATATCATATATATATGAAAGGCCAGTTAACAAGGTGAGTCAGACAGGAAGGAGGCCGGGAGGTGAAAGGCACTTAGAAGCAGGTAAATAAATGGTTGTTTTTCTCTACATTCTTTTCTCAATAAAATGTTCTTTTTTCCTACCAGTGCCTGTGGCTCAGTGGGTTGGGTGCCAGCCCCATATACCAAGGGTGGTGGGTTTGAACCTGGCTCCAACCAGCTAAAACAGCAATGACAACTGCAAAAAAAAAAAAAAAAAAAAACCGAGGACTGGTGTTGTGGCAGGTGCCTGTAGTCCCAGCTGCTTGGGAAGCTGAGGGAAGAGAATCACTTAAGCCCAAGAGTTGGAGGTTGCTGTGAGCAGTGACAGCACAGCACTCTACTGAGGGAGACAGAGTAAGACTCTGTCTCAAAAAATAAAATAAATGTTCTTTTTTCTTCTTGTTTTAGTAGTTGTGCTTTTATCTGTGTTGTGTAAGTAATACATTCTTATTTCAAATTCTAGACCATATTGACAAGCCATAAGAAAGCATCACTCATGATTCTACAGATTCAGAATGGAGTATGATGTACATTCTTGTTGTCTATCTTTTCACAAACTTCCTGTGTGGTTATCTGAATATGTTATGCATATTTTCTGTGAATGAGACAAATTAAACATGTTTGTACTCTGCTTTCCTGGTGAATAATACATTATTAATACCTTCCTATATTAATAAATACAGATGGATGACAATGTGTGATCATACCTGAGCCTCACAGTTTCCCCGAGGGCAGGAATGATTAAATATTGTTATTCTTAGGTGTATGTAACCATATGCTATAAGCCAAGCAATTTCATTATCTTTTCTCTCACAATTAAAAAGTTAAAATAAAGATATCTAGCAACCAATTAAAGATAATTCAAAAGACTTACTGGGCTTTCTTATTAATTTGGAGAAAAACAATAACGTAGGCTCTGATAAAGAAAATATGCTATTAAAATTCTATACATAGCATAATCTTAATTGTTTAAAAAATGCATACAAACGTATGTGCGAGAAGAGATTGGGGGGAACAAACAATCTGCCAAAAAACGCACAGTTGTTTCTCTGAGCTGTGACATTTCAGGTGATTTTGAGTTTTACATTCTTATATTCTGCTAAGCCCTCAACATGAGCATGAATTAACTTTATAACCTTATTTAGATGGTTACATATACATATGAAATCATAAACGATGAGAACAGGCACAATATTAATTTTAAGACTATAAAGACATGAGTATGTAAGTAAATAAATATATACATAAATACAAAAGCAAATAACTTCTTTTATTCAGTTTTACTGAAGCCCAAAGTCACCTGGTTTTGTTTCTATTCTTGTTTAGGAAAGAAAGAAGAGGGGCCCTGTATTGGGGGGGCTCTATAGGAAGGAGCTGCTGATTTTTAAGGGCTTTTTTGACATAGGATCTCAATCTTGGCTGCATATTAAAAGCACTTGGAAGATTCTTAAAAGTTACAGAAGCCTGGGCTTCATTCCCAAGGAATTTCAATTTAATTAGTTAGGGGTGGAACTCAAGAATCAGTAGTTTGTAGAAAACTTCCTAGTGGGTACTAGTGTATCACCAAAGCTGAAAATCATTAGATTTTATCATTTAAGTTACAAAGCCTCTCTCCCCAAAGTGGGACAAACATCTCAGATTATAGGTGTTAGAATCACTTCCCTCCAAACCTGTCCCATACATATGTGCTCAAAGGTTTCATCTCAGCCTACTACCGGTAGCTGAAAAGTATTATAAACTTGCTTCCAGCTTCCCCATTATTTTGCTTTTCATGTCTCAGACAATGTTCCAAAGGATAACAAGAGATTTTAGAATTTTAACCCATTAGGGCCAGGTGTGGTGGCTCATGCCTGTAATCCTAGCACTCTGGGAGGCCAAGGCTGGTGGATTGCCTGACTTCACAGGTTCGAGAACAGCCTGAGCAAGAGTGAGACCCCTATCTCTAAAAATAGTTGGGCAGATGCCTGTATAGTCCCAGCTACTGAGGAGGCTGAGGCAAGAGAATCACTTGAGCCCAAGAGTTGCTGTGAGCTATGATGCCACAGTACTCTACTGAGGGTGACAAAGTGAGACTCTGTCTCAAAAATAGATAAATAAATAAAAAATAAAAAGAAAAGAAAAAAGAAAAAAGAAATTTTAACCCATTAAATAACTTCCTTAATATTAATTCTTTAATTAATATTGAAGAATTAGTGCCTCCAATGGCTTGAAAATGGTTATGATTCCTGCTCTCCTAAGTATTATTTTCTGAAATTTTTCTACTGACTCCCCCATTCCCAATACAGAACAATTTTAGCAGATCACTGTGATCTTAATACATCGAACTACTTCATTTTTCTGGTTTTGGTTATGGTAGCACATGAAAATGTATAATTTATTTCTTCATTTCTAATTATTCTTCATTATTCCTTGAGTTTTCTTTTTTTTTTTTTTAACTACTGTAGCCATTATAATCTGAGATGATTTTTATTATAAACATTTGTTAATTGTACAGATATCTTAAATATTGTCACTTTCACTGAGGACTTTAAGCATTTTATTCTGAATCTGTTTCATTGTATTTTGGTTTATTTGACCCTATAGACATTTTTTGCATGATGAGGGAGATAAAATTGCTGGAAATTTTTCTTTACAATTTTTAATCACTCGAAAACTTACAAGTACTTCTCCTCCCTAAGACCTCATTAAGTGTTAAGTCCACTTTAACTTTCGGTACTTAGACTATTTTATGTATAAGTTCTACACCTATCAAGGATTCCTACTGGTATACAAAGGATTTATTAAAATTTTCCTTCCCTCAAAGAAGCTAATTTTACAAAAGCCATTCGCAAAGTTCTCCCTTCCTTTCAAAAAAACAATGGTAGTTTGAAGCCATATGAGTACATACACATGTAGATATTCCTTCTTTCCTTGACCCAACTGTCTAACTTTGTACAAGTACCACACTGTTAATTTTTTGCACCTACAAAATATCATTTTCAATCTACAAGAGCTAACATCCCCCAGTGTTTTGAGATACTACTTGACTTGTATATATTCAAATATATTTTATAAAAATTCTAATTAGTTGCAGGGGTTTTTTCTTTTTATGTTTTATTTAGAATTAGATGAAGTATACACATTAATTTGTGGACAAAGATATGTTAAGCATATGGCTCCTTTCGGACACACTGAAATTTTATAATACTCACAGCCACTCTTTAGGGATCAAAGCAAAGATTGATTACCTGTGTCTCTGCTCGGAACTTAACTTTGATGCTGGCCCCTTAGGACTGAGATTCTTGCTTACCAGAGTGTCCAAATTTGAGAGTTATAGAGAAAAGCCTGAGATGTTTATTTCTACTTTCTGACAGTGACATTAAACAAACAGAGCAATAACAGATCAAGGCCTGGCATTGGATATGGATTTTACCTGCGAACAAGGCAAGCAGCACCATGCCAAGCTTGGGTGCCTAATCCTGCCTCCTACACAAGAAAAGGCCTGAGGAAATTATGCAGGGCACTCACGGCGAGGTGCCGACCTTTCTCCGTGCTCAGTTCAAATATTATTGCTTTTAAATGTCAGCGTATCACTGTTGTGAGCATGTGTATTTATTAAAACTTCTCTTTCCAGAGACATTTCAGGTGGACACCTCGGAGCATGATATATATTTAAACTTTAATCAGAGCTCCAGACACAGTGATGCTTCTATTAGAACTGAGTTGTTGGTAGGAAGAAAACTAACTTCAGCTGAGTGTGACTTGCAGGTGTGGTAGGGGGCCAGGCGCTCACGGAGAATGCCACGTTCATCCAATCCTCATGAACACTGCGAGGGAGGGATCCTTCCAAATCCCCATTTTGCAGGTAATGACATTAAGTTTTTGCCGCTGGAGATTGAAGTGGGACACTCAAAGTACACTCAAGCCACTGCCTTCAAGCCCACTAGCATTTCTTTCTTTTTTCTTTCTTTCTTTTATTTTTAGAGACAGAGTCTTACTTTGTCGCCCTCGCTAGAGTGCTGTGGCATCACAGCTCACAGAAACCTCCAGCTCTTGGGCTTAAGCTAGGGTGACCAGACATCCCGATTTTGGCGGGACAGTCCTGCTTTTCAACAATTTGTCCTGTGTCCCGCAGGGTTTTAAAAAAGTCCCGATCTTTGGAAAGAGTGCACGAACGGGCTGGAGAACAAGAAGGGAATATACGGTTTTCGGCTGCCATATGGCTATTTCGCCAGAATTTGAGTTTTATATTATTTTTGTTGATTTTATAATGTTAAACTGTAATAAATAATTGCTGAGAAGTGATTATTGAAAACTGCTTATCAAAGTTTGCCTTGTTGTCAGGCCCTGCCCTGCACTGTCCCTCGCCCCATCCCCCGGTTCCCTCACCCCCCCTCCCCATGTTGTCAGCCTTACAGATGTTAAAATCTGGTCATGGTAGCTTAAGCAATTCTCTTGCCTCAGCCTCAAGAGTAGCTGGGACTACAGACACCCTCCACAACGCCTGGCTATATTTTTCTTGCAGTTTTGCTGGGGCTGGGTTCGAACCCTCTGCACTTGCTGGGGCCCGCACCCTATTCACTGAGCCATGGGCGGCTAACATCTCGATAAAGTTGCAGGGAAGTGTTTCTCAGCACCTGTGACTAAAAGCCTCAGACAATGAGAAGCTCATGCCTCTCTCTCCAAAAATGGAAGTGTCCAGGATGCCTCTGGTCTGACCATTTAAAAACAAAGCTGTGGGATATGTACACCATGGAATGCTGTTCAGCCATTAAAAAAGATGGAGACTTTACAACTTTTGTGTTAACCTGGATAGAGCTGGAACACATTCTTCTCAGTCAAGTATCACAAGAATGGAGAAGCAAGAATCCAATGTACTCAATTCTAATCTGAAGCCAGTAGACAATCTAATACACACCCACATGAGAGAAAAACTCCAAGCAATTCAAGGTGGAAGGAGGGGGAAGGAGGGAGAGGGGAGAGGGGAGGAAGGAGTGGGATGGGGAGTTACAGTGCATGGTATGCCCCCTGGGGGTGGGGTACCATTATAAGAGGGGCTGCATCTAACAGATGCAAATCGTGTAACAAAATTCTTTGTACTCCTCAATGAACCTGAAACAATAAATTTGAAGAAAAGCTAATTAAACCAAAAAAGAAGAAGAAAATTAGAAAAACATTTTTAAAAGCCAAAGTTTTTATATCAAACTAGATCCTAGTTCCTTATAACTTCTGACCTTAGGCTTTTCCTGAAGTAGGAGAGAAAAGATCTCCCCTCTCTGCCCAGACACAAGAAAGGAATCGGAGGGGCTAATTATTCCCACTGAGTGACAAATTCAGCATTGCAGGTGATGGAGAAACTGGCATCAGCTCTGGTGTTCCCACAGTTAGGAACCCAGAGTGGGAATCTCTTTTTCAAAGTACCACATTCTTCACGACCAGAGGAAATCTGGCTTTCCTGCAAAATGTCAAGTTTTTCATGGGTGGGGGGGAGGTCCCTGGATGCCATCCTTAGCTCAGGGAGACCGGTACCCTCAGCATCCACTTCTACTGTCAGCGTGGTCCAGGCTCATGTCACTCTTTAGCTCCCTGGAAAGGCAGGAGTTGCAGACTTTTGATGTCTTGTTTGATCTGCCTTTGAGTCCCTTGGAGAATGGATGGGTGACTTGTCCCCTGGTTATTCTGAAATCTCATTTCTCTTGGCTCTGCTTGAAACAGGAGGCAGAGACTAGGCCATTCAAGGTTATAGTCTCTGATGATGGTCTGAAATAACAGGATCAGAGTAGGAGATTTAACATCAGGAACCGTCAACATCCAATCAGGACAAAATTATTTTCCGAGTCGAGCTGACCGTGCACTTTTCTTTGCAGCTGCAACTTCATTAAATGAAGGACTGAGTTTCCAACAAGAAAAGGTCAACATTTCCATTTGGGCATTCAAACATCTCCAAGATGGGTCTGAGGCTTTAGTGTTCTATTGATTCAGCCATCCCCATGCTGAGCACAGAACTTTGCCCAGAATAGATGGACTGTGTCAATCAAAGCTCGCCAGCGGGGCTATTTATTTTCAGTTTGATCCACAGGGCTATCAAATATTGAAGTTGATGGGGACCAAGGTAATTCTACTTTAGAATACATTTGCAGACGAGGCTTTCATAACTGATACATTACTGTAGTTGAAATTCATGGCGAATACTTTAAAATGACATGGTTTTCTCTTGCATTCGTTTGGCCTGTGTTTACCAAACACTCACTAAACATAAAAACAGAGGAGATGCTGACTGTCTAAAGGAAACTGTTGTAATGAAGTGCCAAGTGACACAGAAATAAAAAGCAGTGCTGATCAAGGGAGAGGCTGTCTTAGATTTGGAACATAACAGGGATTACATTGCTGGCATTTGGACATGAAGAGACGGAGGATGCTCTCCTGGTAGAACAGTCCACCTGCTTGTCAGTTCACCTGCATCCTGTTAATCACCATAGCAACTTCTCAAATGAATGTTAGACTTTTTGTTTATTTTCATGGCATTTGATTGCTTCCCGATAACATTTTTATTTAAAAAGCTGCTTTTCTTGTCATAAACTTAAGTTTCCCCTTGCAACACCATACGCTCTAATACACAGGTGGCTTATTAATTTTTATGAATTTTTTTTTCCTTCCAATATGTTCCTTATCTCTACAAGGTGCGTTTTGTCCCCTGAATGGACCACACCGTCTCCCTGGCACACGTTTCAAATAGGTCAGTGTTGCTGATGTTTCGAAAGCCTTTGTTCTCCAAGTTTGCCTTTGTCTTTCCCCTCCAAGATAATTTGCTTTACATTTAAGCATCTGTAATTTGCAGTGAATGTATCCAGTGGACGTTAAATAAACTGATCCCATCACCATAACCATGCAGCCCACACCCAAAGGCTATTTATAAACCTTTTTTTAAAAAATGCTCTCCCCTTACTTTGTAAAGGTGCTCAGGTCTCCAGCATCTTTATATCGCCAGCACTGTGGTTAGTTAATTTCATAATTTTAAGTTTTATGTATTTTTCTTTTAGCAGGGGATGAGAAGACAACGGCTTCTTCTAGCCTTTATGTGTGGAAATTGACCAAGCTTAATGTAATCATGAATTCTTTCCCAGGATGTCCCCAAGGTACTGTTGCAGATGTCCCTGGGAGCAAATGCTATGCCCTTCCCTGCACCCTGTCATTCTGCTCACTCTGCAGAACTGACTCTTAAGAAGTTACCATTTGGGGGCGGTGCCTGTGGCTCAAAGGAGGAGGGCACCAGCTCCATATACCAGAGGTGGCAGGTTCGAACCTGACCCCGGCCAAAAACTGCAGGAAAAAAAAAAAAGTTACTGTTTTGCCTAGGCAGAGCCCTGTCAACATGGTGAGTCCAGGCATGCCACCCCTCTGCTCTCCTCCACCTTCCTGTCTCCCAGCCTTTGCCCTAGAATCTGCAGAGGCCCACAGAGACACAGCTAGCAATGTACATGTAGATTGTGTGAAGATCTTATTATACCAGAAGGGAAGACTGCCCGAGTTTCTCTTCCTTGGGACACAAGCCACACTAACCTGCCTCTCCAGAAATGAGCCAAGTTCCTCACTCTGGTTCTTTCCTACCTAAGATGAGGACTTCTCAGGATGACTGACAGCTGGAGTACCCACTCCCCTTCAGGAACTGTTCCCAGGAACGCCAGCCCCAACTGGAGGAGTGTGATCTGGCTATGATCCACATCAGACCAAGTCACAGCACACAGACATCAGCATGTTTCTCAAAGTAGACTGTGCTGGTTCTTTTCCATCTCTCATAAATGGTTTCAGAAAATCTCCAAGCCAACTGTGTCTTCATCACGACCAAGGAGAAAGCCAAGCTTGCCTGGTGAGCTGACCCAGCAACCTCATCCTCTCCTCCCACAACACTCCCAGCTCATCTGTCTTCCTGATTTCCTTTTTTCTTCGTATCTCCCTAGCCTTAGGACATGCAGATTAAATTCAGCATATATTGTCTCAGCACCTGTGATGAATTGGAATGTGAGAAGTCACTCTGGGCAGAAATAACTCTAAAAAGAAGAGTCAGAGGCAGGATTCTGAAGGCATATCCGTAAGGAAAAGAGTGAACCATTTTGACTGAGGTGATGTGGGGTGTGTCAAAGAGGTGGTACCAGGGACATGGGGCTGGGAATAAAGGTGATCACCTGAAAATAACCACACATCATTACTCAGGTGTACGCCAAGAACATTAGCTACTTGTACACCAGTGATAAGATTTTATTTCCTTTCATTTCTTAGGTGACACCCTGCAGCTCATTCCATTAGGTCTTCCCTAGAGACTCTGGCGTCCTCCCTTTCTCTATGGCTTAGTATTTATCTTCCCGAGAACTCCCTTTTACTACATGGGAATGCAAATTGATGTGGAAGTCTCACACGGCAATTTGTCATTAATAGATCAAGTGTCTTAAAAATGTTCATATAGGGTTATTCCAAACCAGCAATTCCACTCCCAAAGATCTATCCAAATGACATAACCTAAGACATAGGGCAAAGGAAATATGTATAAATATATTCACAGAAATAGGTTTATCATAACATAGCTTTCCGTTTTGTTGATATGATTGAAAACCAAGTAGATAATAAAAGAAATTATTAAATGATAACATATCCCTTCGATGATCTGTTATGCAGCCATTAACATGGTGCTTATGGAATATTGGTAACATAAAAAATGCATATGATATACTATTAGGAGAAAGATGCAAGGGGCATAATTGTACATAGTGTATAATCATGGCCATGAGGAACCTGCATATAAAGTGGGCCTGGAGTAAGTAGAATTAGACTAGGAGGAAAGAGGAAAAAATGTTGACAACAGATTCTTGTGGGCTATTTTTACCCTTGGTTTCTATTTAATGAATATTCTAGATAATCTTGAACAGACAGTGGTTTTCTTCTTAATAAGTAATATCTTCAGTACACTTTTAAAAGCATCTTTTTATCAGAAAGCGTATCTTCCTCCTCACCAGGGTAATGTTTTGTGCAAGGGCACACACCTCACATGTCTCCATTTGCTTTCCTTTAAGATCAGGTTCAGGTTTCCATAAATTTCAGGTTTGTGGCTTCTTAGCCCACACAGGCAGCATCAGACACAGAGGCTGACTCTCCTCCCCTCTCCCTCTTCAGGGTCATTTCCACTCAGCCCACCCACAGAGAACAGAGAGCCTGGCTGCTTTGATACACAATAAACACATATTTCTGTAACTCGCCCTGTGCTTCTGATCTGAATTGCACGAAAAAGAAAAATTCTCATTTCCTTGATACAATCTTTATTCCTTTTTAAAAATTATAATCTTTGTTCTTAATCCAGCAGTCACTCTTATCCTATCTGCCTCTCTCTTTTGGGATGGCCCATGGTTTGATGTTCCACAAATATCAATCTTAGCTCTTTTTGGAAGGTATCTGCCCCTTGCACTATAAGCCTCCTGCTATTCCAGCCAAGTTTTTCTGTAAGATTTTCATAGACTCCTACATTCCATGTTTATCAATGCCAGTGCATTTTCCCCACCAAGGATGGCCTCCTCCTCATGTTCTATGATGATTCTTTCCCCAGCTCTTCCGCTGCCCATCCAGCATGAAGTTTAGTCCAGATCGTTAAGTGAGATTGTGTAGAAGTCTCTGCCATGTTGCAGGAGGTAGCTAAAACACACGCCATCCAGCCTCTTTTACGCCTCTTCCTCTCTACCTGCCCTCCCTTCTGGAAGAACTTGTTACAATGAATCCATTAGCAGACACTAGTGGATTAAGTGCTTGCCATAGGAAAAATACAGTGCTAGCTCTTTAGACAATTCAGAGTAAGAAAAATGGTTGTCTTTATTCTTTGAGATTGAACAGTCTGGTGAGAGGGAGATGAGCGAGTTGATAGGTTTGGTTAGCACTGAACCCAAAGGCACAGGATGCTAAGGGATGCAAAGGAGGGAAGCAAGCAAGCAAGCAAAGAAAGTAACATTTATTAAGCCCATACCTTAGTCTGAGCACATAAAACTCTGCTGCAGAGAAATAAAGCCAAAGATTTGAAAGAATTCAATAAACACTCTCAACTGTATTTATTCTCATAAAAAGCCTAGAAAGATAAATGAAAATTGTTTAGGGAGGAGGATGGATTTGGAGCAGAATTTCAAAGTCTAAGCTTGAGAGATAGAAGTTTATACAGATGAGATAAAAAGGCAAGGTAAGCACATGGAGGTTATGGACAGAAAATGGCCTTCATTTATTCTCTGATTTGGTGTATTATGTATTAATACTTGTTGTAGGAAGAAAACATTTCCAGATCTTCAGAAATGGTGGAGTAAGGAACTCAGGGGATCCTTACCCTAACAAGAGAACAATTTAACCAGCAAAAATTACAAACGAAACCGAACAAAGCAATCATTTAAAGTGTGTAGATAGTATCCCAGGGACATAATTAAATAGAAATTTATTCAAGAAAATTTACTGAATTTTAGTAAGAAAAGCGAGAGTTTGAGGCATATAAGCCACTGCCTGCTCAGGACAGGGGAAATAAAGACCGAGGAGCCATGCAAATTGTTGTAACTGCAGACCATTTTCCTAAGTGACATAGCTAAATTGGAAAAGCAAACACTGCAAGGACTCACTGTGAAATTGAAACTAACCAATAAGCACACGGGCACAAGGGAAGTAAATTTCAACAAAGTCACCAGGGTGGAGGGAGAAGCGGGGATGGGTGGAAACCTACTTAACAGGTATAATGAACTCTATCTGATGGACAGGTACACTCAAAACCATGATTCAAGTGTTATAAAAATGATCCATAAAACCAAACATAAAGTAAAATAAAGAAGATGGAGATTTCCTAGCAAACAGTCTGGAGTTATGGCTTCACCTGGGAGCAGCAGACTGTCATACCCTCCTTCCCCAGGGATGTATTGTGAAGACATTGTCCCAGTCAATAATTGAGAGGTGTTCAACTCCCCAACCCCCAGCCCTCATTTCTAGAAGGCTCTATTTCAAGAAGGACAGGCTACACCGCATCCCTCCCTGCCTCCACTCTAGGGCATCAAGGGGAAGCAAATTCCACCTTAGGAAAGTAAAAGCTGGAAAGCCTTCCACCTCTCTCCAGTGCTGCACTCTACCAGGGAAATAGACTTACCAGACTTAATTCAGCCAAGTCACAAACCAAATAAATGACCAAGCAAATAAACATTCACCATGACTCCCTGGGAAGATCACTATTCATAATTGCTGTAATATATTATCTAAAATGTCCAGTTTTCAACCAAAAATTACAAGACATGCCAGAAATAATGTATTGATTTAATAAGTTATATAAAATATCCTGTTTAAAAAAAACCCTGTGAGACATAAAAAATACTAATTTGAGACCATGTATTGTGTGAGTCCATTTATATGAAATGTTCAGATCAGGAAAATTCATAGAGACAGAAAATAGATTAGAGGTTTCCAAGGGCTGGAGGAGAAGGTGTCAGGGACAGTAGGGTATGACTGCTAATGGGTACAGTACTGTATTGAAGGGTACTAAAACATGCTCTAAAATTAGATAGTGGCTGTATAATGTTAATATATTTTTAAAAACATTGAATTGCATACTTCAAATACATAAATTATATAACATGTAGATAGATATAACATGCATATAGATATCAATAAAGACCATACAACTTGTGCTGTTTGCATTACAAAGGTAGTCACTTCATTCACTAGAGTAGGCTGAAAATGATTGCTTTGAAGGGGGGTTACATAAAAATAAAATTAAGCGCAATCATTTAATGACTTTCTGTTAAGATCTTAATCTTATTCTAGAATCAGGGGATTGGACAAAGAAGCTAACATTACTGTATTCTGCATCTTAATAGTATTCATCTCAGGATAAATATTTTTTTTCAGATATTAATTTATCTCAGGGTTCTCTCATACATATATGGGGAGATAGGAGTGGTTAGAAACATAGAATGCTCAGAAAGTACAGAAGAGAAGATTCCAGAAAAGAGGGATGCCTTGAAGTAAGAACTGTAGGATGAATGGACATTTAAGAACTAGGTAGACACTTAAGGAGAACATTCCAGGGAGAGACCTGCATGTACAAAGACATTGAAATGCAATAAATATTGCAGAACCTGGCTTTTTCAAAGCACTCCTGATAGAATGGTGTTCCTTAGCACCCAATTAGATATGAGACTGGATGAGATTATGTCAAAACTCATGATAGTTTTCAGTCTAGATAAGGTTTAGTTCTCATCCCATAAGGACTGTAGAATATTAAGAATATTATAACAAGAGGCATCCAGAATCAGATTTATATCCTATGAAGATTTTTTCTAAAATATTGTGAAGAAAGAATTACTAAGGATAGAGAGATAGCTGAAGAAGGTGTCTCAAAGGTCTCTTCACATAAGAAAATGGTTGGTAGTTGCTATGGAGAAAAATCAGGAAACATTTTTAAGGTAGAACCAATATTTTAGAGAGAAATTATATATAGGAGTGAGAAATAGGAGAAAGGCAAAGAAACTCCCAGGTCTAAGGCCAAAATTCATCATAGTCATGATGCAGGTAAAATTCAGAGCAGAGTAAAAAAAAGAATTAGAAGTCATAAAAGTCGGGAAACCCCGGTCACCAAGCTAACTAACTCAGGTTCTTTTCCATATCTTGAATGCAGATCACAGCCATATGGCACAAAATAGCATTTTCTATTCCATTCATTTTTTTTACATACTTAATTGCTCGAAAAACTCTCTCTTCAACACTCTGAAAATTCTCTCCCCTTGTCCAATCTCAAGAGCCTCATTTCTTTTTGGCCTCCCATTCTCCTTATTTTGTACCCCTCAAAGCTCCTACGAATCAGACCAGCTATGCACGCTTTTCTTGGAGGGTAAAAGAGATAAAGGAACTGGGCGGGCAAAGGCAGTCTATTAAGTTAGGGGCTGTCACTCTGATGATCTGTTTCACCACTCAAGTTTCTAGACTTCAGGCTTCTCCTCTGCCCTGGATCTAGTCAGTGTTGATAAGGCTCTAGGTGTCTTCCTGTTCTGATCACAGAACAAAGGGTCCAGCCCTGCTTGAACAAGGCATGTTCTCAATGTAAGAGAAGTAGCAACTAAGATGTCAGAGCATAGGCACTGATTCGAAAACACCACCTTAGACACCCATATCAGAAACTCTCTTTGAGCAAGAACCCCACGAGGCAAGTCTGCCGGCCTGGAGCGGAAGTGAATGAGCAGACCAGGAAGACACAGGAGCCCTCCTTACGTGCAGGTTGGTCTGTCGCATTTCAGTTCTCCACGGTCAAGCCTGGTTCAGGACTGTGAGTACAGCACAAGAAGGTATTTAGAGTGAGAGAGAGAGAGGAAACAGAGTGAGAGAGAGAAAGGGAGAGAGAGAAGGAGAGAGAAGGAGCAAGAGAGAGGAGAGAAAGAGAAGGAGAAGAAAGAGAGACAAGGAGAGAGAGGAGAGAGAAAGAGAGAAGAAGAGATAGAGACAAGGAGCAAGAGAGAGGAGAGAGAGAGAGGGAGGAGAGATACTCAAATAAGTTTTATTCTGGTACATTGTTATAATTGTTCTACTTTATTGTTGTAATGTTAATCTCTTACCTTGCCTTACAATTAAATTTTGTCATAGCTATTATGGATAGAAAAAGAACACAGTCTATATAAGGTTTGGGGCTGTCTGCAGTTTCAGGCAGGCATTGAGGGATTTGGAATATATGCCCCCAGGATACGGGAAGTACTGTGGACTTTGATCAGTTGTGTTAGCACGCTTTCCTGCTCCTCCCCATCACCAGATGGGCCTCGGAGTGATGAATGGATGCATCAAGGAAATGTTCCCTGTCAGGCTCGGACCGAAGGAGGCTTCCCTAATGACCAGAGTTTTGGCACCGGTATCTTCAGCTGCCCATCTCCCCAATTTGAGCATTTAAGCAAATTCCTCTCCAGGAAGCGCTGCCTTCTCTGTTGCTTTGAGTATGAAGCAGATGGAGTACAATTTATATTTCAATCAGGAATCCAAATTAAAGTCATTGGCTTGTTCTTAATGGGATTAATGGGAGTTGAAGAATACATCCTGGCAGCTTGAGAAGCTGGCTGCCTTGGCAGGAGGCCCACCCGACGTTAAGTACACATAGGTAGGCCAATTTCCTAAGTTCTCACCTTCTGGGATTTCGGATCTAGACCAGAAAGGCCAGGGAGAGGATACCACAGGATGGCAGTGTTTTTGTTTATTAAGGCCAAAAAGTTTTGTGACTTCATAATGTCTTGCCATTTATTTTGTCGAAGTGTAAGTTATTTATAATAATATTCATGATTTTCAGTACAGTTTTGCTAGTCTTGACAAAAATATGTGCAGTCACATAACTGCTGCCATCATCAAAATACAGGAGAAAATTGGCCCCTTCTCTAAGTAAGCTTCTCCTCTCACATTCAACCCTTAGATAACACTGGTCTACTTACCATCCTCTGCAGTTTCGTCTTTGCACGAAGCATGCAGCCTGCAGCCTTTGGAGGCTGACTTCTCTCACAGAGTATAAATGCATCTGAAATGTATCCGTGTTGTTCAGCGTATCAATACTTCAGGTTTTTTAATTGCAGGAATCACCATCTGTATATCTGTTCCTCAGTTCATGGACATTCGAATTGATTCTAGTTTTTAGTCATTATGAATAAAGCCACTGTTACTACTTGCATTCAGAGTTTTAGGTGAACATAAATTGGTTAAATATCTCAGAATGGCTAGGTCTAACTTGATGAGAAGCTCCCTAGAGGTTTGACAAATTGATTGTAACATTTTACACACAACCAGGAATGTATGAGAATTCCAGTTCCTCCATGTTCTTGGCAACACTGCATACTTTTGTGGTTGATTTTGTTTATTCTTAAAAGTTACCTATTTAATAAGTGCATGGCGATTTCTAGTGTGGCTTTAATTTGCATTTTCTTTAGAAAACTAATAACGGTAAGCATCTTCTCATTTGTTCATTTTCCATACATGTATCTTCTTGAGTGATGCATCTGTTATTGTTTAAAAGATTAGGCTTTTTAAAAAATTATTAAACTTTAAGGGTTCTTTAGGCTCTCTGGATACAAGTTCTTTATCTAATATGTGACTAAAATTATTTCCGCTCAGTTGATGGCCAGTCTTTCCTTCTGTTAATAATTTCTTTAAAGGACAAGTTCTTAATTTGGATGAAGTGCACTTGACCAAGTTTTTCCCCTTTTTAAATCGGGCTAAAAAAATCTTTGCACAACCCAATGGTACAAGGATTTTTTTTTTCTTATATTTTCTTCTTGACATTTGTAGTTTAGGAAACTGCAAATTAAAAAAATATGAGACATAGCCTCAGACCTGTTGGGTGTGGTCATGGTTATGACCGATGAAAGAGAAATGTTGGCAAGGGTCTGGGGAAAGGGGACCCCTTCTATACACTGTTGGTTAGAATGAAGATTTGTATAGCAATTATGGAAAACAGGATGGAGGAAACTCAAAAATTAAAAATAGAACTATCATACTACCCATCAATCTCTCTGTTGGTCTATACAGAAAGGAAAGAAAATCAGCACCACGTAGAGACACCTGAACTCCAAGTTCATTGTAGTTCACAAAAGCCAAAATACACAAACAATTGTCCACAGACAGATGAATCAATGAAGAAATATACACACACAATGAACTATTATTCCACCATAATAAAGAAGATACCTCCGTTTTTGACAATATGTGTGAATGTAGAGAATATTGTGATGAGTGAAATATGTTAAATGTAGAAGGAAAAGTATTACAGGACCTTACTTAAATGTGGAATCCCAACAGAAATTAAGCAGAGTAACTAGAAATAAGGATAGTTGCCTGGGGTGGGGAGAGGGGCAGGGAATGGAAGGAAGAATTCAAAGTGCAGTCGTTCACAGGCAGCTAAGATGACTACGTCTAACACTGTAATGTGCAGCCTGAGGACGGCAGATCATAATCTTCTATTGCATATTGGCTACAATGGCATTTTGGTGCTCTTACCCGCCCCCACCCCCCACACACAAATGGTAACTATGGAAGATGATGGATTTGCTAATTTATTTGTAGTAAGCATCTCACTATGACATACGTAAATCAAGGTATCATGTGGTACACCTCAAATATATACAATAACACTAAACTTTAAACAAAGAAAAAAAATCAAATCAGTAAAGCAGATTACACAGCCTAATGTAGGTGGGGCTCATCTAATTAGTTGAAGACTTTAATAGAAAAAGACTAACTTAATAGAGGAAGAAAATTTGCCATAAGCTTTCCTTTGAAGTCAAATTATAATTCTTTCCTGGGTCTCCAGCGTGCTGGCTTACCAGCAGATTGGAGGCTTGCCCAGCCTCCACTATCTTGTGAGATGACCTCCCTCCTTCTGCGTCTCTCTCCATACAGCCGGTTGGCCTGTTGATTCTGCTTCTCTGGTGAACTCTGAATCATGCCCAGGCCATTGTTTCCAACACCAGGAGGAGAAATAAACACATACACAAACAGGAATATGCCCTTGTAGACCCACAAGAGCTGTTTATAAACTGCAATCAAGGCTCATATGTCAACGCCCTATATGACTTCATCCCCTCCCCTTTAAAGACACATTATAAACATTTTCTGTGTTACCATGTTACTACATCATTTTGGAATCATCACCTTTAATAACTACATATTAATTCTTGGAGAAAATCTACTGCGTTTACTGAATTCATATCACAGCAACCAGAGTTGCTGTGACATTGCTTCTGATACCACTCATAGACTTTTTTTGCGAATACACACACACCAGTATTTTCCCCCATATTTGAATGACGCCCTTTCCATCTTTTTTTTTTTTTTTTTTACCATTTGAGACAGGTGCTCAGAGATAGAATGACTCCTCCTGTGACATTGGCTCGTGATCTATGTTGCCAAATTGATTTCCCAGAGAAGTTTACCCATTTACACTTTTACCATCAAAACATTAAAGCAGTTATTTCTCTGAATTCTCACCAGTTACTAGTATTATAATTTTAACTGTTCCTTTTATTTGTTGTAATTTTTATCTGGGTTTCATTGACATACAGCAGTCAACACGCCACCTTAGTGTAGCATATACTTACGTGGTGGAGATAAGAGGATGACTTCCTCTGTGTGGTTCCTAGACTGTGGCGTTTACTCTTTGCAGTTCAGTCTCATCTTTCCTCATCTGTCTGTTGCTGCGTTATTGATTTATATGAGCCATTTGGATGTTAAAGATATGATCCCATTTCTTGACATATTTCACACAAGTATTTCTCTTCTCTTTTTCTTTCTTTTCTCTTATTATTCCCACTGCTTAAAAAATATTACACCAGATGTCTGTGTGATTAGCTGCTCGCTCTCTTCAGGGCTTTATTCAAATATCACCTTCCCACTGCAGCCGTCACTGGTCAGACTATATAAAGTACAAGCACCTTCTCCCCAGCCTGATAATCCCTTTCCACCTTCTTTTTACCTGTATTATTTATCACGACATAACTAATAATATATATAATTTTACCATAACTGTGTGTAGATAGATTTCTTTACTAATTTGGCATAAATGGGAGAGTTTGTCTTCTGCTGCTCCCCCACTAGGATAATATAGCAGAATACTTTTGTTAAATCCTGCTTGGAGCCAATTCTCTTTATATTTTCTCTCCCACTCTCTTCCACTTTAAAATAGATGCCAGGGTGTTCTGTGTTTCGTGACTCAAAGATATTTGCCCTGCAGAAAGCGGGCGTAGCCTGAAGTCAAACAGCTTTTCAAAGTCTTTATAGAATATTAAACCCAGGGAAAAAAATAACAATGAGAGTGGGAACATTTACCCCTCTACTCTCAGCTAGGACAAAGAGCTAAGATGTCCATCTGACTGTGCCAGCCCATAGGTGACTCTTTGGAATTGGCACACGTCAGAGGATGTGGGTTAAGTTGGTACAGTGTTTACTCAAGGTCAGATGCTCTCTCCACTGACAGCTGACTCCAGAGAGGAACTTTGTCATCCAAATCTGGCAAGCTTGACTGGCAATCCCAAGAAAATAATTTAATGGGACAATGAGATAAAACTGTTTTTGATCATCTCTACATATTAAAAATGTTCTATGTGTTAACTATAATAGGGTTATTTATTGTCACTATTTTAAAATTAATTAGTAAGTGCCTATTTGCGTTTTTTCATCTGCAAAAGATAATGTGAAATAGATACAACAAAGAGATGCCAGAACTTTGTGAGGTTATCACTATTTTTAAGCATGTATAAACGGGCGTGGCTCCTGTAGCTCAGTGGCTAGGGTGCCAGCCACACACACCAGAGCTGGGGGTTCGAACCCAGCCTGGATCTGCCAAACAACCAAACTGACAACTACAACCAAAAATAAAAATAGCCAGGGATTGTGGCAGGTGCCTGTAGTTCCAGTTACTTGGGAGCTGAGAGAAGAGAATCATTTAAGCCCAAGAGTTGGAGGTTGCTGTGAGCTGTGACATACCAAGGGTGACATAGTGAGACTCGGTCTCAAAAAAAAAAAAAAAGTGTATAAATGGATTCTAAGACAAAAATAATTGACAACCACTAGTATTCATTCTCTGATTAAAAAGATGGGATAGATTGGCTCAGAAAAAACCCACAGAAATCATGCTGTTTACAAGTAAATTGTTTTCAAGATAAAGGCACACATAATTTAGAAGTTAAAGAATGGGGAATCATGCAAAATGGCCTATCATATAAATACTAAAAAAGAATTATACTTCAGGGCAAAGAATATTACTAGAGATAAGATATTATGATTATCTTAAGTATATGATAACAGAATTTCAAAATATATGAAGCAAAAATGAATACACCTAGAAGAAATAGAGAAATTCACAATTGTAGTTAGAAATCGTAACAGTTCTCACCCAGTAATTGATAGCTCTCTAAATAGAAAATTGATAAGGATATAGAAGACTTAAACATTACCCACAAATTTGAATGGATTAAAATTTATAGAAAATTCACCCAATGACAGCAGAATAAACGTATTTCCAAGCACTCATGAAATATTTACCAAGATAGACCAAATATTGGTCCATGATATGAGTTGCAAGAAACTGAGAAAAATTGCAATCACACAAAGTATTTGCTCTGATCACAGTGGAATTAAACTAACCTTCAAAACCAGAAAGGCATATAGGAAATAGTTAAAAATTTGACATAGGTCAAGGAAGACATCTCAAGGAAAATTATAAAAGATTCTGAATAGAATGTAAACCACAAAGTAGTATATCAGAATTGTAGATGCAAGTAAAACAGACCTGGGGAGGACATTTTTAGCCTTATGTATTTCTATCAGAAAAAAAAATAAAGGTTTAAAGGGAATATTCTAAACTTTTGCTTTAAGAAACCATGCAGTAAATACCAAATTAAATGCAAAGTGGAAAGAAGAAATAATAAAGAAAAAAATGGATTTATGATTAACAAGTTGTGATATACACACACACACACACACACACACACACCAAGGACTATCATTCAGCCATAAAGAAGACAGATATTTTGTGTCTTTTTTGACAACCTGGATGGAAATGGAGACCATTTGTCTAAATGAAGTATCACAACAATGGCAAAATAAACATCACATGTACTCTGTACTGAATGGAACTAGTAGATTAACATGTACATGCTCACATGAGAAATAAACTCAATGAAATTCAAGCAGAGGAAAGGGAAATTGGGTAAATTCCCACCCAATGGGTATAATACATGGGTGGACTGCACACTTCCTGGGTGAGGAACACACCTGCAACTCGGACTTTAACCCCGCAAAAGCAAACTGTGTCACTTAATTGTATGTATCCCCAAAGTAATCTGAAATTAAAAAAAAAAAAAACCAGAGAGAAATTCGGAAAATAGAAAATGGACACATAACAATAAAGTCAGTGGAATCTAGTGCTGTTCTTTTAAAAGGATTATAATTAAAAAATAAATGTCTAGACAGATCAATGAAGAAAACAAATAAATAAAAAGCACAAAATACCAGTAACATATAAGATGTGAGTTTTTTAGATGTCTTACAAATATTTAATGGAAAATAAGGGGATGTTATGAACAGCTTCATGTCACTAATTCAATTAAGTGGATAAAATAGGCAAATCCCTTGAAAGACACAGACTATCAAAACTTACTCAAGAAGAAGTAGGTAACTTGAATAGCCTTATATCTAGTAAGTAAGTTGAATTTGTTGTAAAAGTCTTCACACAAAACAAGCTCTAGGCCCAGATGGCTTTACTGGTGAATATTAGCAGACAATTAAAAATGGAAAGAATACAAATTCTACATGAGCTTTCCCAGAAAATGAAAGAACAGAGACTACTTTTCAAGTAATTTTAAGAGACCAGAATTACCCTGATGCCACAATCAGACATTTTAAAAAGTCAGAAAATGACAGTGTATGAAGTATATGTCATAAACATAAATACAAATATTCTCAGTAACATTTTGGCTACTCAAATATAAAAATAAATTTTTTAGAAATATTAATATACATTATGGCCAAGAGGGGTTTATTTCAAGAATGCAAGTTCGGTTGGAATTTGAAAATCAAGTAATACACTGAGGGTGAAAAGAGAAGAGATAGGCACAAAAAACCTTTATGGGATGATGGAAATACTCTAAAATTGGGTGTGGTGATGGTTGCTAAAAATCTTTAAATTTTACCTTTAAAACAAGGTGATTTGTGGTATAGAAATTATATGTCAATAAAGCTATTAGCAAAACTAATATGTGTTGAGGGATGGGTAGGTGGCTAGATGTGTGAAAAAGTAAATACAAAATGGTAATTGTGCAAGCTAGATGTTGGTAATGAGTATTGATTGTACATTTTTTCTACTTTTCTGGGCATTTAGAATGTTCACAAAAGGAGGAGGGAGGGAGATTGGTGTGCTCCCACTTAATGGGCATCCTGTGGGAGACACAGTTGCAAGGGAGACCCTTCCTAACAGATGCAAACATTGTAGTCTAGTTGTTTGTACACTCACATTCACTTGAAATAAAATAAAAATAAAATGAGATGTAGTGTTCATAATAAAATATCAGAAAACATATATATATATATATATATATATATAAAAGAAAATCAAGTATGAAACATTTGTACTACCTGACTTCAAAATCTTATCTTTTGGCTACAGTAATCAAGACATATTGTACTAGAATAAGGGGAGACATATAAATCAATGGGACAGAAAAGGGAATCCACAAATAGACCCATGTTTACATGATTGATTGAGTTTTGGCAAAGGTACCACAATAATGGGCGGGAAAAGAATAGTACTTTTCATTCAATCCTTACTAAGGGTAATTTTTATAAGGATAAATACTAAGGTTCAATGAATGAAATTGCATCAGTTGGATGTCCATATGAAAATATTCTAACCTTCATTTCATATTATACAAAAGTAATTTGAAATTTTTAAACATACAACCAGTGGGAAAATTTAAAAAAAAAATTATCACAAAGGAACCAATGGTTCAATTTTTTGTCAGTATTATTAAAAGCTCGTGGATTTAATAGCAAACAGGATACAGGAAAATGTTTTCAGCAAATATTAAATATAAGTTTTATAAAGATAAACAATAAGGATAGTATTTTCAAACCTGGAGTTCAGACTCTGAACATAAAAGAAATGCAAACATAACCTCCCACACCTCAAAAGGGGTCAGAGAACATTATAATGTACCACCTAAAACAAGATAATTGCAAAATGTTAATAAGTTTAAGAAATATTAAATTTCACTAGAAATCCACAAACGAAAAAAAAAAAATGACTTAAAATGAAAATAAAGCACCCGATCGAGGAAGGTACCTGGACTCATGTAGTCGTGTGCTCTGATGGTGAAAATATAAATGGGAATTATTTTTCAAGAAGGAAATTGAGAATATGTATTCAAAATTCAATGTTCATGTGCTTTGCTTCCCAATTTTTGCTTCTCAGGATCGTACTCTTTGGAATCTATCCAAAGGAAATAATCAGGGATGTGCACATTACTTTATGTGCAGATTTATTAACTTTAAAATTATGTGTAACAATTTGAGAAAAGAATCCATTTGCCATTGCAATTATAACTACTCATTTCTGTGGGCTTTGTGATCACAGGTTTTAGTTACATACCTATGTCCGTATCTTACTGTGATCTGAACATTCCCACTAGAATTTGATTCCTTTGAAGGCAGGGACTTTGGCCACCTTGCAATTGTTGCTTTCTCTGGGCCTTGATGAGCGTTCACCTTATAATAAGGTATTTAAACAGTATTTGGTAATTTAGTGATCAAATAACTGGTGATTTATCTACATAATTTAATATCAGGCAGCATTTCAATGAATGGTTTAAAAAAAAACAAACTTGTTTTCATATTGAACATGCTCCTGCGTTGAGAGAAACATCCATAACATAAAATTGTATAAACAATATGAACTCAGCATTTATTTTCTATTTCAATATTTATTTATCTTGGGGAAGAAGGTTAAGGTTACATGTGTATTTTTTTAATCAGCCTTAAAAATTAAATCTGCAAAAAGGGAGAAGTTTGATATGTCAGCCTGTTTGTCTCACATTAAGGAGCTGAAGGTCTGTATCCGTTCTCTTTCCTTCATAGAATAAGCTGATCACCTTTCTGCACTTGGGAGAAAAATCTCCCTGGGCCACTGAGAATCTATTATTCTGTCAACACATTGTTGGCCAAAATACTGGTAGGATGACCACCATTACTATTTATAATGGGTCACTTTGGAGAATTAAAGTGGGCACCATTAAAAATTACTGTGGAACCTGAAACAAAAATTGGGGGGGCATGTCAGGGGAAAACTAGGACATGTGGTCATTATGATTATAAATATTAATAATACCCATAAGGACTACCCTACACCTTCTCATATCTAATAAACAAATATGCAAAGAATTGTCGCTGTGGGATATTTGTATCTGGAGGATTCCAATCATCCTGCCTGGAAATCACAAAAGACATAATTTTCACCAAGTAGTTATGTCTAATGCATTCCTTATTCGGAGCTTTATCCAAAATACTGAACAATTAAAAGGGATATCACTATGAACATTACATAGGCCCAATTTCTAGAATAAAGTAGGCCATCAATAAACTGTCCACTTGATACGTTACAGGGGAAATCATTTGCATGTTGTACATCCTGACATGTACAGGCTTTTAATGTTTAGCAAAATGACTAGGACTATTTCAGTTCCCTCTCTACCGACTAGCATGAGTTTAATAATCCATCATAGTTAAAACAAGCATCTATGACAGTAACTTGAAACTCACTTCGTGACAAAGCCATCCACATCCTTCTGGGTCATTAGAATGAGAATTTGAAGCTTTGTTTCATCAAAGAGTAACAACCCTGGGTCTGTACGCCTTCACCAAGAGCAGCGATTTGCAACCGATGTGCCATAACACACTAGTGTGCTGGGAAAATTGTTAAAGATCATTAATTAAGTTATTTTTGAAAGAAGTTCAAAGCATAATAAATGTATATTTTTTACTCTTTTTATTGATCAACAAAATTTAAGTGTTCCATGGAAGTTTAACTATAGTTCAAATGTGCCATGAGATAAAAAAAAAGTTTGAAAAGCACTGATCTAGAGGGTCCTTTTGAATACAGAGATGATGCCTAGCTAGTGGTACTCTCTCTCTCTTACATGCTGAAATATCAAAAGTTAAAACCCTGGTAAGTGGTTAAGACTGCTGATCAATCACTGCCCTTGAGTATCTGAGATGTCTATTTTCTTGGAGCGAATTCAGTTATATTATAGCCCCTCTGATCCTTGTTCCATTGACATCCCTGCTATTATTGGACAGGACTGAAAAACGAAGTTGAATGAAGAGTTCTCAATTAAAACCATGTATTAAAAGCCTAGTGTTAACAATACTCATTGCTATTCATTCATTCAACAAGTATTTATCTGGCCCCAATTTATTATAAGCCCTCTTCTAGGTTCTAAGGGAACACAAGTTAACAGTGCAAAGTCCTCATGGAGTTTCATTTCATGGTGTGAGGAGAGGGGTAAGGAGTGTACAAACAATAAAAAATACATAAATGTGAATTGTGAGATCAGGTAGAGGCTTAGTGCAGTGAAAGAAAAAAAATAAGAGCGATAGAGTGTTACTTTGTAATAGGTGGTGAAAGGAGGCCTTGCAGAGGGGACGGGACAGTAGCAGAGTGGAGGAGGTGAGGGAAAAGGCCTGCCTGGGGTTGGGCAGAACAAGGTGCTTATTACAAGGAACTGACTCAACGGCTCCTAATTCTCTTTGGAGCTCAGAACTTGAGAATTAGGCCACAAGCAAGAGATCTATATTTTCTTTCTACATCTTCTTTTTGGTCTTCTGCTCTGGAAACAATTAGCTTCCTTTCTAGACCCTCAGTTTTCTGACGCAAATAACCAAGCTGGGTGGACACCACCAGGGCTGTCCACGTTCTCAGGGCACCTGAGTCCAACATCACCCTTCTTTCCCACACCAACCGGTTCGAGTAACACACATACTTTTACTTACTAGATATGCACCTTTAAATAGCTCATGTTTTATAAAAAAAAAAAAATACGTTTTATTTTACTTTATTTTTTTGAGACAGAATCTCACTCTGTTACCCTTGGTAGAATGCCATGGCCTGACAGCGATCCTCTTGCCTCAGTCTCTTGAGTAGCAGGGACTACAGGCGCCTGCCACAACACCAGGCTAGTTTTTCTATTTTTAGGAGAGATGTGGTTTCTCTCATGCTCAGGCTGGTCTTTAACTCCTGAGCTCAGGCAAGCCGCCTGCCTCCGCCTTCCAGAGTGCTAGGATTACAGGTGTGACCTATTGCAGTGTCCTAAACAAAAATGCACTTTAAAAGTAAACGTGGGATGGAAACTTTCACATGATGTGGAAGATAACTGTATAAATAAATACACAGAAAGAAACCACTTTATTAAATTCTCGTTCGACACATTTGCACCTGAAGACATTGCAGCTTAAAGTCTCATTTCCATTTCAAAAAGGAGATTTTTTTTTTTACAACGGTTATCCATATAACTCCAAACTGGGACTTATCCCATCATAAGGAGCAATAAAATTTTTGCAGAAGTCATTTACGATACTGAGCTTCTGCTACATATTAGGCTCTGCCTCAGGTTCTGGGATACCTGGTAGAAACGATGTACTCCCATTGGCTTACATTCTAGAAAGGAAATAATTGGACAATAAACAGAGCAAGCATAGAAAAGGAGGGGGGGACAATAAGCAATGTGTACTGTGCGGAAAATGGGAGAGACGCAATAGAGCAGAAGAGGCTGCTTAAGACTGAGTGAAGAGAGAAAAACCCAAGTGAGGAGGAAGTGGCTAGTGTGTGACGTTGCGCTACTAGTGATTGAAAGGAGAATAACTTGTGTTCATTAAAGTATACAGTATTATTTATTATTCAGTGTCACTTAAAACTGTGTTTTCTCACCACCAGAGATGCAGAAATTCATATTCCAAATTTGGAAAACACCAGATTACAGATATCAAGGTTCCTCATAAGCTAGACCTTCTAGGAATTACTATCTCAGAGCCAGCAGTGAGAATGCCCTGAAGTTGAAGTTGAAGGCTAGGTGGGGAGGACCCCTGGGGGTCCCAGTTCTCACAAAACAAAGATGCAATATCCACAGTTTAGAAGTACTTTAAAGCCTGCCCTGGGGCTCCTGGATTAAAGTCTTCCAAAGAAAAGCCAGCGGATCCCTCAAATTTCACAGTAGGATTTGAGATTGTGTTTTGAATCATTTGCAGATAGGATTTAAGGTAGAATAAAAGTCCAAATAGCAGCAAAACCAATAGAAATGCAATCATTGATTTGTGTAACATGTTACATATTTCCTTGTATTCTCCTATCCTAGGTCAAGCTTTTCTAGAATTCGTGGAGGCATGCCAATCAGAGGTTACAGCTCACATTATATAGATAAAGAAAACAGATAAAGACACACAGCTGTGATGGCCTGGCCAGGGCTAGCAAGTCATGCAGATTGTCTGATGCCATGTTCCTGATTTACTCAATGCATGGGAGCTCAATTTGACCTGAATGCACACTGGGATTATCCAGGTGGGATATGAAATCATGTCAAATCATAATCCAAAGCATTATAAATAGACTGTCTAAACATGGGAGTGTGCAGAGGGAGAGAAGGTGCCCAGGTGAATTCTCACCATGCCTCTCTGGCAGCTTAGAATGAACGTTGTAATCCCTAGAACATGAAATGACCAATTGCTCTCCCTTTATCCATCCTTCCCTATATCCCTACATCTAACATTTACTCATTACCTATTCCTGCCTGGAAATCTAAAGTTTAAAAAAGAAGAGATGGATGCTGATGGTAGCCCATTTGGAATTCTTGAGACCCTGGACTAGTGGGCTAGGTCAGCAAGGTCAAACTGAGACCACCTCTTTACTAATTCATAAGAGAAAGGAATTTGAAAATTATCTTTCCAAGTACTACGGTTTCATTCACATCCCAGTTAGTGTTTGGCGAGAGCTGGGGGTTGAGGTGAAGAAGAATGTTATCACAGCATAAAATAATTTCCAATTTCCTGAGTGCTAAATAATGTAAAATTATGGTTACACGAAACTCATTTAAAGTTGTTACAGATAAAAAAAAAAGTACTATTCTAATTAAATTATGTGCCTTCAAATCTAAATATTTTGAGAGAAGAGTTATGTTCTAAAAACGGGAGCCCCATTGCTTGAATAAATGAACAAAAATATATGAAATTTCTTATATTGGAAATGTCCAAGTTTGTGTAGTTCTTGACAAGCTCATCTACATTTCAGATATTATTTGATGCACAGCTTCCATCCAATTATATACAATTCATAATCATGTAAATTTATTTCTCTTCTTAAAAAAAAAACTCTGAAAGCTATTTTAGTTGTTTACTTGCCAATGTTATGCTACATATTTTAGTCAAACATAAGTGAATTCATTGACCAGTTAATTAGTCTTTATTTTTTATTTTTGGAGGAAGGAAAATTGTCAGTCAATTCTCTGCTTAAACTATGGTGTATTAAGACATGTGGAGTATATACTTTTGCCAGCTGAAGAGTGAGGGAGATAAGAGAATGAATTGATTTCTGAAGAAATTCAGCGGAGGAACTAGGAGGCATGAGGTGAGAACTTTTCTCCTTACGTTGTACTGAAGGGAATGGAATTTTCTATTTTTGGAATGTATTATTTTTCCGGAGATGGTAAAATAATATAAAAATTAACAATATAATTGCTACCTTGTAGTGTTTTTCCTGGCCTAGGAACTATTAGTGGCTTTAGAGATGTGGTCTCATTTATTGTTCCTCACTAAATAACAACATAGAAATGGTTATTTCCATTGTACATTTGTGGAAGATGAAGTTCAAAGAGGTCAAGATCCCTACTCAAAGTCACATATCCAGTAGGTGTGGGAGCCAGGTATACACGCAAGAATGTATTGGCACACCCAATGTAGGGTATATTGTTTTTACTCTTGAGCGGTGGGTCGGAGCCCTCCACAAGCTAAGTCTTAGGCCAGTGTTGTGTCTATGAACCTGTGAGACATGGCCAAGTGGAGGGTAGCAGTATCATAAAGTGGCAAAGAGCAGTAAAATCAAGGTTAGTTCACCAGAACTAAAGAAAGTCCTGTTTCAGAAGACAGTATTCACTGATCATGAAAAATTATTTTTTGAGTTCATTTCCAAGATGTAAATTCAATTCTTACTCCCAAGACGTTGAGATTTGAAGGCTCTAGGCAAAGACCTTTGTTAAAAACCAAAACATGTTTAATCCCATGAAGAGGATGAAATATCAACGTTCTCTATGAAACACAATATGAACAGCTATAAAATGCTTAATCAGTTTGTTCTTTTATATTTGATTTTTAAAATTCATATTATAGAAAGATGCAAACCCCTGTAGAACACTCCACAATATTGTTCTCAGCATCACCAGGGACTTGGAAGGCAGGCTGAGTTTTTACAGTGTGACTAAATCCCATTGTCAAACCGCATGGTGAATACTTAGTTGCTCAAGCAATGAACTGAGTGCATGGAGGCTGGGAAGCTTTTATTCCCTTCCAAGTTCTCACTGCCAAGGCCTTAGCTTAGTCATTAATTCTGAGGAATAGTCATTGCTGTTGGCTTTAATCTAAGTTTAAATGATAAGTATTCCGGTCAAGATGGGAGAAATGGGATTCTTTTCCATCTGGCTTTGACGTCACTTCCTGTGCATCGTTGGGAGCTGCTTAACCTCTCTGGTGTATGATTTCCTTCGGTGTCAAGCAGGAATTATAGTACTTTCTCCTCTAATGGGACCAGAATGAGTGTCCCATGCCTCGTGCATGCCACAAAGACAGTATGAGCTAAAAGCAAAGGCTCACTAATTGAAGAGAATTAGTGAATTAATCATATCCGTTTCCTCTTTTTCAAAGCGTGTGACATACAAGGATAAGGTTTATGCTTGCTAATTATCCTCATTAATAAAATTAAAACCAGCATTACTCTTCAACACCGGAGGGATTTCACTATTAAAACACTCTTTTAACATTGGGAGAAAACAGTGAAAAAGCAATTGGAAGAGACACAGTCTTGCTCCTATTTGATGACTCCTACTTTCCACAGCCAGCCCTTACATCTGTAGTGAACAAGCTGTAAATCCTACTTTAGATGTCCTACTCAATGGTTCCATCCCACTGTCACACAGACACCTCCCATGTACAATTCCAACCCAAATTTCATTCAACTTCTTTCTTCCAAAACTATTTCTCCTTTGAGATTCATAATCCCAGGTACCAAGTACCCGGCTGACACAGTTTCTCAAATGGGGAAGCTTAAAATCACACTGCCAGCTTCTCAGCAGTCCTCAGATCCTGAGGAATCTGCCTCATCAGTGTATTTGCCTTCACTGGACAGATATTTATTGCATACCTGTTACTTCACAGCCACAGGGAAAGAAGTGGATGTACAGTGGTGAGGGAGAAAACAAGATCCCTGCCCTCTTGGAGCTTAGGTATTGGTCGGGCAAACACACACACACACGCACACACACACACACATAACTATACGCAACGTAAGAGTCATCACTGATACAAGGAAAACCAACAAGAGACCTACTTTTGTCTAAGGAACTGAAAGACGATCAGTGGCTGAAACCCAGTGCACTGGTACGACCATGGAATGGGATGACATAAGAGAGAGTCCTGGCCACTTACAGCAACAAAGTAAGGGAACAGGCATTTAAGTTTTTAAAACTTTATGAAAACTTATTAAATTATTTAAAACTTAACAGGCGTTAAGTTTTTGGGAAGCCAGTGAAGTGGTTTAAATTGTGGAATCACATGATCCACAGTTGTGTGTTAAAAACCTCCTTCTGGCTTCCTTGCAGAGAACAGGTTGGGAGGTGGAGAGCAGCCATTCTTTGGAGTCAGTGATGAGAGTGGTCCAGACCAGGCTGATGGCAGTGAGAAAGCAGAGAAATATTTCCTCTTCTCCACCCCTAATTCATTGAATTCGTTTCAGGCTCTTGTTTTATCTCCTTTTTGACCTTCACAAAACCCTCGTTTATATGCTTTGCAACACCTGCCAGGTAGAGTTTGCCACTCTTCTGCTCAGAGATCTCAGCTTCCCTGCCGGCACCCACCCCCAGTGTCCTATACAGGTTCTCAAAAAGAGGTGGAGGATGTAGAACAATAACCCAGGAACAGTTTCAAATACACCAGACCGTGTCTCATCTGATGCACGCAGCTATACTCTGTGGACACCACAAATGTGTATTTTTAATTTGTCTTCCAAACGAAGTGCTAGAGTGCTCTCTTATCTTCCCATCATCCCCAGGAAGCACAATCTCTAAGAGATGATTTAGCTAAAGTCACAATCTGTCCAGAATGGCTGCAATTAGCCTCCCCTCCATTCACATTCAATATCTGTCTTCCTCCTACTATATCTTTTATTTTTCCCCCTCAACTCTATGGATGAGGAGATAGCCTGCTATATACATACATGAATAATGTCTAGGGAAGAGGGTGGGCACATAGGTACACAGGTGATTCCAAAACAACTGGCTAGGTATTTGGGACAGGGTTGAGAAGACTGACTAAAAGTCATCAAGGCAGGTGTTAAGATTCATTCTGCATCCTCAAGTAATTAGTACAGAGTCTACAGAATGATATTGATGAATGAATGAATGAATGAATGAGTAGAAAAAACACCCATTACTTGAGAACAAGAAGAACAAAGCAGCGTTCCTCGTCTTAGCATCACTGATGTCACATGGCAGTGATTATTTTATCACTTAAGGAAAGAGCACTGAAACTCAGATTGCTTTTAAGGAAACAAGATTCCAAATGAAAAAGGACTCCACTAGTTGGGAAAGACATTTTATTTCCAAGCTTCTAAAATGGTTCTACAAACAATAGAGGCTTAAAATTTTAAAAAAAGATCAAAAGAAGAGAGAAAAACAAGTATATTTAACTATTGAAAAGTAGACAGCCTTTAAAAAACAAAAACCCTTAAACATAAAGGTGTGAAAATGTAGTTGTCAACTCTAATCCAGATACGTTCCTAGAAAAAAGGATCATCCCTGGTGAGAGGGTTACTTACAGCTGTATACTTGTTTCAATGCTATTCATATTCTTTTTGACTTATTTCTTCATTTCAAATTCAACTGGCGAGCTGTGCAAATCTAGCAAAATATTCTTTGGATTACAAAAAACTATATAAAAAATGAACACAACCTGCAATTATGGAAGTATTGAGAGTGTGCAATCCTTCACCGAGATGATTCGAAAGTGACAACGTCCACAGAATTTATTCCATTGAAGTGTTCAGCCCAATTGGATTTAAATGAAAAGTAAAATGGAAGCTAGCACTTCATAAAAACATTTCCCTTTGTATGCATGTTGACTGAGTCATAAAAAATGGTATATAACAGGATATCAAGAAATGCTTGAAACAAACTTTCGTAATAGAGAAAGAAAGAAGAGGATAATTTAAAAAGTGTCTGCAATCCAAGAAAAAAGTAACATGCCCTGTGTTCAGGGGGAAAGAGAGAAAACATTTGCAGCATGACTTTGTGGGGTCTTTCCCCGAGTATTGCTACGATTTGACCTTTGGCCCAACTGAACAGGTGAAATGTCCTTCACATTCACCCCAATCCCCAGGAAACTAGCTGCGATGGCAGAGGACTGTAGATAAACTCATGGATCAAATGGCATTGACCCGCAGAATCAAAAATAGTCCCTGGCCTTATTCTGAGCTTATAGCCCTAGGCATATACTCAATAAAAGTTTTTGAAATGAATCAATCTTTTCTCTATCAAAACTTAAAATACCACAATCATTTCAAGAGAAGTTAAAACTACAGGAGGAAAAATCAGCAGTTTCAACTGCCAGCATCTTACAATAGCCCGGTAAGTTCAATGTATGGAAAAATAGAATTAACGTTGGAGTCTGGGGCACATTTATAGTTTTGACGCTTCACTCTTCCAACTCCCAAATTCTCCGTGTGGGGCACAGAATCTGTGCCTGGAACATTAGAGTTCTGACAGCTCTGTTCCCTCATGGATTCATCTCTCCCAACCACCACATTACTGATACACAAGATAAATGCATATTATATAAGACATATTGCAAAGTCATAGACTGACCTATTTCTTTAGCATCCTTCTTTTTCAGAAGATGTGTGCGAAGAGAAGCCAGGAGGTTAACACCGAGAATGTATAAAAAAAAAAAAAAGATAAAATAAAACAAGCTTTACACGATGTTACAGAATCTTGTCTGAACAAAAAACATTTGTAAAACATACTTGATTTTAAATAACCAATAAAAGCAGCAGGCAGACTACAACAGATCATAAATAGGGTTACTAAAAAGATCACAATTAAATTAGAGATAGAAACGGATCATTAGAGATACTCAAAATCTTCTTCATTGTTAAGAATCAAACCCAGAATTAAAAAAGAATCTTTTTGTTTTATTTCAAAGGTTGCTTCTTATATTGAAGCTTATATTAAAGCAACAGTACAATGTTCATAAAATATAAGTGTGATGCCGTAACATTTTCTTACATGTCAGAATACTGATATTTGTATGTATACTAAAATAAGAACTTTAAAATTGTACAAATAGATACATTAAAAATGACATAGAAATAGGGCGTCTCTCACTGAAACAAGACCGTTATATCTGGCACATTATTAGTTTAAGATGAAGGTAGAAGCAAAAAGATTTACAAGAATCAGCAGTAACAAGATTGATGCTCAGGAGACATAATTGTACATTGTATTGTACATACATTGTATGGGTTTAAGCTGGCTGAATATTATATATTTCAAGTTTAAAAATGCACTACATAGAGAGTGTCCATAGTTTAAGGCGAAATTACAGCTCAGAACTGTTGTCCTTTCTAATTTTGTGGAAGCATCTTTGACAAATTAAAAAAGAAGAAAAGACTTAGGTGTTCGTAACACGTACACGATTTCCCTTCATTGTCCGTTCAGCGTTAGACTCCTTCCCTCAAATATTTTGTATGCCAAGTGGTTTTTCTCCAGCGAAGTTGATAAACAACTTCAATATTTGCCTTTTTTTTTTGTGAGAAAAGGTAATTCACAGTATTTACCACTTTGATGTCCTTGCAGTTTTATTAAATGTATCCTTTCTGTAAAACTTTGCTTGTTTTAAATGAGCCTTTCCTTGATTTAAAAAAATACCTGTTTACACATCTTCTAGATTCTTGAGAACGCCAGACACAGTTCTTAAGGCCAAATTTGTATCGTTATTGTTAAGAATCGTCATCAAAAGTGTCTTTGGAACCGTACAAGTCTGCTAGTTTCTTAAAACGAGGTCCCCAGTTCTGTAGATAGTCATAGTCCAAGTCTGAATCTGTGGTGGCGGACTCTAAAGAGCTCAGGGACCCAGCCACCGAGCCCCTGCCTTCGTAACCATAGATTTGGATGGAGTCATAAGGAGGTGCAGTGGGGTCGTTATCCGCCTCCTGTATTCTTGTGTTGATGAAGTCATCGACGTCCACGCTGTTGGGCGCTGGCCGGAGCCCGGGTCTAGGCATGTACTGATACTCAGGTTTTATGTCTTTGCGAGGAATAAATCCATTGATACCATCAGGATTCTGGAGGGTGGCGATATCGAAGGCTTCTGTGTCTTCCTCCCCGCCCCCTTCGTCATCATACGTAATGATGTTCTCCCGGACATCTTCTTCCTCAAAAACAATGAGTGGTTCCTTCTTTTGCCTTCTCAGAGTCACAAACAATACTACGATGACTATGGAGAAAGAGAAAGAAAGCAAGCACTGGTTAAGACCTGTGATCCTATATTCCTTTCCCAGAGGACCTCTGCTTACCATAAACCATGGTGCACAAATGGTTCAGAACTGGAGCCACCCTGTGGAACCAGACCTTTGCCTGGAGTCCCCTGAGGTGTGTCAAATTGACCTACCCCTGGCTTTTTCCCTGTAAATGCTGTCATTATCTCCCCCAACTTGGCAGGTTGGGACCATTTTGAAATTTTAGCAAACGAATCTGGATGCCATACTTTTAAGAACTAGGGGGATGGACAGTCTCTTAAAAGTGGTTAATGCCACGTTCTCTTTGCAGAGGGAGGCAGCTGCCTTTCCAAAGTTTAAGAATAAGACATTCAGAGACCTCACAATCCACCTTATTATGGGAAGGAGGTGGTGGCTGGTTCAGACAGAGTCTAAGGGACAGCACTGACCCTACTCCTAAGACTCTTTTTGAATTCCCGTATAGAGGAGGGGAGTTTATAAAGATTCCCAGGAGACAAAGTCTTCTATTTATTTGAAAATTGGAAAATGGTGTTAGCTGAAAGCCCCAATGAAGCAACCTCGTCTCTTCCCTGAGAGAGGGGAATCCCATTAAGCTTGGGCAATCTAGGAAGAGCAAGCAGAGTCATTTATAAGGAAAGCTCAGACGCTGTTTAATTCTTATTGATTCCTTCCTCTGCCCCAAGAGGCTTCTACAATGTTCCATTAGAAGGCTCTCCCACACACTCAGCAAGACTGAAGAAAATGCAGCTGAGTGAGGCAAGCACACTGCGCCCCTCTGAGCCCACCATCACTGAGCTTTAGGGAGGGTGGTAATATCTAAGAGGTTCCCAGAGCTCTGTGCCTGCTCCTGGCTCCACTTACACCTGCCCAGACTGCTCCTTTTCACTTTCTTTGTTTTGACTGACCCTATTTTATCTTTCATCATGGAGACATTTCCTGCCATCCCGTCCTGACACCAGATAGGGCTACTGGGACCTGGTCCATGCACACACCTGGCCCTGCTCTGACCACCACCATCACCACTTACCACATGGCTTACACATCTGCCTCTCCCACTATTAATTCTTCAGGATGTTTCACATTCTGTTCCTTCTGTTGGGAATATCCAACCATCCTAGCTTTCCTTCTCTAGGAGGAAAACTCTCTGAGCACGCTGGTCCTCCGGGAAGACATGCCCAGCTCTCTAGGCAATGTCAGGGCGTTTCTAATCCCAGCCCTCACTACTGTTTGTTTATGTTTCTGTGGGGGCACTGACCACCGGCTTCTGCTCACCTGCTCACGTGAACTTGCCTTGACACCCTGTGAATGCTCAGAACACAGAGATCTTGGGAGCTTCTTCTCTGTCGTCTTCAGGACCTAATGCAGGGCCTGGCACCCAGATGGTGCTGCATAACTGTTTGTTGAATTGAACTCACTGGCTTTTTCCTATGGATTTGGGGGCCATTAATTTATTCTATGTAGAACTAAAAATCATGGGGAAAGTATAAGTTTGGTGTCACACATACGAGTCTGAATTCTAATTTTGTCATTCACCAGTTCTGACAGGTTGGCACAAATCTCATTATTTTTATTTTTATTTTTTTGAGACAGAGTTTCAAGCTGTCACCTTGGGTAGACTTCCATGGCATCACAGCTCACAGTAACCTCAAACTCTTGGGCTTAAGCAATTCTTTTGCCTCAGCTTCCCAAATAGCTGGGACTACAGGTGCTTGCCATAACGCCTGGCTATTTTTTGGTTGGAGTTGTCATTGTCGTTTGGCAGGCCCAGGCTAGATTCAAACCCGCCAGCTCCCATGTATGTGGCTGGTACCCTAGCTGCTGAGCTACAGGTGCCCAGCTGGCATAAATCTCATCTTCTTGAGCTGTGGTGGGTGTCCTCAGCATCAGCACTCTGTGGTATAAACCACAGATGAGCCAGAATGTGAAGAGGGGGGCACCTAACTCAGTTGGCAGGTGCAGGAATAGCATCGCAGGGGTCCCCACAGGCTGAGGGCTGCACACAGTTACCTGCATATGCTAATCAGTGGGAGAGTTAAAGGCACTGCTTCATCCTTCTCCTGGTTCCTGGACTCCTTCACGTGCTGTCCTTTGTCTCACTGATCACCCTTTCTGTGCCTTCTGTCCCTAACTTCTTCCCTTCTGCAAGGAAGATAAGCCCCTCTCTCAAACATCGGGTCTCTGCCCAAGTTCCTCTTCTGTCAAACCTTCTCTGATGCCTCTCCAGCCCCAGATGACTTCTGCTCGACATCGCCTTCGACTCTGCTATAACTGCTTGCGCAAATGTCTGCTCTGTCATCAAATGTGTGGGCACAGGGCCCCCCACCCTTTCTCTTGTCTTAAACTGTGCCCAAAGTACCCGGCAGAGCACGTTTCTGGCAACCGGGAAACGCGTTTCAAGGGGAAACCTCCAGTGCTGAGGCCTTCCCCGCAGGTGGCCAGACACGTCCCTTACCCAGCAGAATGACGATGCAGGCGAGGATGGCGATGAGCGCGCCGGTGCTCAGGCCCGCGTTGAGGATGTAGGCCTCGGCGTTGCAGGAGAGCAGCGCGCCGTTCACGTCGCACCCGCAGACTTTGATGGTGAGGGTGTTGGTGCTACTCATGGGCGGGAACCCACCGTCGCTGATCACGATGGGCAGAAGGTATAAATCCTGCTTCTGCCGACTGAAGCCCCCGCGCCGGGCGTACACCCCAGCCGTGTTATCTGCGGAAGAGAAGACAGGGTGTGCGCTTAGATCAAGTCCACCCGCCATGCAGACGCGCTTTGCTTGGCATTCGAAGGCCCGCTCCTCATCATAGAGGTCAGCAACCCATGTTTCTTACTTGTCCTTCATTCTAGGTATCTAGAGAAGTTGCAGTCATTTGCATGTTAGGCTCATAGAATAACCTCTCTGCCCTTAGGAATAAAACTCAGAAATTGGCTCCTTTGTATTCTGGAGAAACTGAATGCCTCAACTGGCTGGTTAACCACACCATTTTCTGGGTAGGAGGCGCCCACAAGAAAGCATGAGCTCCAGCTAAATCCTTATTAGCATTGGAAATAATTACATATGCAGTGAGTACAGGGAAAATAAAAACCAGAAAAAGCTTATTTTTTTTATAACTGCAGTTTCATCCTTCATGTCCAGCATCTGGCTGATTTTTTGTGTGTACTTTTTTATTTTATTATTTTTTGGAGACAGAATCTTATGCTGTGGCCCTGGGTAGAGTGATGTAGCTTCACAGCTCACAGCAGCTTCAAATTCTTGGGCTCAAATGATCCTCTTGCCTCAATCTCCCAAGTAGCTGGGACTACAGGGCTCCAAAACGCCTGGCTTGTTTTTCTATTTTTAGTAGACACAGGGTCTCATTCTTGCTTGGGCTAGTTTTGAACTCCTGAGCTCACATAATCCACCTGCCTCAGCCTTCCAGAATTTTAGGATTACATGAGTGAGCCACCATGCCTGGCCTTGTGTGTGTATTTTTAAAATGAAATTCTAAGTTCACTTTCAAATACTGCCCAGACAATGGAACCCCTCATGACTCCCTTAAGGGAAATATCTTGTTGAAAGTGTTTGAGCTGCTTTCATGACAACTGTGGTGTATGTATATCTTGGAATATTATGCAGCCTTAAGAAAGGAGACTTTACTTTTTTCGTGTTTACATGGATGGAGCTGGAACATACTCTTCTTAGCAAAGTATCTCAAGAATGGAAGAAAAGGTATCCAGTGTACTCAGTACTATTATGAAACCAATTTATAATCACTCACACTTTCATATGAAAGATAAAACACAACCATAGTCCAGGATGAAGGAGGGAAGAGGAGGGAGGAGAGGGGAGAAAGTGGGTGGAGGGAGAATAATTGGTGGGACCTCACCAACGGTGTATATTGCAAGGTGTATATTTGTACATGTCAAATCTATTATGAGTTGAGTATAAATGTCTTAACACAGTAAGTAACTGAGGTAAAGTCTATGTTAACCAGTTTGATGTAAACATTCCAAATTGCATATAAAATCAGCACATGTATCATATAATGCATTAATGTATGCAGTTATGACTTAATAAAAAATAAAAAAAAATTAAAAATTAAAAAAAGAGAGAGTTTGAGTTTCTCTGAAGCTCAAGCACTGTCAGCAACCTGGTTAAACTTGTCAGCCCTGCTCCTGTTTAAAACGATTCTAAATTCTCTCTGTTGCCTGTGTAACACCAGCCACCTCTGCACCACTGATGGCTGGTTATTTCCTTAACTTACACTTCACCTTGTCTTCTAGGGTCTATCCTGCCCCTTCCCAAAATGGACCAGTTCAGCATGACATAAAGAACTCAGTTCTGTTCTCCAAGTACAATAAGCTCTTTCCATGTGCCTGGCCTTTTGAACCATTGCTCTCTAGCCCACAAAAGCTATTCATTTTATCACAACAAAGTTCTCAAGCTTCAACATCAAATTCAAAAGTAATCTCCTCTGAGAGGCTCTCCTAGACCTCTCCCATCATCTGTGTTACCCACCACACTGTGTATTCCTACAGAAATAGGTGACCCACTCTTTTGTTATCATTTGTTGACATAACCACTTTGACCTCTGTGACACTGTGAACTTCTTGAGAATAGGGGATTTTATCTGATTCATCTCAGTTTCCTCAGTGCCAGACAAATGTTTGTTGGAAAAATGGTGTAACTCTGTTCTTGGAAGAGTTTAACCAAAATTCCAGATGTTGGCTTTCATGTACCAATCTTTTTGTGATTTCTGCCCACCAAATTCTTCCTCTTTCTCATCATGTTCTCTGTAGCAGTCCAAAATACTTTTTTCCCAGATGTATTTCCTGGTGGAAAACCCTGGGTATTATAATATTATAGAAATTTTTAATATAGGCTGTAAAATTACACACACACACGATGATCCAGTGTGGTCTGCCTCTATTTGTGGGTTAAGAATCAGTAATTTGTAACAATCTGAATGTTATGATCAACATGATGGCCTAATAGTTGGCAGGCTTCACAAAGCTCCTGTAGTGAGAAAAAAATATCATAGACTCTCAAAATAACACTGATATATTTTAAGTTAAAGGAAATGTACAGTTGTCCCTTGCTACTCATGGGAGGGTGGTTCAGGGGCACCTCCCTCTACACATGTCCAAATCCATAGATGCTCAAGTCTCTGATATAACTTACATACATCCTCTTGTATACTTTAAATCATCTCTAGATTACTTATCATACCTAATGCAATGGAAATGGTATACAAATAGTTGTTATACTATCTTTTTCTAATTTGTATTATTTTTGTTGCTGTATTTTTCTGTTTTTATTTGTTAGGCTTTTCCTAATATTTTTGACCTGCTGTTAGTTGAATCACCTAATGTGGAGCCCCATGGATATGGAAGGCTGATTATAGTTTATTCTCTGTGATGTGGCTGATTCAGTCTTGTTTAGGAATGAACAGACTTGTGAGTATCACAGAAGGTAACTGGGTATGTTCACAGGCTTTGGTAGGTCAACAGACTCTCTGCCCTTCACTGCCAATATCTCAATAGAAACAAAGCAAAACAGAGACCTCTCAGTTCTGTATTTTCTGAATTTTTTATGACCGGCACATAGTGTTCTTTTTACCAGAGAAAAATTATATATATAATATATATATATATACATATATACATATATACATACACACATACACACACCCCATACACATACATAGTATGGAAAAATAGTGAAAAAATAAAAGTGAACTTGTCAAATTGTAAATGAAACTTGAATCACCTACAGTTCTTTCTATTTCATTTCTAGACGATGCCATTGTTCCATTCTTGGCAATTATGAAAAAATTCACACATCTATAATGAATTATTTCAAAGTAGGTTATGTTTGATTATTTTTCCTTCTTGTACATTGTTTTTTTCTATTCAAGTGGGACTCACAAATCAAAACTTACAAAATCGACCTCATTTTAATGATCTGAAATGTAACTAATACCATCATGAATGCTGAAATTTTAAGAAGTAAAGCAAATTGATTAAGTTTTTCTGTCAAATATAACAATATATTATGGGTGATATCTCTAGGAGTTCATATACTTGGTTTATCTATCAGCTTATCCCCTGGTGCCATGGTTGGAGAGAATGTGAGTATTCTCACAGAGTATTTTTGTCTTTATAAACTTGTGGAAGGAATAATTTAAAATCTATTCTTCAACATGCTCTCCATGCAAAACTGCCCCTATAGGTGACAGCAGGCTGGCTCCCACATGAAGGTGCGGGAAACTCAAACACTAATGGACAACAAAGATCTGAGCATGACACCAGCCTGCAAAATCAAGATGTTTCATATTATCAACAGCTGAGTCCTCCCAGATGCGCTGAAACCATGACAGTATAAAAGTTCATCGGAGTGCCCAGTTGACTTTCTCTGAGTGACAGATCAGTAGAATCTCAAGAACTTTTAGAATCTCTTTTACCAAAGATGTTTTACATATGGGTTTTAAGATCAGTTCAAGCAGTGGGAAAGAAATGGACTAAGTGTCTTTCGGGACATTTACTAATTACGTGCCTCAGAATGAGTAATTTTTCCCATCAAGAGCCTCCTTTGTTCATCTTCAAAATGAGGAGAACAGTCGATATGAAGCATGCCTCAAGGGGCTGTTATTGGAGTTAAATAATGTGACAAAAGTGACTGACTATCCTCTAGTCAGTCCTTCTGCCCGAAAACTTATCACCCAGTAGTGAGAGCCTTCAAAATTGATGAGCTGGGAAGGTGAATGTGGCAGATAGAAAACATGTCTGGCAGCCCGGCTTCACACTTAGGTGGTCTATGCTGCTTGGGTCGATAAAATATTCCCTTTCTAGATCCAAGTTTCCTGAGCACCAGTGGAAGTGTGATCTGTCTTTCAGCATGGCCATTTCTGAGGGTTCAGTATTGTCGTGTGTCTTTTCTTGGGATCCGCTCTGGTCACCATTCAAAAAGAGCTGCTCTGCTCAGGGATGCCATGAAAAAGAAATCTGGACACACACATAGAAAAATGGAAACACAACTAAAGAAAAAAACCTTGACTAGGAACTCATTTTGCAATGTAAGTTTGACTATAGATTCTCCTTTACTCAAATTAAGTAGACAACTACTCCCTAGCTATGTTTGAGAGGGTTCCCTTGTTTGGCTCCATACACCTCAGAGCTTTATGAAAGACACAAGAACAAAAGAGATGCCGTGAGAACACATTTCCAGGGAATTGTCAGATTTGCTCCATGGTTAATAACAGGAGCCAGAAAAAGACAAACATTCCATCCATTTTAAAATTTCCATCAAGAAATTTCTCAGATCCTTTTGCTACATAAAGCTTCTAAAAAATAAGCCACTTGGTATTTGGGGTCAAACAGATCTGGGTTTAAATCTTGAATCTTCTGCCCACTTATTGCCTGATGTTAAGCACATTAAGGACGTGTCTTGAGTTTCTAATTCTCATCTATCAAACACATAATTTTTAGGTTAAATTTTATTCCATTCATAAAGCTCTTGAGCACAGTGCCATCCCTCTGGAGATGCTTAGTAAATATTAATTCTTTTTCTGGAAGCTCTCCTCTTTGAATAGTTGACTAATGAGGAAGAGAAACTTATTGGCAAAGAGAGGAAAGTGAATTCTTGGAAATGTCATTGCAGTTTTGAAGGGAATTGCCCACACAGAGAGCTTGGCATCCAGAGGTAAGGAAATAGTCATGTCCTTCAGTCCTGGGTGACGTATTTCCCAAGAAAATAAAATGCTTTGTTTTGTTTCGTTTTTTTAAGCCCCTCTACTTTTCAACTTGACAACAATGTTCTCATCTCTAGCCACAGACATGTAGTGGGTTCCATTCCCCCCCACCCCAATTAGGCTGAAACTTGCAAATGAGGCCACTGACTACTAGTATATGTCATGCACAAATTATAGCAGTTCTATTTATGAGAAAGGAATGGAGGTGTTGATTTTTTACATCTTCAACCTGGACTCATAATCATATGCTGTTTTTATCTGTACACTGTGTCATCACACTAACCAAATACTACGTATAAAGGTTCCTGGTAATAATGGTCTCCATGGCACCAGTTTGGGGATACAAATGATAAGGATTAGTATGATGCTGAAGCCCAATGGGGGATATATAAAACTGACATTAGAAGTGAAGACTATGATGGAGAAACAGCCTTTGATAATAAATGGTACTGGGTGCCGACTTTCTGCATCAGCCAATAAAAAAGAAAATGGAGCAGATCAAAACAGGAAATATATGCATGGGTCTATCTCCTGCACACTGAAAATTAGGAGTGGGAAGCCCCACTGGCAAGAATCCGCACATGCTGCTCACACCATCATGTCGGGAGCCAGGCTTCTGTCACCTGCTGGCTTCCCCAAGCTCTTCAGATGATTGTCCCCGCCCATCTTTCTTCCCTCTGTCCCTCTCTCCTCTGAAGCTAAAGAGTCCTCACTGGCTGACCTCTTCAGAGACGCTCTCGTCTATGAAGAAAGGCTATAGTGCGGCAGTTTGGGCTCCCCCAGAGTCTGCTGGAAGATTGAAGGACATAGGCCAAGAATTACTGCTTACAGAGATACTTCTGATCCAAATCTGCCTCCGTTACCATTTCAGCTCAAACTTCAGGAAAAAAATAGAACCACTGGCCACGTAAAAAACTCCCTCACACTTGGAAATAGGTAGCGTCACCCACTCACAGGCGGTTGAATTATCATTTGATTATTTCCTCTGTTCTCACGACACTGATTTATCTGAAGTATGGCAAGAGTGCCTTCAGAATAAGGGAAAGCATATATTTTCCTGTGTGTAATGTGTTCCCATGTTTAATGTACCCCCATATTTTGGCCCCAAACTTTCAGGAATAATTTTTTCTTTTTGATTTTTTTAAAGGCGGGTAGAAGGACCATGCAGTCAGTGGTGCCTCCTTCTCACCAGAGGCTCTGCAGGGAAGCGGGAGTGAGCTCAGCTGGCAGGTGACAGAGGTCTGCATGACCTGAGTGCCCAACCTCCCCCAGCTTTCCCCTCCCTTGTCCCCCATCCTCTCATTTCCTATTCCCATATTTATCTGTCAGTGGGGATGTGGCCACAGCCATTCAGCTGAGAACCCCAGCTGATCAAATCAGGCTTATTTCCCTGGAAGCTGATGTGAGGGCCTTACCCAGTGAGGGGGTGGTTGTGGACGGGGAGTAGCATGGAGGAGGAGCAGTTACTATATTCCAGGGTATTATTTTGCATACAGATCATTATTGCTTTCTAGAGTTACAATTCTAATGCATAAACATAAATAAAAGAATTAAAAACATATAGTTACGAAAGTAGTACTACTTACGTGTAATGCGCACCCTTATTTTTCCCTCAAACATCTAGGGAAAAAAGCATGTGTTATATGTGGTAAAATACAGTATATGTGTGTGAGTATATGTATACGCACAAGGTCTAACAATTAAGTTCACTAACTCATCCTAGAAAAGTGATATATATCTCACTGCTGACTATCACTCTGGTCACCTTGGAAATACTCCCCTTGGGATGCTGAGCACTGACACCGGTGCCTAGTCCACCCTTCAAAGCAATTTTGAAACTCTTTCTGGACCGATCATCACAGCTGTCACACAGCATACAGAAGCTCACAAACACAATAATGAACACCACTCAGCAAGACACCACCACAGAACTAAAATGAACACAGCTGTGAGACACTGATATACAAAGGTTAGGAGACCTTACGGAGTAGTTCATTCAGTCCTGCCAATGTAAGTGCAAACTTAATTGTCAGACTTTGTATAATAATAGCTCTGATGATCATTCTAGATAATAAGTTCCAAGATTGCTTTGAAGGGTGGACTAGACATTACCACCCATGCATAGCTTCCCAAGGGGAGCACATCAAAGATGACAGTAGTGATATTCAGCAATGAAATATGTAGTACTGCTTCTAGGATGAGTTCACAAACTTAACTGTCAGACTCATATATATATGAGGGCTCTCTGGAAAGTATCCAGCAATGTATGTCTGATTTTTCATATTGCATAGCTGGATACTTTTGAGATAGCCTTTGTGTGTGTGTGTGTGTGTGTGTGTGTGTGTAAGGAAGATGTCAATATGTAAAATTTATATAGAATGCATTTCTCAAAAGTCTTAGTGTAATTTTAAGCTTTACTAATTTTAGAAGTATAGAGGGTACACAATGATTTCAACTCAAACTCTTCTAGGTTTCACTGCATTTCATTACCACACAGCTGACCCTAGGATACTGGTATTACTGCATACCAATTAAGCCACTTTCTTTTTTTATCAAATTTCCCCAGCATGGTTGGATAATTAGATGAATGCCATCATAGCCTATAGCTAGAGCCCAACAGACTCAAGTTCTGGGTAAAAGAAAAGCTCTTAGAAACCTAAGAATTTTGTGGCATACAAGACCCACCAAGAATCAAGGGTGTTCAATTAATAGCTCTGTTCCCACAGCATTTCCAAAACTCTCTCTTTCTCTATCTTTCATACACACACCCCATCAAAAACAAACCCATGTGCTAGAGGCAAAAAGAAATCTTTCCTTTCCCCAATGTTTTCCAGTGAGGAAAATGATACAATGAGGTTAATTCTATAAAAGATGAGCCTTAAAAGACTAATGAAAAAGACTGTTTCCTCCAAGACTCTGATGTCTCCCCGCTGAACCATGGAACAACAAACATATCTGTAGGGAAGGGGGTGACTGTGGTCCTTCCTTTGATGCCTTTCATACTGGAGAATGCGCCAAGTAAGAAGCACAGCACAAAATAACATGGCAGGAATAAATGCTGATGAGCATTTGTGAATCTCAAGCATGTATGTCTGAGACAGCTAAAGGTACAGTTTGTTAACATTAATGGATTTTCCATTGTTATATTTTTTCATGTTTCTTACATTCAACTCTCCCTCCTCTTTTGTTTGATGATAATTTTCTCCTTGCTGGTAGGGCGTGTATAGAGGAAAAGTATGTTCTGCTATGTATTTCTTAGCTTAAAGGAAACTCCCAAGGAATTCAGTGGGATAGAAACATTTATGGCTTTTAAATGAGTTTGTCACGTCAGCATTCATGGAGAATCTTGAAAGAATGATATGTTTGATGCACCAAGAAAACCTGCTTCTTTTTTTGTTGCGTTGGAGAGGAAGTGGGTTCCCAGATAAACTGTGTTCTGTGTGTGACAAACTGTAGCAGTGAATTTCAGGCAGAAGAAAAGCCATAATTATTTACACAAGTGAAAATGGCAGTGCATTAAAAGACATCTGCCATTTTGATCTGCCAGCAGAGTTTCTTCCATATTGGAGCAATTAAAGGAAAAAATACGCCCTGCAAAAATCTGTTAGGCTACCTTTAAATTATAAAAGTAAAAAATCAGAAGCAAATTTGTATGTTATTTGGGGCTATTCATAAAAAAAAAGAAATGTTATTAGTTTAGCAAAAAAGAAATAGAAAGACATTTGCCAGTTGGTCTGATCAGGGTGAATCTGTCTTGGCTATCCTTACTCTGCCCACCCTACTTTCCATGCAAACGTATATTGTTTGTTTCCTTTTGTTTTTTAAGCAGTACAAACCTAACCCCGAATGTATCAGAGTTCATTTGATCTTCAAGTTGGCCCAGACAAAAAAAAATTTGAAGGTCATCTCATCCCGGCCCCCAACACTAGGTGTCCAACATAACTTTGTGGCAAAACAAATGAATGGATGGATGAATGGTGGATGAAAGGGTGGGTGATGAGGCACTGATTTCAGAATATTGTAGCATCAAAAGATAGGTGGTCTTTTTTCACTGGAAGCTGATCTCATAACATAATCATTTTTTCCACTGTATTAACTTAGTAATTCCTTAAATTCCTGAAGAAGATTCCATATTACAAAGTATTTTCTCATCCACTTTTTCATTTTTGATGCATGCATTCAGTAAACCCACTTTTCTCAAGTGTTGGGCTACTGGCCTCATAGAGCTTATATTCTAGTGGGAGACAGGGATAGGTGTGATTAGAATGCAGTGATTAAAAAAAAAAAATGATCCAGGTTAGTGCATATTCCTGGATCACAGAGGAGGAAGTCTAAGAGATAACTTCATGTACAGTCAGATTGGAAAAGAAAGAAAAGGCAGGGGGAGTCCGTTCCAGGCAGAACAGAAGTGTGGACATGTGAGAGCAAGATGTATTTGAGAAATGAGACATACTTTGAGGTTTCTGGAGCATCAGATTTAAGGTAGAAAGAAGAAGGAAGTGACAGAGGCAAAGTATACACAAGGCAGATCACTGAGTGCCTCGAGTAAGCTACGAAGTTTCAGTAACTCCATGGGAAAGGCAGAACCAAAGAAGAACTTTAACAAGAGAAGAAGATATCATCTGCTGTTTATTAGTGAAGACTGAACTAAGCAGTGGCAAGGGTAGAGTCAGACAGCCCTGTTTGGAGGCCACCAGGTCGTCTCAGCTCCTCTATGGGTAATTCACTACTATTCACTTGCAAAATTAGCTGTGCTTTCACATTATAGCTAATTTTTTTTTTTTTTTCAGTTTCTGCCCAAGGCTGGGTTTGAACCCGCCACCTCCGGCATATGGGGCCCGGCTCCCTACTCCTTTGAGCCACAGGCACTGCCCTATAGCTAATTTTTCTTGATGTGCTTACGGAAACTCCCTGACATCATGGACAATGTCACCGTGTTACAGGCACTATTCATTACTAAAATTCCACTCTTGGGATACTTTCTGGCACTTAGTATATGAGAATAGGATATCTAGTCATAATTATGGAAAAACAAAAAGAAGAGATTGTCACAAGGAAACTAGGAAAATACCCAGTTTTTGATGAAAGACACATTGACACTAAATGTGGAAGAAACATCAAGGGTGGAGAAGGACAAAGGAAACAGGGGATAAGGGCTCCTTTTAAAATTGGATGACTTGGAAAACTCAAGTATTTTTTGTTGTTAAAATAGGAACTTAGTGCAAGCTCCTAAAATTTTCCTTTACTGCTCAAATGACAAAACAATGTTCTACTAGCCAAGTAACCCCATGATCGGATAAACTTCCAACTTCAGTTGACATGGTTCATTACAAAGCATGTGGCCCAAGTGTTCTGAGACCCTGGGATATATATGAATTGTGCTACTAACTTTTGGTATTTTAGTGCCTTTAGATCTCACAATAGCAGCTCAAACCATGAATTATAAGTGGCATAGTAATTGAATCCTAATCCTATTACTACGGCCGGGTGTGGTGTCTCAAGCCTGTAACCCTAGCACTCTGGGAGGCTGAAGGAGGTGAACTGCTTGAGATTAGGAGTTTAAGACCACCCTGAGCAAGAGTGAGACCCTGTCTCTACTAAAAATAGAAAAACTAGCCAGTATTGTGGCTCATGCCTGTAGCACCAGCTACCTGGAAGGCTAAGGCAGAAGGAACTCTTGAGCCCTAGAGTTTGTGGTTGCTATGAGCTATGAAACCACAGCACTCAACCCCAGTGACAGAGTGAGAAAATAAATAAATAAATAAATAAAAATAGTCACGGGATTAATTGTAAAATATCCAGATATTAATATCAAAGTGTTCCCTATTTAGAGATGAAAAACAAAGCCAAGCACTTAATCTCTAGGCCTTCCTCTTTCCTGTATACTTTATCAAATAATTATTGTTTGGAACAAGAGGCTTAGCAATTTAAATTATGAGGTTAATATTAAGATATTTCAATTTAATTACTTTATCAAGTCATTAGACCAAATGACATAACCATACTACCTTCTTGTTCAAGTGAAAATAAATTGTTCATGATAAAAGTTAAACATTCTTTTTTTAGTAAAATAATAATGTAAATGAAATTTCTCTCTGTGTGTCTCTCTCTCTCTGTTATTCTGTCTCTCATGCATGCACACACACACAAACACACACACCAAATCTTAATTTTAACCTAACAAGCAATATTATGCTTAACAGTGAACCTCTAGTAACAAGTATATGGAGAAGAACCATTAGTATTTCTATGACTTAACACATATTCTAAAAGTGTAAATCTACGCAATTAGACAAAAAAATAATTTCAAAGACATAAAGCACATTGACAGGAATTTTGATGTAGATGTATCCCTAGAAAACTAAAAAATCACCTGAGCAATTATATTATGTTAGAATAATGCCCACTAATAAATGGACTAACTAAAATAGCTATAGTTTATACTAAAAATGGTCACTTAGAAAATACAGTGAGACATAGTCTCATTGGGCAGGTAACACCTTTAGAATTCATCACTATGTCCTAAAACAAACAAACAAACAAACAAAAAAACCTAAACAAACTGAAAATCAACAGATTTTCATAGACACATAGAGAAAAGAGTTCGGCAGGGCAAATGGCCTGCTCTCACAATCGGAGAGACAGGTGGATACAGAGAATAGAACTTACTGGAGTAGAAATCCACAAAGACTTCCCCAGGAATCAGTGGAAGCTACTTTTTCTATTTTTAGAAGAGATGGGGTCTCACTCTTGCTCAGGCTGGTCTTGAACTCCTAAGCTCAAGGAGCATTCACTTTCTTTCCTCAGGTAGGAAAAAACCTGAACTGTAGTTGACAAATTAGTGGAGGCTCAATGTGGACAAGTTAAAAATCCCCTGGGACTCCAGCCATAGGATGCTCTACCCCACCCCACCTACACCACACACTTTTGTGTATTTTACTTCCAGGAGCTCTACCTGTTTTCATGGTGAATATCAGAGAAAAATTCCCTCATGCTATCAGCAGGAGGAGGGTAAAAGGGACCATTCTGTAATACACCTGAGCGTTCTGTTCTTAACAAGGTCTGCCCTCCAGAGAAACTTTTAAACAAAGCCTAATCTATTAGCGTTTTAACTGAGCCTAACTAAATTTAGAAAAAAAAATAAAACATCCATCTTCAGCATATTCTAGCCATTCTGCCCCATCAGAGATGAGAGATGAAAACAAAGAAGCACTTGTGAAGACTGAGATTTGTCACAGAACTAGCGTGCTTACCCTCCCTCCACTAGTTACTGCCACCTTACTAAAAGCCTGTTAATATTAGTTCCATTTATCTGTAACACGTCTGGCTTAAAAGAAAAATTACAAGGCATACTAAAAGGCAAAAACAGACAAACAAACAAACAAGAAAACGTAATGTGTGAAGAGACAGAACAAATATCAGAACCAGATACAGATACGTCAAGGATGCTGAATTTTCAGATTGATAATTTAAGACAAATATAACTAATAGGGTAAATTCTCTCTGATGGATAAAGTAGAAAATATTCAGGAACAGATGGGCAGTGTAGTCACAGATGGAAATTCTAAGAAAGAACCAAAAGAAATGCTAGAGCTCAAATATACTAACAGAAACGAAGAATGCCTTTGAAGGAATCATTAGTAGATTGGACACAGCTGAGGAAAGGATCTCTGAACTTGAGGGATAGATCAGTTGAGACCACTAACACCATAAAGCAAAGAGAAAAAAATGTATATTGAAGGAAGAGTAACTAAACAGAATATCCAAGAAGTCAGGAACAAGCTACAAGACTTATAAGGGATGTGTAATGGCAGCAGTACCATGAAGAGAAGAGAAAAAAAAAAAAAAACTGAAGAAATATTTCACACAGTTATGAAAGAATTTTCTCAAATTAGTGTCAGATAACAAACCATAGTTCCAGAAAACTTGGAGATCACTGTGCCGAATAAATGTCAAAAAACCTACATCTAGTCATATTATATTCAAACTATAGAAAAATCAAAGATAAAAATATGCTGAAAGGGGTCAGAGGGAAAAAAAAAAGCATTACTTGCAGAGGAATAAAGGTAAGAATTACATTCAACTTCTCACAAACCATGCCAGCCCAAAGAGAGTAGAAGGAAATATTTAAAGTATTGAGAGAAAAAATTCACCATCCTGGACTCCTGTACTTACCAGAATCATCCTTCAAATATGATGGAGAAATAAAGACTTTCTAAAAGAAACATGTAGGAAATACTAGGCAATAAGAATTTTCCAGGTCCATTATAACCTTTGTGTATGGGTCTGTCATTGACCCAAACATTGCTATGCAGTCCATGAGTCTGTGTGTGTGTGTGTATCCTTACATACAAGTGAAATAAATAATATAAGGGATAGAAGGGGGGGAATTAGAATTCTTTTCTTATGATAAGTTACCTGTACTATCCATGATGTGGTACAGTGTTATTTGAAGGTGGACTTGAATTAGTTGTAAACTTACAGTATGCTAAGAGAGTACAGAAAATGGGATCCTATAAAGTGCACAACTGAAATCACAGATGCCAGAAACAAAATAGAAAACTGTAATTAAAAAATCTACTTTCCAATAACCTTTCAAAATACAAAGTAGCTAGCCACACAGTTGAAATCTATGGAAGTAAAAGAAAGAAACTACAAGGCATTCCTGACAGTCATAACAGGAGAACTAATTGGATGGAAAGTCAGATCACGCTCTGGGTAGGAAGACTATCTCTTAACATTTTAGCTCTTCTTAAATTAATTAATAAATTTCAGGCAAATTCAATAAAACGCAGAAAAGTACTTATCAGGCACCTGAAAAATAATTCTAAATTATATCTGGAGGAATAAAGAAATCAAACTTTATAAAATAGTAATAAAATGAAAATGGTGTGGAGAAAGCATCTGTCAAGTTTAATAGATATACGGATAGAACTATTAGAGAAAAATAGGATACTAGCCCTAAAGTTAATAGACAGAATGGGAAGAGTAGAAAGTAGAAAATAAACAGAAAAAAAAATCCAAAAACTTATCCTACATAATGAAGAAGATAATAAAAATGATGTCATACAGTAGTTTGAAACGAACAGTTATTTCATTAATAATATTTAGGAGATGGCTGAAAATGGAGGATATGTAGTACATAGTAGAACCTCCATAGCTGATCATCTCCCTACAATAATGCTATGTTGGTTGACCTAATTTTCATAGAAGGGACATGCATGACATGTACTAAGGCCTAGTTCCTTATGTTGACCACTGATCTATGTTGACCAGTTTGTTACAGTTCTTTGAATGATCACCTTACAGAGGTGACTGCAAAATTACTATATATTTATTTTAAGTGGTTTAATTGGGAAAAGAAGATATATAAGAAATAATAAAAGATAGTCAACATTGATATCAATGTGGGTAAGGAAAACCTTGCTAAGAATATCAGAGAAAAACTGATAGAAAAAGTGTAATATCCTTACTTAAGAACACGGCACTATCAGAATTGAAAGCACATTGAAACATTGGAAAAATTTATGCACAGAATAGGTCAAAGGTTCATGGCATTAACAGGTGTAGAGATTTTACAAATCATTTGCAAACTGATAAATAATATAATTTAAGAAGTTGGCAAAGGACATGAATAACCCATTTTATAAGAGCAAAAAAAAGAATAAGTAATGAATAATACTATTAAACACTCCTAGCTTTAAGGAATGAAAGGGAATTTGAATTTTTAAATGTTATTATATGTAAGTTATTAATTTATTAGTGATTAAAATGAATAATGCTATCTACATTTGGCTTGAATGTGAGAAAATGGGAACTTACCTTTATACTAACAATGTATGTGCTTTTTATCTAGTATTTCTACTCTAGAAATTTATTCTAAAAGAATAGATATTTGTGTACTGACACATAATAGTTAACTGATACCATACATCCTCATAGTGGGAAGTTAGGAAGATAATTAGAAAATATTGACATAAATATATTGATGCAGAAAAATGTTTATCACATATTAATCAGTTAGAAAAATGTAAACATATATTTTACAATAGGATGTTTTATTTTTGCCTAGTTTTCTTACAATTTACTTCAGATTAATGCTGATGATATGATCTTATACTTAGAAAACCACAGAGACTCCACTAGAAGGCTCCTGAAACAGTAAAGTCTGGGGATACAGAGTCAATGTCCAAAAATCAGCAGCCTTCATACACTCCAATAACAGCCACGCTGAGAATCACATCAAAGACACAATATCTTTCATAGTAACTTCAAAGAAAATGAAATACCTGGGAAAATACTTAACAAAGGACATGAAGATCTTTGTAGAGAGAACTAAGGAACCCTGAGAAAAGAAATAGCAGAAGACATTAACAAATTGAAGAACATACCATGTTCACACCTGGGAAGAATCAACATTATGAAAACATCCATACTGTCTAAAACAATCTATAGATTTAATGCAACTCTCATCAAAGTACCAATGTCACACTTTGAACAACTTGAAAAAATTATACATTATGTCATATGGAACCAGAAAAAAAAAAACACAAAACAATAACTCTATAATAGCCAATGCAATTCTAAGAAATAAAACAAATCTGAAGGCATTGAAGTCTATAGTGATCAAAACAGCATGTTACTGGCACAAAAAATAGATATAGATCTATGGAAAAGCATAGAGAACCTAGAGAAGAACCCAGCCATGTATCACCATCTGATCTTTGATAAACCAAACAAATGCCTACAGTGGGTAAAAAAATTCCTGTTTAATAAACAGTGCTGGAAGGACTGGTTAGCCACATGTAGAAGACTGAAACTGGATCCACACCTCTTGACACAAAAATTGACTCTCTCTGGATGAAAGATTTAATTTAAGACACAAAAAGATAAAAATTCTAGGAGAAAGTATGGGGAAAACTCTTCAACAACAGCCTGGGGAAAGATTTTATCAAGAAGCCCTCCTTGGCAATTGCAGCAACACCAGAAATAAATAAATAGGACATGGTTAAACATGCAATAGCATTTTTTTCAAAAGAAAGAAATGAACAGAAAAGGCAGAAAGGGTACCCAAAACAGTAGTGATTTCATTACTAAGATATTTTATAATGTTTCTGCTTATTTGTATTTTTTAATCTTCCTACAAGTAATATATATTTATTATGCAATAGAAGTAAATTATAATATTCTTTGCAAATGTATTTTACTATAGTTATTATGGCTGTGGTTAAAATGTAAATTGAAATAGGTTGTATTTCTCTCTTCATATTTTCCCTGGAATTCTAAATGGATGATTTAGATTTCAGAATTTTCCTCGTCCAAGGGTTGTTATTATTTGATTGGGATAAACAAAAGCTTAAAAAAAAATTAACTAGAAAAGACCCAGGGTAGGATGTCTGTCTTCTAGGGTGTTACAGGCAGCAGATGAGACCCTCCAAACACTGAAACTTTGATTTTTTACTAATTACAGTGTGAGCTTGGGCACGTCACTGACCCTTCTGGTCATATTCTTGCCTCATTCGAAAATGGGATACAGCACACCCAACTGATGGGGCTATTTGAAGAATTAGGTGAAAGAACGGCATGAAATGATTTTATAAATCAGTTCAGAACTACATAAAAAGGATTATTCTGTCTTTTTTTTTTTCCTTTGCACTCTTCTTATCCATTACATGTTTCTTGTGTTTTAAGAGATACCACATGTCTGATATTTTCAAAGTAAATGCGTCTCAAAACCTGGGCAGACCAGCTCTTCATCTGCCCAGACGGCACCATTGGTGATATTTATAGCCCAAGATGGGCTTAAATGTTGAAGAATCATTCAGTGTTCTACTTCCCTGATGCCTGCCGAGTCGACTTTGAAGCCTAGACTGTAGAAAGGAATAAGATAAAATGAAGTAAAAACCCTGAGTGTATTAAGATGGCTTTTCCTCTTATATTTTCTAAAGACATTGAAATGCTAATGGCAGAGTTTAGGCAAACACAATACTGATTATTTACACGGCATAATGGAAGTAAACACTCGAGGAGAAAGAAACTGGATGCTTTTACTCAGCGTGATATAAACCATTATCTCATGTTTTCTATGGAAAGCAGTCTCAGCCGAGAAATTTGGTAACTCAGTAGGCTATTAATAGGATGTGGAATGTGATTACTCCTTTTGGATTACTTCAATATGTAATTACTTTTAGGAGCTAGGAGAAAGAAACTCTATTAAATGATAATTATAGGACTGTATTTGCTTTAAGGTTCTGTAATAGCTCTAAACATGGGAGTTTTCATTAACTGTTTGCCATAGTTAATAAAGTAATTTTTCTTAAAAAGTAGCAATTCTTGGCAAAAGGGGTAGCTCAACAGAGGTATTATTCTCTGATAGGAGAAGGCTGGGGAGATGAATTGTGCTGTGGGCTGGCTGACCCATGGTAATATTGTACAATCTCCTGGAAAATATAGATGGCATCTAAAAAGGAGTAAGATAAAAAAATACTTGCAACCCTCTAGAGAAAAACACGTCTTAGTATAATGTTTTTATAGGTTAGCGGTAACTTAATATGATTGCACGTGTATAAAGAGAAGACTCGGCAGGTGACAGGAGTGAAGCTGGCACAGGGGGCAAAGTTTGGAAAAGCCAGCTGTTTGCCCATGATAAATAGCTTATCCCAGGATAAACAGGGACATTATGGGAAATACAGCCAGGAATCAGACCTCACACGTAAGCTAGGAATTATATCAGCACACCGAGAAAAGTTTGACCACACTTATTTGAGAAAACAGCTAATAAAGAAGATTGGTACACTGGAGGCACGTGAGAACATCAGAGCTTTCTGGACAACTGAATGAATACATCACGTCTCTATTGATGAAAACAAAGACACATTGCAATAAATTTGTTTACGTATGTCTTCCTTAGAAAACTGACGTAAGCCTAGGCTGGAACATCAACCAAGCTGTCAATCAACCCAGGGTGGAATTGGAACGGATTTGGGAATGGAGAAAATTCCAAAAGTGGAGGGACTCCCGTGAACTCAAATACAGACGCACACAAATGTATGTCTTAGAAAGCATCGTGAAAACACTACTTATGGGGCAGTGCCTGTCACTCAAGGGGTAGGGCGCTGGCCCTATATACCGGAGGTAGAGCATTCAAACCTGACCCTGGCCAAATAAAAGAAAGAAAGAAAGAAAGAAAGATAACACTACTTATGCTATCTTGTTCAATTCGGTTCAGCACGCTTTTTTTTTTTTTTTCAAATGCTTACTACATGCCAGTCTCCCTGTTTTGGGTAAAACCATCATTATAAAAGGAAATTCCTATGTCACATATGTGTACTGTCCAAAGTGTGTGCGCCTGGCTGAAAACTTACTACTTACCTTAGTGTACTGCAGAATTATCTATTTAAGGGGATTATATGTGTACCTTAAGTAAAGCCAGCAGGTTAAAAAAAAATACCTATGATACAAAATAAAAGAATGCTAAATAATATTTCTGTTTTAAAATAATTGGAATGATTGATAAAGCAAAACATGGACTATATTGTGCAGTTCCTTTAAAACACATGTCTCTGCATACAAAGTTTCTCACACCCCAGCTCTTAGGAACAAGTTCATTGTAGAATCAAAGTATCAGGAGAGAGAAATCTGTGTTATAACACCTGGGCATTTTAGCTCATCCTCTCCCTTGGTGTATGCTTGATTAGAAGGCCCATCATTAAAGGCTTAAATAAGTTCATGAAAGAATAAAGCATGTCAAATCATAGTCCCTCAAAATCCAAGCAGCACAAGGAGTCCCTCTCTGCTTTAATTAGCACTACTTTAAGGTACAATGGTGAGGGCTGTGGCATCATTCAGCCTTTGAAGGCCTGTGTCCAAAACCCAGCTCTAATTTCTATCCGGCTTATTGATTTGGGGCAAGTTACTTAATGATTCTGCACCTCAAATTTCCTCATCTGTAAAATGGGGATGATACCAATGGCTTCCTGTACCTATGGTGTGGTTAAGAGAATTAAGCAGACAAAGTATGGGAAGGATCTCAGCCCGGTTCTTATAACATAGCACCTGGTGATGGGGAGAATAATTAGAAAGTTTTAAGATCCTACAAGCCTGTTCTCGGTCACTGGGAAAGCAATCCACCTGGAACCCAGTGCATGGCTGGGCTGGCGCTAAAGAAAACATCAGTGTTCAGAAGGATCCCTTTTGTTCCCACATGAAATGATGGTACTAGTCTCTCTGGATTCAGAGACCCGCCCTATCACAGGATTTTTTGGGATCATTTGCACTAAGAAGTAATGCACGGAGCAAACTACTGTAGTCAACAGTTAAAAATAATTTTCTCCTTTTTCTCTGGCTCTGGCACCAATTTTGTCCAGACACAGCATCAGTCTGGGCCTATATGATAGGAACATCTAATAATCTGCAAGTCGGGAATTCATCAGTTCGGCTGATGAAGGGAGAGGTGGATGACATACTAACGTTTGCCATTTTTACAACAGACAAGGCGTGCTTTGTTTCAGGCCCTGTAGGCATCACTTCTGCAACCACCTTTCGGTACCGAGCTCTGTACCTAGCCATGCTGCGTTAGGGAAGGCCAGCTGAAAGAGTCAACCATCTTACAAACTTGGACTGATCTCTTTGAGTGCTTTACTTGTTATCAATATTCATAAAGCCATGTTTTCCCCCGAGGGTTTATCACCCTTTAAAAAAAAAAAAAAAGATAAATGGAGTTGTTTGCATATTGACCCTGTAAGCTTTTCCACTGCTTCATGAATATCAAAGCCAATAAAAAAAAAAGTAAAATAAAATTAGAATCACTTATTCACAGGCATCAAATGAGCCCATGTTTCAAAATAAAGGTGGCATTACTATTTCCTGTTTGGTCTTCAACAGGAAAGCATCATTAAGTTTAGAGAAAATTCTTGCGCAGCACAATATAAACTTCCTTTGCTTTCCATGCCTGCTTCTCTGAATGCGTAGGGACTTTAGTACAAACCTCTGTTGTCTCTGACTGTGAAATTTGGATTGTGAATGATTTCGGGGGGTAGGCTGAAGATAAATCTTGGTCCATTGGCTGTGTCGTCCTTGTCATCCGCGCTAATTGTAACAATTGGCTGAAAGAGAAAGGTGGCTCATAAATAAATCACGCTGACATTGGCACATCGTTTATTCAAAAATCCCTAGCTGGCTAAAAAGCCTGATTTTAATTAGTGAACACAGATTCAGAGCAAAACTAGGGCTCTGACTTTCTAGGCAGGGGGAGGTAACCACAGGTGGCGCTTTCAAATAACAAACTCTTTTTCCAAATGCATTGCTCCTAGCCAGGGAAGGGGAGAGCTGCATTACCTGGTTGGAAAGCGGCTTGGTCTGATCACTCTCACAGATGAAGCCTTCATAAGGGGCAGCAAACTTGGGAGCGTTATCATTGACATCAAGGACCCTAATGGCCACTGGGACTTTGGCTTCCTGATGCCGGTTGTCTGGGAGGAGAGAATGCAGACAGTAACGAAAGGCCAGGGAAGAATACACAATGGTGTAGGCTTACTTGCGGGAAAGAATATTACTCTCCAGCCACCAATTTCAGCAGGGCAGGGAAAGGTCTTGGCATAATAGTCACCTAAGAGTGGCAAGTGGCCTCATTCCAGTAGGAGCCAGGTGTCTTGGAAGGACTGTCAACTTTAAAACCACTAAGGATGAAATCACTTTTCCACTACTGCTGACTCTAATTTGCTGAGCTTTAATTCCAAAGGTTTATAATGGAATCTGACCTCTAGAGAATAATCTATCAAAGACATTCTTAAAGGGGAAGTCCCCAGGGCCCTACCTTAGACTTACTGTATCAGAGGATCTGAGAGTGGGCCCAGAAACCTTTTTTAAAACAAGCTGTCCATGAGATACACACAGGGCTTGATTCATAATCAACTGGATGCACAATCAAGTTTGAAAACCCCTAGTCTACAGGTAGGCAGGAACCGAAAAATGTTGGTTCCAGGGAGTCTGCTTCATTGCATTTAATAAATCTAGTGATAGTTGAGAGTGGGAAATCCTTCAGAGAGGGTTACAAGTTTCAAACTGCCAAAGGCTATGGGCTGAATTAACAAGTCTGTATCCAGTTCTGCCAGAGGGGGGAAACATCTCTATTTGCCTGTTTTCCTAGTCAAATAACCAAAAACAAAATTTAAAGACTCAAAAATATGTGTAAGACTAAAAAGAAATTAGCCCATTTCAGCTATTTTATTTTCCTGAATACAGTGGGAGTCTGAAGAAATAATATATTTCATAAAGCAGAATCAAAACTCCTCGGAGAATACGTACGGATTTCTGTTGCAAAGACAGAGATGTTGAGCCAGGCAGTTTCCTCTCTATCCAGAGGTTTGGTAGTTTTAATAAAACCGTCCTCTGAATTAATAGTGAAAAACCTGTCGAGGTCAGTATGACGATCGATTGAATACCTAAGCAGAATGCAAATGGAGCAATTAGACCAAGGCATTCAGAGCAACTTAATATCTGAATATTTTTTCCATGCTATATTTAAAGCAACTTTTTCAATGAATTGCTTCGGCTAGGGTTTCTCCTTAATCAAATTTACTTTTCAAACTTTGTGCGTGAATCTTTTATAGAAATCATTTTGCCATGCTGGAATTCTTTATTCAGTACAATGAATGAAAGAACTGTTTAGCATATTTGATTGAGAAGTATAATAAGATGTTGCATATTTCTCCATATTTACTACAATCACCCACCATCTGAATATTTATGAAGCTGCATTTGGGAAGTGAGTTTGCCTTACTCCAAAACTACTCAGAAAGTCACAAATGTGTAAAGCCTTTGCCAGATTTTTGCACATGAAATATTAAATAGTTTCGAGTTTATCTAAATTTATCACCAAAGACCCATTTATAGCCCTAAAAATCATTTTTCTCCTTAAAGAAAAAAATTCTAACTATATTTCAGCTAAACTTTTTATCTTACTTAGTTTTGGGGGTTCTCAGTTAGCTTAGTTCTGAATTTCAGGGTACATTATGCAAACCAAGCTTAACTATTCACTTGTAGGCCATCGTTCAGATCTCAGTGACTCTGGACAGAATAGCGGGAAGATTTTAGCTCCCACTAGAAGGTAAACTTTTTCTAACTAAAGACAAAAGAATTTACAAAATATTTATTATTAGAGTGTATTTGTGGCAAGGTAGGGTGGGAGATGGGGGCAGAGTGGCATATATGGAGGTATAGGAGGTGCAGGCAGGTAAAATAACTTGCCCAGGATACCTACAGTATTGGTGAACACTGGAGCTTCAGTTTCAGTGGGTCTGGTCTATTGAACTCCAAAGTCTTTTAGCTCCACTATATTCACTCCCAAGTGGAGATAAATAAAAGTGGGTTATGTCAATTTGGGGAGCATGCTGAGTTTCCTAATTGGGTGGCTTCCTGTTCTTCAAAGTCTAAGCTATCTTTCCCTAAAATTTATGGATTATATTTGCCTGAAAACTTTCACTGATGGTCAAAAATCAAGTAACATTAGAGGTAGGAAAGATGATGGATATCAAAGGGCTTCATCTTCTAAATTCACAAAGAATGGGATTTGCAAATGGTCTGTGTCTGGTCTTTTTTAGGAACCAATATTGAAGGCTAGGTCTTCTATTCCCAGACTATGTTCTTTCCAGGAGTGAGGGACCAGCCACAGAGCAGCAGTATACAACAGGA
>NW_003852546.1:3914305-3914971 GCF_000181295.1 Otolemur garnettii | reverse complement strand
TTTTTTTTTAGCCTGGGATATACATGGCGCCAAACTTTCACCCTATCTGTGAAGATTAAATGAAATAATGGATATCTATGGTGCCTATCGTAGTGCCTCACGCACCGTAAGCAGTGTAAAGAACAGCAGCTTCCATTGTTTGTATTGTTACTGTTGCTCCTTTTCCACCCAGAAGACAGATGGCGGGAAGCTCTCAAATGTCAGATGGTAGCCAGGGAGAAAGTATGGAAGGTTTCTGAACAGAGGAGCCAGTAAATGGCATCGAGCTATCAGAAAGTTAACACAGTAGGATGAACAAGTTGGTCTGAGCAAGAGAGAGCAAAAGAGGGGGCAGAGGAAATTTAAAATCTACTGTAGTTTTTAAAATATGAGGGGATAAGATAGTTAAGCATAGGAGTCACAGGGGGAATGTAGAACTTGACTAAAACTAGTTGAATATGTGGATATCCGTAGAAAGCAGACTCTCAGAGAGAGGAAAATACTGGAAGCCACAGAAAACAGGAAAGCAGGAAGGAGAGGGTGAAATTCAAACTGGGTAGAGTGCTACAGAGCAAAACCTCAGCTCTGTTTTAGATCTCTCAGAATCAGGGGTGAGGTCAGCTTTTTCATTTTTAAAAATATGTCAATAAGTAGGAGCTGAAAAGTATGTCTTGAATGAATGAGTGA
>NW_003852546.1:3912093-3913150 GCF_000181295.1 Otolemur garnettii | reverse complement strand
TATCCAATCTTAGAGTCGTCATAGCCTCAAAGGATGTCAGGAGGATTAATTTAAATAACGCTGTGAAACACAGCATATGAGGTTGAGCAGATTCTCAGTAAATGTTAACTCTCTTTTTTTACCCCAGAAGGGGCAATGTTCAAAGGCAACTGAACAATGCTTACAGTTGAGAATTCCTTCTGCCCTGCCACTATTTTCTTTAATGTATTGATAAGTGTAGAAACTCAATTGTTCAAGGCAATTTCCTTCAATCACTTAATTTTTACACTTTCATGCACTTAGATTTTATAGGTATCTGCCTCCCCAAGTAGATTGGGGACCCTCAGTGTGTGCTTCATGAAGACTATTTGAATAAATATGTGCATGAAATATCATCACTTGTATCATACCTCATGCTTTATACTCAGAAACTGTGTGCTTAAATTTCTGAGCTAAATTGTGTGTTATTTTGGTTATTCATTCAATAAATGCTTATTAGACCCAGCTAAGGGCTGGGTACTCTGTTGACTGAAAGGATGAATGGTATACTAGAACAGAGGTCAGTAAGCATGTTCTCTAAAGAGCCAAGCAGTAAATATTTCAGGCTGTCATATGGTAGAAGTGGGGTCTTTGTCTCAGCTATTCAACCCTGCCCTTGTAGTCATAGATAACATGTAAACATGATGTGACTATCCAAATAGAACTTTATGTAAAAACTGGGTGGTGAGAAGAAAGATGGAAAACTCAGAGTTCCTAATTTTAAAACGTAATACAAAGTTATGGCAATTAAGACTCCATTGGCACTGGAATATGGACAGACATGTGTAGTTCACAACAAAAGATTTGAGATAGACTGTGTTGTGGTCCATTATTTCACTTTGAAGAAACATAATTGGCAGCATCCTTTCTGATTCACCTGTGTGAGTTTCAACTTGCTTAGCTTATCAGTGTTGCTGAGAAGGCTTCATCTGTTTCTATCCATGTTGATTTTATATTTATTGATTTTTATGTATCTCACATTTTCATAATGACCCAGGTATAGGTCAATGGAATGTAAGTCAGAGTTGGAAATAAAACT
>NW_003852546.1:3900629-3911845 GCF_000181295.1 Otolemur garnettii | reverse complement strand
TATAAATTAGTTTCATAGTAGGGCTGAGTACATTGGATACTTTTTCTTCCATTCTTGAGATACTTTACTAAGAATATTTTCTAGCTCCATCATGTAAACATGAAGGAGGTAATGTCTACATCTTTTTAATGGCTGCATAGTATTCCATGGTGTACATATACCACAATTTATTGATTCATTCATGGATCAGTGGGCACTTGGGCTTCTTCCATGACCTAGCAATTATGAATTGGGCTGCAATGAACATTCTGGTAAAATATCTCCACAGAAAACTCAAACATATTAGCAAGAAGAGAACAAGTGATCCCATCTCAGGATGGGCAAGGGACTTGAAGAGAAACTTTTCTGAAGAAGACAGGTTCATGGCCTACAGATATATGAAAAAATGCTCACCATTAATAATCAGAGAAATGCAAATCAAAACTACTTGGAGATATCATCTAACACCAGTAAGATTAGCCCATATCACAAAAATCCCCAAATCACAGATGCTTGCATGGTTGTGGAGAAAAAGGAACACTTCTACACTGCTGGTGAGATTGCAAACTAATATGTTCCTTTTGGACAGACATCTGGAGAACACTTAGAGAACTAAAAATAGACCTGCCATTTGATCCTATAATTCCTCTACTAGGTATATATCCAGAAGACCAAAAATCACACTACAACTTTAAAACTTCTTTAAAAACATAGATGTAAGTATTCATGAACTTAGCCAATGTTTTCATAGATAGGTTATCTAAAGAAAACAAAAGGAAAAACATCAATAAATTGAAATTCATCAAAATTAAAAACAATTGTGCTCAAAGGACACTATCAAGAAAGTGAAAATATAACCTATGAAATGAGAAAAAATATTTGCAAATCATAAAACCGATAAAGCTCTAGTATCCAGGATATGTAAATAAGTCCTATAGCTCAACAATGAACAGATAACTCAATTATAAAGTGGGCAAGAGATTTGAGTAGATGACATTATTTCACACCCACTGGAATGGCTGTAATCAAAAAAAGGAAAACAACAAGTGTTGCTGAGAATGTAAAAAAAATCAGAACCCTTATGCACTGCAGATAGGAATGTAAAACTGTGTGGCCACTGTGGAAAGCAGTTAGCATATAATCCAGAAATCCCACTCCTAGTATATCCTAGTATATTCCTAGCTATATACCCCCCCAAAAAAAAGAAAACATGTATTTACATAATCTTTTGCATGGAAATGTTCACAGCAGCATTATCTGCAATAGCCAAGAGTGGAAATAACTTAAATGTCCCCCCAAGGATGAATGGATAAACAAAATATGGTGTATCCATACAATAAAATGTGATTCAGCAATGAAAATAAGTGAAATACCAGTACATCTGTAGCACTGATGAACTTAAAAACGTTATGCTAAATAAAAAAAATTTAGTTACATAAAAGTACATGCTGTGTCATGGTATTTATATAAATTATCCAGGATAGGTGAACATACAGAGATAAGTAGATTATTTTTTACTGGGAGCTAAGAAGAAAAAGGAATGGGAGTGACTGCTAATGGGTATGATACGTCTTTGGGGGCAATAAAAATGTTCTGGAATTAAACGAGATTGATAGTTGATTAACCTCATGAAATATACTAAGAACCAATGAATTAATTTGAAGGGGTGATTTTTTTATTTAATTTAATTTATCTATCTATTTACTTTTGGAGGCAGAGTCTCATTCTGTAGTCCTGGGTAAGGTGCTACGGTGTCATAACTCACAGCAACTTCAAATTCCTGAGTTCAAGCAATTCTCCTGCCTCAGCCTCCTAAGTAGCTGGGACGAGAGGCACCCACCACAACACCAGCTAGTTTTTTCTATTTGTTTTTTGAGACAGAGTCTCACTATGTCGCCCTCCATAGCCATGATGTCACAGCTCACAGCAACCTCAAACTCTTGGGCTTAAGTGATTCTCTTGCCTCAGCCTCTCAAGTAGCTGAGACTACAGAGTTTTTCTATTTTTAGCAGAGATAGGGTCTCATTCCTACTCAGACTGGTTTCAAGCTCTTGAGCTCAAGCAATCCACTCACCTCAGGCTCCCAGAGTGCTACTATTACAGGCTTGAGCCACCACACCCAGCCCTAAAGGGATGAATTTTATGCTTTATGAGAAATTTTTTCTCAGTAGAAAAAAGGAAGAAGGAAAGAAAAATAGCAAATGGCAGCCTTATTGGACTGTGGGCTGTAGTTTGTTGTCCTTTCAATTAGATGTATATGTCCCTGGCTCTAAGTGTCACTGTGATGGGCAATGGTGGACCAAGGTAAAAGCCAATGGAAGGAAATTTCATCCATCTCTAGAGAGCCCTGAAAAAATTCCTAGAGAAAATTAGCAACGGAGTGAAGATGAAGAACATGAGTACAATGTAGCAAGCTGGAAAGGCAGAAAGTTCCAAATAAATGGAATAACGTGTAAAAAACAGGGGTTAGGTGAGAGCAGGGGGCTTCACTAAAAGGACTGAGTTGGAGAGGTTGGAAGAAGATCTCTAAATTAAGTAAAAGAGTTTAGATTATTTTGGAAGGGGGATTTACGCGGAAGGGTAGGTGAGAGATTGGAAGCAGGAAGATCCTGAAGAAACAGATAAAGAGGTCCAGGCAAGAAAGGAACTAGGGGAGAAGCCAAGGAAGAAGAAATGCCTGCCAGAATCCAGCCCAGGGCATAGTTTAGCCGACCATAAATTCCCACCTAGAAATGTCTTGCATCTGTGATTGAAGCCCCTTCTCAGTTCAATTCTCACTACCTTCTCTCTTCATCATTAGCCTCATTGGTCATTAACTCAGGCTGGGATATAAATGGGGAATCAGACAGAGTTCTGGGTACTTTTCTTTCTTTTTTTTTTTTTTTTATGGTTTTTGGCTGGGGTCAGGTTTGAACCTGCCACCTCCAGTATATGGGGCGGGTGCCCTACTCCTTTGAGCCACAGGCACCACCCATTCTGGGTACTTTTCTAAGCCACAAGAAATGTATTACTACTAATAAAAGCCTCTGACATCTGTTTGGTCACTGCACTGCCTTTGCAAAGTTCTCAGTAGCAGTTGGACAGAGCTCGCTGCCCTGGTCTCCTGATCCATGGCTGTGTCATTCTGGGCAAGTCCCTTTTTTCTTGCAGAACCCAAATTTCCTTTCAGTTCAAGGATAACAATTTATGTAACCATAAAGTTGAAGGGCTAGATTAGATCCTATGTCTAACACACCTATTAGAGTAACTGGAGCGTGGGAAGGTGTTCGATAACTTATAATTGCTAAAATACTTTCACAATCATTATTTATACTTCACCACAGTTGCCTGAGGCAGACAAGCCCAGGAAAGAGTTGTATCATGTAGCAGACACTGGGGAATCTGCTCCAGAAATTATTTAGCTTGAAGAAGCCCAACTTAGTAGCAAAGGTGATGTGGAATTCATGTCTTCTAATTGTTAGCCTTGTTTACATTCCATTAAACCTGTTACACTTAAGGTGCTTTTGGAGATTGAGGGATGTGATTTCTACAGTGCTTTCCCCAACCCTCTTGACGCCAAAGTTCCCCATCCAGGTTCTTAAAATAAATTAATTTGTACCTTATCGGGCTGTTGGCAGCATCGGGGTCTTTGGCATGGACTCTCCCAACCACAGTGCCAGCAGCTGCATTTTCTTGGACTTCATGGATGTAACTTGGAGCCAAGAACATAGGGGGCTCATCAGCATCTTCAACGGCGATCTTGACCGTCACCGTGTCCTTGAAAGGCCCGTTGCTGATGAACTTTGGGTCGATGTGCACGTTGGCTGCCTCTACTTTCAGGCTATATGCTCTTTTGGTTTCAAAATCTACGGGCTGGCAAGAATGAAGAGAAGATTGACAACCAATTCCTTGAAAGAATAATGGAAAAGAAAGATCTGATTGTTTTATAGGGTAGAGTGATTGTTCCTCAAAGAGAGAAAAATCAGTGTCTAGTCAATATCTAATTACCTGAGCCATTTGGTCAGAAAATCAGAGAAATCAATTGCTGAAACTGGGAATGTGCTTAATGCGTCATCCTAGGAGCATGAGAGACACAGAAGGATCATATCGTCTATTAATATTATGAACCTCATGTTATATAGCAACACTAAGGTTTCCCAAAACGGCCACTAGAAACTACCTACAGAGGGGAATTTAAACACTACAAAAATACATTTGGGGCTTGGCATGGTGGCTCACTCCTATAATCTTAGCACTCTGGAAGGTGAATGCAGGAAGATCTTTTGAGCTCAGGAGTTCAAGACCAGCCTAAGCAAGAGGGAGCCTCTATCTTTATGAAAAATAAAAAAAATTTAAAAAAAGAAAAGAAAAGTTAGCTGGACATTGTGGTGGACACCCTATATTACAAGCTACTTAGGAGGCTGAGGCAGGAGGATCACTTGAGGCCAGGAGTCCAAGGCAGCTGAAATCTAGGAAGATGCCACTGCACTCTGGGTAGGGAAATAAAGTAAGACACTCTGTCACAATAAATAAATAAGTAAATAAATAAACAAACTTTGGAGCCCATTTTCCATTAAGAGTCTTGGCAATGAAAATATCCTTTAAATTTCAGCCAAAGAAATTTTGTTTTGTTTGATAACTGACCACATTGTGTTTTTCAAAGTCCCTTAGCAGCCTTAGCCCATATGATGCCTTGAGTGATCTATGAGTAATGTTGGTAGGTGGTGTTGTGAAATGACATGGACTCACTTATTGATATAATTATTCCTTTTCTAATTCTTTCAATCCCCAACCAAGCAAGGAGAACTTCTCTGTTTAATGTTCGATTTTTAACGTATCCCCCATGCCTCCTAATTTCTCTTTTGAGAGACCACGATACCACTCTCTAGCTCAGCCATTCTCAACCTGTGGGCTGCGAACTGTATTAAAGGGCTACAGTATCAGGAAGGGTGAGAACCACTGCAGCTGGAATGTCATTACATCATGTCAGTTTGATTGCATTCATTTTTACGTTCTCTTCTATTTTCAGTAAGAGATAGGATTATGAGAAACATGCTTCCTTTTTAGAAGAATGCATATATATTTAAAAGGGTCTATTTAAATAAAAACAAGTATAAGCAGGGCAGATTTTACACAGATATGAAAAGCACGGAGAAGGCATTTATTGGAATGGCTGCAGTTACAGGGAAATTGATGGTAAACACTCCCTCGTGATGAATGACAGGCGTTACAAGGAATCAGTCAGCAAAGGGTGAAAAGTGAAACCATAGCAGAGAGAAAAGCCCTAATGTGTAAGAAATAACTTTCTAATTAGGACCCTGGATGATGCTGAACTACCAAGTGTTTGGGAAGAGTTTGATCTTTTACGGGGCACCTGCCTGTCTGCTGTTGTCCTCTGCCAGGCAAACATCCTGAGTGGGCAGCAGTAGTGGGGCTTAGTCCCGACCTCATTTTGCAGGACTCTAAACTAACAATGATCCCAGGTTCAGGAAGATTAAATATGTTCAACCTCCTTGACACTTTTTCCCATCATCTTCCCATCTCTGTCTTCCAAATTCAGGGAACACTCCCTTTTCCTAGAGCTAAATCTGCTCCCAGCCCCTCCTTCATCCTGGGAGTCATCAGCCCCTTCCTCCCTGGCTGGGTTACTTAGCAGCAGAAAGGAGTGATATGTCTAGGCTGAAGATAGAAGGCTGCTGCATCATCTCAACAATCTCTGCAATTATTAGACAGAATCAAAAACTGGAATGTTATAGTTCTGAGACCAGGTAATTGGGAATCAGAAAAGGCGACATTTTCTCATATCCCGGTCTTGTTGATGCCCATAAAGTAGAACTTTCAGAAGCTGGTTTAGGCAACGTGCCTTGTGACCCAGAGTGCTTTTTCCCATTGGGAAGCCCTGTTGGTGTGGAGGACAGTTTCCCCATGCTGCAGTCTGATGGATACGTTTCAGAGGCCACGCTAGGCTGTCCAGGTCTCTGCGTCTCTGCAAAGCTTTGTCTGTGGGCCCTTTCCCAGTTGCTTGAGATTCTAAGTCTTCTGGTAGCCCGAGCCTCACTGCCTTGTGAAGCCCTCTACAGCTCCAGGAACATTACTGTGGTCCGTCAGCAGACTTTCTGCAGTGGCTCATTTTCCTCCCCAGCTGGAGGGAACACATATAAGGAGTGCACTGTGTCTTGCTGATCTTTGCCTCCCCAGTGTTCACCTGGTTATACGTATCCGTCATTTTGATTGACTAAGGAGCAGGGCTGGTGGTTGGACAGCATGTAGGCATTTGCCTACAATTTATTCCCCTCCTCTCTCCAAAAAGTATTTGAGGTAGTTTCCCATTATGGACATGTATATCCGTGTTATGAGTAGTTGAAATAAAGCTAAATGAGGCAACACATTGCATACACCATAAAAATCTTAATACCCCCTCGTTTACTAATCCCACCTCTGAAAATCCTCCCCGAGGGATTAATTCAACAGAAAACCAAAACAAACAATATTCAAAAATGCATGGTGTTTGTTAGATATAATAGAAGGTTATATCTAATCTGGGGAAACATACACAAAAAAACACCAAATCCAGCTGTGAGACTTTATTAAGGAAATAATGGTTCATCGATAGGATGGGATGTTATGCAGTCATTAAAAATGATTATGTATACTATGTAACAGCATGTTCAAATGTTTATGGTCTGACATTAAGTTAACAAATCAGATCACCCTCTATTGCGGCCTGTTAAATGTTATGTATCCACATCTATATGTGGACAAAGAACCTAAGGGAAAAAAACAGACATAAAAATAGTTTTATTAAAATAAAGAATGTTTAAAATGTCTTATCATGCTGCTCTCACACTGCTTTACAAGGAGTTTATTGGGTTGAAAATAAATAGCTCAGAAACTGTGCTAGGATTTCTTGTAGATAGATAGGATTCTCATGTAGTCAAGGGTGTCGCGGTGAGCAGATGGGGTTTTCCTCCCCACGTCTTATCAAGCCTCCTAAAATCTCCTTTTTATTTTATCCACCTTCTTCCTCAGCTAATTCCATAGAGATGTCTAAATACCCCCAAGGGCAGGTTCTCTCTCTCTCTTTCTCTCGTTTACCTTTAAACTCTGACCCAGAGTCAGAACTCAAGACATACTGTTTTCTAAGCCATTCGGTAAATGAATAACTCTACTTACTAATGTTTTCTTGAATTCTTCTTCACCACTGTCTCTCTGCCTCTTCTGCCTTCTTCAATTGTTTGCAGTGTCTTCCTTAAATTTTAACAAGTTTGCCAATTGGTCCTACTGTAGCTGTCTCCCGACAGAAGGTATTGTAGTTTGTTAAACGTGTCCTGTTTCAGTTCATATCAGTTCTTCATGGGCTAGTTATTTTTCCTGGCTTTTTTCCTTCTTAACTATTCAGCAAATTTCTACTCATCTCCTAAGATTTAGCTCAAGAGTTGTCCCCCTAAGAAGTCACTCAGGACTCATATCCATAGGTCTTCTCATACTTTATTATAGTTGACTGTCACCTGGGGAGTGATTTTGCTCCCAATCACTCATGTCCAGATATTGGGCCACATCCAGAGCTATGTTTTGGACTGGTGGGGTGGAGGGTGTGCTTACTGACCTCTAGTGAGGAGAAGCCTGTGATGCTGTCAAATAACTTTCAGTGCAAAAAACAAAAACAAACAAACAAAAAACCTCCAGCTGCCTACAACAAGAAATTATCCAGTTCAAAACATCAGCACTGCCAAGGCTCAGAAAACCCCCTTTCACTTAACTGTCCTATTAAATTGAGATCTCCTTGTAACTAGGATTTTATCCCTTCAAATTCCAAAATATTTCCCCCATCTCTCCATACCCTTTCACGTTATTAAACTGAGTATAATGACTTCCACCAGGAGGCATAGTTTTGCTCTGTTACTGGTTACAGTAACAGTAATAAATCTGGTTATTATTACTTTTTTTCCCCTGGTGCAACTTTGAAACTTTGTGCTACAAGTTTAAGCAAATGTTCTTTGACAAACGAGATAACATCTCGCAATGTTTAGAACCTAACCGTCAGTGATTTGTAGAAGATTATTCCATCGCCTAGGATAAACACATCGCATTGGGGGGAAATGTGCAAATTAATCAGATGCAGAGAGCTCATTTAGGATGTGTGAGTTCCACGGGGGTGATTTAAATGTTTCAGGATTTTGGAGACTCTGTGTGTTTATGCCCTGAATACGCTGAAAACAGGTGACAACCTTCGCATAAGCAACTACCCAATTACTCAAACAGCAAAGGATGGAAGGCAGGAACCGCTGATGTCAATGTTCATATGTCAGTGTCAAGCAGGAGGGATAGTAATATTAATTAACGAACTCAGTTGACAGCTTTAGGCTACATGCAATTCACACAGCTACTTTTTCAGAGCAGAAAGCAGAAGCAATGATCGGCCCACCCCCTTGAGGCTGATAATTAGGTTAGGCTGGGCATACCATTCGTCCTCACTAATCTAGACTTCTCCAAGTACCCAAACTTCACCTCCACTTCCATATCCTTTAATTTTTTTTATTCCTTCACGACAAAGTCACCCTCTCCATCTTCCCTTTGTTCTGTGCCCCATAGTATTTTCCCCAAACCCTCAAATGTTGTGAAAAGTCAGCTTCCTGGAGCACCTCATTCCTTGATCTCCCTCCTGGAAGATTCTTTCCAGGATCAGCCTTCCCCAAGCTGACCTGTGTCTCCTCGCCAGCTTCTTACCTCTTTCCTGATGCTTCAAATTATTATTATTATTATTTAAGTCAGTGATGCAGTTCTATCTTTTCCATCATACCAAGAAGCTTAATATTCAGACTAGAAAACCAAGTTGAAAATGAATGCTTGATTAAAACCAAGGTAACCCCATCATCCAATTCAGACTTAATGCTCCTCACACTTTAATGATGCATAAGTGTTGATTTCTCAAGTGGTAAATTGGGGGTGTGAGGGCGACCATTTTAGAATGTGCTGTCACCGTTTCTTCACTTACAAGTGACTCTTAGTAGGCTCCTCTGATAAACGCTTTTTGGCCCAGCTGTTTCCAAAATGCCCTGAGAGCAAAGTTGTTCCAGGATGCCTTAGGCCTGAATTCCCTGACTACACATTGTGAGGTGGGGGGACTACAATTAGGTCAAACGATTTTATCTGTATTGAGTTCTAATCGTCTCAAAATTAAGTTGAGGTATCACTGCCCATGGGGATAACACTTTTATATGATGTGTGTGTGTATGTATGTGCACGCGCGCCCTTGTGAAAAGTAAACAGAAGGATATTTATAAGAGGTTCATGTTCTATCTGGCCAATAGAACTGAGGAAATATAACAAGAAGAAACAATAAACTCACTTTCTAATAAATTAATAGCAGGGACACGTTTATAATGACAGTCTACCCAACTACAGAGGAAGGATCATTATTCATGTTTCTCCTGGTTCAATTTTGAGAGGAAAAAACGAAAATTAAAAAAACGAACAAACCAGAGAATTGGTTTAAGTTTTGCAGAGGAGCCAATGCTGTAAACCTTGAGTGTTTGAAACAGGAAAATTTCTAAACTGCTTCTTTAACAGACTCAGCTTGGCAGAGCTAAGGGGGGAATTCCATGCACGCTCAGGGCTGCCTCTGCAAAATTAGCATCTACATCATGGTCCCACGGATATGGGACAAATGTACCAAAACCTGTAAAAACTAACCAGCAACCTTAGGCAGGCATCACCAGTTCCCGTTATTATCAGCTTCCTCTGCAGTAACATAAAGGGGTACAGTTCCACTATCTTACCCAGAGCTTAAGACACCACTACAAAGTCAGGTCAGCTCCCAGCTTCCCAAATTCTTATCTCTTAACCCTATTTCTTGCAGTATTCCCTGAGCGGAGCAGGTGACACCGGTGACATATTCAATTTCTCACCCTCACTCACCTTTTTCAGCTTGACCACGCCCTCCTGTGTTTCATAGTCCGTCGTGATTTCAAACAATTCCATCCCATCTCCATCAACAATATTGTATGTGACTAAGCCGTTTTCACCAATGTCTGGGTCTTTTGCCTTCACTCTTCCAACCTCCTCCCCAGGGACGGCTGCTTCTGACACAGACATCTGGTACACGCCTAGAAGAAGGAGACATCTCTTTTTATTTTCATTTTTATTTGGCAGTTGTAAGGGTACAGATTTCATTGAATCCCAATCAATTTCTCAAAGGGTTTGCAATTGAATTTTCTACTGATTGAAAACATGAAAGAAGAGAATAGATGGGTGGAAGATGCCACAAGGCCGGCTTGTCAAAAGAATGAGTTCCACAAAGAGTGGAAAATAACATCAGGGTCCAGGGTGACAGGGTGGGATCACCTGCCACATGCGAGGGAGGAGAACAAGGCTCCCTTATAGATCCCATCAGGAAATGATGGGAACCACCTGGTCTTCAGTCATTCAGGGAGCAGAGGCTCCTTTTTATGTCCTCAGGATTGTCCGTGAGTTAGTTCTGAGGCTTGGTAAGTGCCCAGCAAAACAAAACAAAACAAACAAACAAAACCTTTCTCTATTTCAAAGCCATCAACAACTCCATAGTTATGTTAAAATAAGATGCAACGTCTGTCTTTCCAGGTCCTGCCCCATCTAACTCTCTGTGGACACTCTTCTTTCCTCACCCCTCACCACGGGGGCAAGCACCACCTTTTTGGGAAAGCTGCCCCAGGATGTGGCCCTCCTGTGTGTATTTATCTGCTATGTAGTGGGAACCCGGTACTGGGCATGCCAGGTGCTCTCCTAGCCCCAGAGAACTGCCTGGTTGGTTTAGTCTGGTTTGGTTGTTTTGTTCACTACTAAACAAAAAAGTCAAGCTTCTGCCCTTCACAAGGGACACTAAAGAGAAAAAATACAGACAGATGTATCTGCACGCCCATGTCATTGCTGGGAAGAAGAGAAAGTAGGACAAGGGGCAGAGGTCACGGAGAGTGGGTGGCCGTGTGTGTGTGTGATTGTGAATGTGACTCTGTAAACAGAAACGCGTGGTGTCTGTGAGTGATTGTGTGTGCACATGTTGTGCAACAGTGTAAGTGTGTGTATGAAAGCGGGAGCTACAGACGTATCGGTGGGACTCTGCTCGTGTGTGTGAGTGAAGGCGCATGCTGGTGTGAAGCATGTGGATGAGAAAGAGACCCAGAGAGAGACAGAGGTTGGATGATGTGGTAGGAAAGGGACACACTCTTTAGAAGGAACGTGAAAGGACAGAGCATGACAATGGCGTGGGTATCAGCGGGAGT
>NW_003852546.1:3755075-3900537 GCF_000181295.1 Otolemur garnettii | reverse complement strand
CGGGCAGGGGAAAGATGCTCAGTTTTGCTTAAATTCAGGGAAGCCACTGAGGTTTTCAGGAAAGAAGTAAGATTTGACATTATCTTACTTGCTTTTCACATCTGAAAAATACTTGGCGTGAGACAAAACATAGGGCGGGAAGCCGAGGCGGGAAGCCCTGCTCTCACTCCCAAGCTCGGGGTCTTGGGCAGGTTCCTTACCCTCTGTGTGTTTTGGTTTCCCCTGGCCTAGCTTCTGTCAGTTCCAGTTCTCTGCCTACATGCAACTCAATTACAAGACTCTGCAGCTTTCATTTCAGATTACTATTCCATTTAGTCTCAGCATGCCTTCCATGATAAAGAACAAGGGAGAAGTGGGACCTCTCTCTGTAAGTAGTCAACCATTTCTATAGAGGTTTGAAAAGCTTGTCCTGGGCCGATTTTCTCTAAACCTCATTTAGGCTCGTGGCTGTGAAGCTGGTGCCACTGGTATGGTAAGGGCGTAACTTGACTGTGGGGTTGTGTATAAGCAGGGCACGGAGGCATGCCTGTTAATAATTCTGCCTGACCTTCTTCCTACCGCACACCAGGCAATCCTACAGCAGGGACAGCGGAGCACGTGGCACTCGGGATGTTAGATGAGCCGTGAGCGGATTGAGGGTGCTGAGCTCGTGCCTGCCCAGGCAAAGCAGTCCTGCCCTTGTGCTGACTGTGGTTTTTGGATTCCTTTACATAACCACAGTGCCTTCCTGGGGCCATATTTAGTTGCCTTTCCTTGTTCACTCATTTGCAGAAAAAAAATAGACTCACAGGCTCTAATGAAAAAGACACTTTTGTGATGAACATTCCATGTACGAGAAGCATCAGCTGCCTGACAATCATACTGTCCCCTTGTATACCCCTGTGATACTGTATTTTGCAATGAGTAATGTGTTTCTGTGTACGATGAACACTCACATTTTGGGCTCAAACTTTCAGTAAAAAGCCCCCTGAGAAGTGGCTGGCCCTTGGCCAGGAAAGGCCCCTCTGGGGAAGGTTAATGCTTCCCTGGTAAGTGTGCAGATTGCCCTCTCCGCTGCAGTGGCTCTTTCTGTGAACACTGCCCCTTCCCTCTCTCCCGGTAGCCCTTCCCTCCCCACCACATCAGGGGCTCCAGCCCAAATGGCCACACATATGAACAGAACAACTTCTGACACTGCTAGGCTCATGGGCAGCCAGGCGGGTCCCCGGAGCCTGCACAGGGCTACTAGTCCTTTCCAAATAGCCAGGCCTCAGGCCTCACCAGCTTTGATGACAGCAGATCTCAGACCCTCACAGTTTGGAACCCCATGTGCCCAGTGGGCCCAAGTAGGAGGGTGTGTGACCTGCAAAACCCATGGGGATCCCCCGCTTCTGAGCCATGCTACCCACATATAATGTGCATCCTTATTTTTATTTGAAAAATTTGAACAAAAGTAATGTGCCTTATATGAGGCAAAATAAGGTACATAAACAGATTTGTGTTCCAATTATGACTGCCACATTTCCTAGGCAAATTACTGAACTTTTCATGGAAGCCAGTTTTAACTGTAAAATGTAGGCTCTTGTAGAGATTTACAATAACAATGACTATTCATTAAATGATGGCTGTTATTGTAATGATGATTATTCATAACAGCTTTTCAAAATCATTTTTCTTTTAATTCCCTCAGCAATTCTATAAATTTTATTGAACAGCCATAATCCCCTAGATAACAATGGCTAGCATTTGTTGACAGCTTATGCCAGTTGAAATAATAAGGTTTTATGTTAGCTCGTTTTGTCCTATGGGCCATCTTATAATTAGGTACTGTAGAAGATGGCTGCAGCCCAAAATGGCCACAACAATTTCGCCCAACCCATGCACTCTTCCTTTAACATGATTTTGATAGTCCTTCCATTGAAAGGTGGGATCTAAACGGGCTAAATGTAAATTTGGGCATAGCTTCATGACTAGTGGAAATGATCCCATGTGACTTTTGAAGCTAGTTCACAAAAGGCAATGCCGTTTCTGCCTGGAATCCTTGGAGGTCACACTTTCAGAACCCAACCATGGAGAGGCCCACATGGAGACAGCCAGCAGTCAATGACCCAGTAGCCTTGTGAGTAAAGGATTTTGGAAGTGGATCCTCCAGCCCGAGGGGAGCTGTCCCCAGTGGATGCTATGGGGAACAGAGACAAGCTGTCTCCTCTAGGAATGGCCCAAATTGCAGATTCATGACACAAGTAAATTATTGTGTTAAACCATTTAGGTTGCTAGCAAGTTTGTTAACACAGCAATTGACAACTGACTCAGTCAGTGTTCTATCCAGGTTAGAAAAGACGATACTGAGATAAAGAAAGGTTAATTAAGTGCTAGAGCATTATACTAGTCCCCAGTGAAATACCTCATAAACTAGATTTTCTATCTCCAGGGTCACAGAACTTTTTCTATCTTCTTCTCTCATAACCTCTGCTTTCCTAACTTTTATTATTGTTGTTTTTATCTTGTCCTTCTTTTTTCTTTTTTGTAAGAACGATACAAATTGTCCCTCGTTTTCAAGTCTTTTCTTTCTGGAAGCTGAGTAACACAGGGATGGAGTCGAGGAGACAAACAGCTGTCTGTTACCACTGAAAAGCGAAAGCCAAGCCCACCTACTTACTCTGCGGAAACTTTGGTGGGTTGTCATTGACATCAGTCAGTGTGATGGTCACTTTGGTCGTTCCTGAGAGTCCGCCCATGTGTCCCCCCATGTCCTTGGCCTGGATCACCACGTGGTACTCCTCCTTGGCCTCCCTGTCCATGTTGGGCAGGGCTGTTCTGATGATACCTGCACAGGTGAGCACAACACGTCACAGGCGTTCATTCGTAATAACATGACAGCAAAGGTGAATAAAATAACCCATGCTCTCAAGAGGAGTCACTTCAACACAATAATTATAACCAAGGGAAGCCATTATTATTATGTCTGTTCTTTCTCTCTCTCTCTTTCTTTCTTTTTTTAGACAGTCTCAAGTTGTCACCCTGGGTAGAGTGCCATGGCATCATAGATCGCAGCAACCTCTAACTCTTGGGCTCAATAAATCCTCTTGCCTCAGTTTTTCTATTTTTAGTAGAGATGGAGTCTTGCTTTTTTGCTCAGGCTGATGTTGAACCTGTGAGCTCAAGCTATCCATCCACCTGCCTTGGCCTCCCAGAGTGCTAGGATTATATGCATGAGCTACCTTGCCCAGCCATGATTATGTCTTTTCAAGCAAATAAAAAAAAATTACAGCATCCATTTTTTATTTGCTTTATATGTTTTATTGTACATCGAGTAAGAACCTCATTCTTCTCAGGAGTAAAGATCCTAAAGACTGAAATATCTGAGTGGCCATTGTATGGATGAATGACTGAACCAGCAGAATCTTTCCTGAGTCCATTCCTGCTTGCGGCTCTTCGAAACATTTCTGTGGTTTATATTAAGTTTAAAGTAGAAGGCATCTATTTCATACAATACACTAAAATGTTAATATTAATTTTTAAATGAATAAACCAAATTGGTTAAAAATATTTATGACTGTTACACAATGTCTTACTATCTATGATTACTAAAAACAATGCGAATTAATTATTGGAATCTACAGGATCCCTGCACACTGGTACATGGTTTCTCTTTTTTTTTCACTCTTGCTCAGGTTGGTCTTGAACCTGTGAGCTCAGGGCAATTCACCTGCCTCGGCCTCCCAAGTGCTGGGATTACAGGCATGAGCCACCATGCCCAGCCTTAGTGCATGATTTCTATGATCACTCAGATCTTTAGGGAATTTAGAAGCTTTTCTCTCTGCAGCATTTATACAAGAAATATAAAGAAAGCCCTGTGGAAGCCTTAGTTTTGATTGGTTTCTTCTTCCATAACATTTGTATATTTCTGAGCAACACCCACAAACTCATTTTCCTTATCTGTTAAATGATTTGGGAGGTTCATACTGGTGTTTCCTAACTCTGAGTCCCTGAGAATTTTCAACATCTCAGACTTCCAGATGAAATTCCACGTTTATCCTGGGGTAAGCTGAAAAGACTAATGACAAATGACTGTGAGGAAGTCATGGCAAATAACTCCATACATTTGTGTTCTGAAGCAAGGTGGCTATGCACACATGAATCCTTAGGTTAGCGCAGGTTGTAATACGTAAGTAAACAAGCGTAACACATGATGGATAGACTATGTGTACAAATACACACACAGACATGTATATGACAGATTCTAACTCTAACAATAAATGGACATGATTTTGTGGACATCATTCAAAAATATGGGAAATACTTGTGGAAAAAGAAAGGGTAAGTGGGATAGTATTATGAACTGGTAGTTTCACATGATTTTAGTGTTTATTCTCATTGAGACTTGATATAAAATAAGTGACAAGTTTTGGTTTGGGTTTTGTACTGTACTGTATTTATTCGCATTTTTTTTTTCTTTTCTTTTTGAGACAGAGTCTCACTTTGTTGCCTGGGTAGAGTGCCACGGCATCATAGCTCACAACAACTTCAAGTTCTTGGGCTCAAGAGATCCTCTTGCCTTAGCCTACGAAGTAGCTGAGGGACTATGGACACCCACCAGTAGGCCTGGCTAGTTTTTCTATTTCTGGTTGAGATGGTGTCTCACTCTGGCTCAGGCTGGTCTCAACCTCTTGAGCTTAAGAGATCCACCCGCCTCAGCCTCCCAGAGCGCTGGATTACAAGTGTGAGCCACCCACCATGCCTGGCCCTTTTGGTTTGCTCTTTATTTTCTCTAAGACATCTGCACCACCCTTTCCAGATTTCCCTCTGCTCTGGAGATCTATCAGCACTGCAGAGGAGCCTAGAGATGGGCTGCCTCACTTGAATATCCACACTACCCCGACACCTCACTTGCACAGTGGCTATTCAAGCATGCCCCTTTCAACATCAGGACCTAAGTTCTATGGCCTCTTAATTTGGATCCACAGTCCAAGACCCTCCTGACATTAAAGTCGAATTTTAAGGTTATATCTGCTATTGGATGTTGTTAAATCTGGGAAAAACAATAATCAGCGTTTCATGGACTACTGACTATAGGCAGGCACCATGTCCGGTGTCTCATCCCCAGGCTAACCCTGTACGGCAGCCCTCTTTATCCCCTTTTACAGTGTAGGAAATGGAGAATCAAAGGAGATTGGAGAGCAGGCTTGGACTTGTTACGCACACTGTGTCACAAGTAACAGGGACATTCCACAGTACCTGTCTGTGCCTCCACAGAGAAGTAGGGCTGTCCTTCCAGGATGCTGTACACCAGCTTGGCGCTATTGCCATAGGTGGGGTCGTCTGCATCTGAAGCTGTCACCTGGATTACTGACGTTCCTTAAGAATGGAATAAATTAATGAGCAATACCCCCTCAGCTTTTCAAATCATATTCTTGTTTTCAAGGTGTCCTACTAAAATTATGTCCCGAAGGTGGCCCCACAATTCTTCAACATGCTCCTCTCACTTCCCCGGAGTTGAGATGCCAGCAATTTTCCTTCCTTCTTTCCTTTCTAATTCCCATAGTTTACACTTGGACTTTCTATATTGGGAGTACATACAGCTATGCTTGGTAGTTAAAAACATAAACATTCTTGCAAAAACATTTTTAAATCCAGGTAATTGAAATGTTCAGTGTATCAAATAATTAAATAAAAATCTTCCCAAAGAGTATAATAAAGGCTAATGAATGATAAATTGCTTTTCCAGAAAAGACAGAGTGCAATCTTCCATCTGTAACACAGCAATAAATACATCATTTTATTGTTGCTTTGCACATAATAAAATTGCTGGTAATACTACATTTTAATTAATTTATGGCTATAAATATTGTGCAGAATGTTGTTCCCTACTGGCATGAAAATTGCATCTTCCCACCTCTAACAGGACTGATAGGCACGCCACAGAAACCATCAGTAGAGTTACAGTGACATGGAAGGGGACCATTCATGAATCAGAATGAAGGGAAAACAGGGAATCGAAGAAAGTTGGGGTTTGGTTTTTCCTACTTCTGTAGTAAGTATCCAGGGCATCTCATGTTGGGCTTCAGAGAGGGGAGCAAGGAGGTGAAAGAAGAAATGGGTATTTAGAGAATTTTTCTGTGCCAGACACTGGGGCCGTGTAGTATGCCAGCATCCTTCTGCTGGCCATCTATTTCTATGTCCACTGCACTTGTGAGAAACTGAGCGTGAGAGGTATGAAGTTCTGCCAATCTACTTCACAAAGTTACTTATTGCTGGAATCAAGAGTCCAATGCTGATCCAGCAAGCAACAAAAACTCCAAGTTCTTCCTGTGACATTTCCAGGCTAGGGACAAGGCTCTCCATGGGAGCACAGGAGCCAGCTTATAGAGCCCCTGACCACTTCTTAAGGTCCAGCACCCTAAATGATTTCCAAGGGATATAAAAGTGAATCTCACTTTTTTTCCTAGTTACTCTTCTACCATTCATAATTTCATAGAAATCGCCTTCATTGAGCTTTTCTCTCCTGTCAGGCACTATTCTAAACAACAGAGATTTATAAGGAAAATACCATCATGGGATGGCTGGGAAATTATTAAGTTTTCATGCTTAACCTACTTACAGCACTCTGCTAAAAGTGCTTTTCAACTCTGTGCATCTCATGCCTATTTGATTTGACCCTCGTCATAGTTTACATTATCCTTATTTTTAATCAATGAAAAAATGGAAATTTAGAAAGGAGTAAGAAGTCATCTGGGTTTCTGAGGCTGGTCATGAGTCGCAGAACTGACTGGCATAAAGACTATCCTTTCACATCCCAGCACAGAAGGTGTGGGAGTTATCCCCAAACATCCACGAGCTCCCAAAGGTGAGAGCAATGAATATTCCCTGGATTATTCTTTCTGATGTCTTGGCTTTCCACCCTCTCCCCCCCTCCCCTCAGTTCCTGACACTGCTGTCTCTTATACGAGGATTTATTTGATATCTGCTATTTCTCACTGGAATCCACATGTGAATACCCAGAGACTACAGGAATGAACAGGAGAAAGGGGGGAGATGAAGGTGGGAAAGCCTCAGTCTGGCTCTCATAAAGCATGAAAAGAACTTGACTTTGGCTGGAGGTGGAGCAGCATGCTATTCTCTGGCATAAAAGGCCCTACATGAGCACATGGGAAGGGTCTTAGAGTTCTAGGGTCACATCTAATTTTCTGGAGTAGGTTGGTTCCCATACATGGGACTTGCTTTTTTCATCTGTAAAAATAGGTCATCTGTCCCTGATGAACTTTCAATTCATTTGAGCTCTAAATTTCTTCTAACCAGACTCACTCCCTGGTCAGAACAGTTCTGCATGCCATCTGAAAGATGAAACTTCCTTAATATGAGGAATTTATCTCAAAAGACCACCCCTGTGTGCATTCTATAAAGCCAAAAGAGAACTATTGCCAGAAGAAGGTGGTTAGTTTTAGTTGAAGACATCCTTCAGAAGATTATCTTTTAGCAATGCAATGTGTCTTTAAGTATGTCAAAAAGATATACCTACTTCTGAGTTAATAGATAGTGACACGATGTTGTGATTGTGTATTCTGTATTCACTTACTAGTTCAGATGGCCCTGCCTAAATCAGTAAACCTGTTTCTGGCTTTAGTTTCCCATCTGCAAAATATGAAACATTGAAATTACTGCACTGCAAAGATTAATCATTGCAAAATCAAATAAAATAGTGCATACAAGTCATCAATTATCATGATGCACATATGCAACAAATATTACCATTGTTATTACTAATGGGACATCACTGTGCCCTGGTGTCTGGACAACTATTATCTCTGATCTTACAAGACCCAATACTGTCATTCCCATTTTGCAGATGAGAAAACCAAGGCTAGGAGAGTGGATGTAACTGACCCCAATTTACGCTGCTGATAAGGATAAAGGCCAGAATTACCCAGATTAAATCATGTTCTTTTAATCTCTCTCATACTTTATAAACTTAGATTTAAAAACCTTAAGTCCATTTTGAATACTTGAACTTTAGCTACACAAATGAATTTTTTTTTAATTTTCCATAGAAGATTAAAATTTAAGTTCAACATCCTGATTTAGGAGAATGGGCAAAAGGACATCAGCCCACCCATGGCATGAACACCAGACCCGGAAGTAGAGCCATTCTCCCTGTACGCACCCACGTTGGACCTCTCGGGCACGTTGGCATGGTAGGTCTCGTGCAGGAACTCTGGAGGGTTGTCATTAATGTCCTGGACCTTGACGATGAATTCTGACGGCGGCTCCAGGGGCCGATTGGTGTCCCTGTCCACCGCCTGAGCCATCAGCGTGTACTGGGCCCTTTCCTCTCTATCCAGCGTCTTGGTGGCATGAATATTCCCTGATTTGTCATCAATCACAAAAATGGTTCCAGCTCCTTCACCTGAGAGAATGTATTTAATGTTCCCATCACCAGAGTCAATATCCGAATGAAGCTGGGAAAAGAGAAATGGAGACTTGTAATTCCGTGAGGGATGCAGTGGGGGCAGAGAGCCTCCTATCAGCTGGCTACAGCAACACCTTCACACGCACACGCAGCATGAGCGGGAGATCTGCTCACCCACATTTTACAATGAAGAATTACAACCCGAGAGAAGGTCATCGCCTTGGCCAAGGTCACACATCTGGGGAACAGTGAAACCAGACTTCAAAAACATATATACATATATTTTTAATTATCAGATTTATGCTCTCCCTCCGCCTCTCCTCCTGTGCACACATACATATAAAATATATGCACATCTATCTGTTTTTAGTTTGATAGAAATTTATGCACATTTTTAAAATGTAAATAAGCGCTTATGCAATAAGGAAGTTTCCCTCTCAACTCTGACAGCTACTCGTTCATTTTCTCTGCTCAGGCCATCCTCATTACCCATTTCTCTGAATCCTCTAAGTCTGATATTCTCTCCTGTGTATATGCCAGGATATCTATACAGATACACACACGCCCCACTGTATTTTACACAGTGCCAACGAGCACACATCATTCGTCACCAGGCCATTTTCCTACAACAACGCATCAGGTGGCCATCACATCTGCCCTGACAGATCCTCCCCACCTAGTAACGGATGCTAGTATCATTTTTTTTTAGTAGTTCTTTCCAGGGGACACTTAGGTTGTTTCTACACTTTTTTTTTTTTCGGCAAATAATTCAACTGGTCAGACCTTCCCTGAAGACCTGGTGTGTGGCACGCAGGGCGAGAGAATCTGAGGATGCGGTCTGTCTGGGAGAAATGCCCCTTCTAAACAATAAAGGATGGAGTGGGTGGGATGGATTGATGTATATGCAATTCCTCAGACCCTATAAAGAGCCTTTAATATCCCTGAGTTTTTCACTTCTTTGGCAAAGCCTGAAGATAAGATGATACTCACTTAAATAATACACATGTGTCAGGCCCAAGAAATCATCTGGGTCTCTTCACTAGTGATCTCTGCTTTTCAGCCCTGGGATTGCTGTGTTTCCTAATATCAAATCCCTTAAAGACCGCACCTAATTTTCCTGTAGCAATAGACTCCTCACCCTCCCTGTTGCTCAACCTCAGTTTCTGGAGTTGGCTTCTTAATCTGAGCTCCCCGGTCCTCACTACATCCCTTCTGGGAAATGGTAAGCATTATTTTCATTGTCCTCACAGGCTTCAAGAGTAGCCACGAGAAGAAAAAGCCCTTGGTCCTATTCACTACGCATGAAAATGCACTGTAAATTATAAAGAGCTTTATTCAAATGGCCTTTAAGAGAATAGCAATAATAATTATTATTCATGTAATTTTCTATCAATAATATTATTAATATTTATCACTGATGGCATTTTAATAATATTGCTAGTTTAATTTAAATTATTACTATGAAGGTGAAGCCTAGAGAGTTTACCCCATGTCCCAAGGCAAGACTGAATACAATGCTTTTTAAAATTGTATACTGTATCAATTTCCCAAAAGATGTCTAATTGATCTGCAATGCTTCGGTGAAACACGTGGTATTTCAGCTTAAGGGAGACCGGTGAGTACAAATTACAAAGACTATTTTGGTTTTGGTCTGCAGTTCTTTTTTGGGGGGGGGGAGGGAGCATATTTTTCTTCAGAATTTGTTATTCATAACCAGCTTGTGTTATCCTGAAATTGTGGCTAACACATTTCTTATGAATGAGGCATATTTCACTTATTTGAGTGAAATATGAAGCTCTTTGATGGTCTACAATGGATGAACAGAATTGCCCCAATCTGCATACAAATTTCAATGGGGGCAAGGTCCCTGCCACACCCCATCCCCTGGGAGGCTTGTGTGTGTTTCTCCCTTCTCCTAGGTTCAGACCTGGCAAAAGTTAGCAGCTCAGATTTGTCAAGGAGGACCAAATAAAGACATGCAATGCTTACTTTAACAGGAATGCCTAGACACTAAAGTTTCTGGAGACTTTCATTAATTACATATTAATTTCGCAAGTTTAGGGAAATTAAACAGATACATTTCACCATCGGCTAAATAACCAAAATTTTTGCAAAACATATTATTATTTTTTCTACTTTGTTTTTGGGTTTGAAAGTTGAATACTAATTCCCTTGTTTTCCCTCTCTAACAAAGATGATCTACACAACAGACAAGGATATGTATCAGATCACACACACGCACAGAGTTTCTGAAATGATACTGCTAAAGCAGTATCAAGCTGTCCAGCTTCCTTGGCAAACAAAGCCAATTCCTAACTCGAAAGACTGATGGCTTCCTCCTCTGCACAGCACAGCGTGACACAGAGTTTATTTCCTACAAGAAATCCGAAAGTTCATAGTTTACAAAATTTAATTTTTTTAGGGCATCGTAAAGCACTCAACGTTGAATGCCACCTGATCCAAAGTTGTTAAGGAACAAGCTGTCTTCTCTATTCCTCTATTTGTGGAGAACCACTCCAGAACATCTTATTTATTATTTATTTATTTATTTATTTTTTGAGACAGAGTCTTAAAAATTGTACTGAATTCTAACATGAAGGCAGTAGATGATCTCATACAAGGTGGGGGAGAGGGGGATGAGGGTGTGGGAAGAAGGGAGGAGGGACAAGGGAACATTGCGGCGTAATAGCTCACAGCAACCTCAAATGCCTGGGCTCAAGCTATTCTCTTGCCTCAGCCTCCTGAGTAGCTGGGACTACAGGTGCCTGCCACAATGCCCAGCTATTTTTAGAGATGAGGTCTTGCTCTGGCTCAGGCTGATCTGGAACCTGTAAGCTCAGGCAATCCACTCATCTCACCCTCCCAGATTGCTAAGACGACAGGTGTGGGCCACCACTCCTGGCTATTTTATCTATTTTTTTTATTGTTTGGGATTCATTGAGGGTACAAAGAATTAGTTCATGCTGATTGCATTTGTTAGGTAAAGCCCCTCTTACAACTGTGTACCACCCCCCAAGAGGTGTGTCATACGCGGTGAATCCCCCTTCTTCCCACTCCCTCATTTTCCTGTCCCTCCTCGTGTGAGATCATTTACAGCCTTCATGTCAGAATTGAGTCCTTTGGATCCTTGTTTCTCCATTCTTGTGATGCTTTCCTAAGAAGAATGTCTTCCAACTCAAACCAGGTTAATACAGGAGATGTAAAGTCTCCACCTTTCTAATGGCTGAATAGTACTCCACGGTACGCACACAACGCAGCTTGTTAAAGGAAGATCCACAGGACCCAACCTTTCCTTTCTTTGTCCCCCATCCCAGCTGACATCAGGTACATCCTCGCTTGCGTAGCTTTTGAAGACCACACAGTATGAATGATGCTAGATGTCTCCTTTTCCCCTCCTTTCTCACAGGACAATCTCATGCTCCACATAGATGCTGAGATGTTCCCCCAGGTCCTGTGTCTCCTGAACCCTCCTCCCAGCATACTGTGCACACACACACTGCTCCCCATCGAGAAGGCCTTAAGGCAGAAAGTTCTCTTCCTGGTCATGCACAGATCTCTATGCCCTGCAGGCTCCACAGCCCCTGCACGGCTGAGGTCTCTTCTCCTCTCTAGTCACACAGCCCATCCCCTCTAACAGAGGAGTCCATACGCCGGTTACTTCCCTGTGTTTCCATTTCCCACGTCAACTTCCATACCCTTCTGCTTGGGTACAAATGAGTGACATTCCTTTGGTGCATCTTTCAAGAAGCTTTCCCAGCTTTGGGAGACTGAGGTGGGTGGACTGTTTGAGCTCAGGAGTCCAAGACTAGACTGAGCAAGAGCGAGACCCTGTCAGCTGGGCATTGTGGCAGGTGTCTATAGTCCCAATGACTTGGGAGGCTGAGTCAAGAGGATCTCTTGAGCTTAAGCATTTGAGGTTGCTGTGAACTATGATGGCCTAGTTGTCTACCCAGGGTGATGGAGTGAGACTTTGTCTCAAAAAAAAAAAAAAAAAAAAGCTTTCTCCGCCCTGAACATTATTGAGACTCTAAGAGGAACCTCCTCCAAGTATGCCAATTATATAAGTACTGAGAGTACTTGTGCTAAAAAACAATGGAGATAACTGTGGGAATTTGCCTGAGACGCATGGCTGGGGCCCACGGATGAAGTACTCCAAATCCAGTCTTACCTCGTTTCCCTTTTATGGGGTAATTCTAGCTGATCTTTCAGGGCACAAGTTATTATCATGTTCTCCATGAAACCTTCTCTGGACATCCTTCCCAAGTATTATCATGTAAATTCACAATGGTTTATTTTGAATTTATTCATTATTGTTCGTTTGTTTGTTTAATTTTCTCTTTTTCACTGGCTCCTGAGCTCTGAGGTCAGGGGCTATTTTAACCTAGTTCACATTTCCTAGTACTGCACCTGCACACAGTAGGGTTTCAGTTCTTACACAACTAAGCACCTATCACCTTTCAGTTGTCACTTCATCAAAAAAGTAGCTGCATGTTTTAATATATATTAAATATTATATACTAATTATATATTTATATACACATTAATGTTTAATAAATATAGTGGGCAGTGAGTTTTTCAAAAATATTCTGGCCTCCTTTTCTCCCCTCGCACTTTTCTGGAGGAGATACACAGAGAGCACAGAACCTGGGACCTGAAAACGTCGCAGACTGTTACCATCCCTACGAGACAGGGATAAAGCCACACCCACCCTCCTGACAGGAAGTCTCCTTTCTCTCCTAAGCTGGGCTTAGCACCAGGACACACGGATGATACCATCCTTGACACAAAGGAGCTTGAATTTGTAGTGAGGGAGACAGATGAATAAATAAGTAATGTATAATATGAAAAGGAAAGATGTGATCTAAAGAGTCTGGGGGTTATGAGAACACAAAGAAGGGGTACACAAGGTGGGGGTCAGGGTGTGGTCAGGGAATTACCTCTACTCTGAGAATGGCTGAGTATGTGATGGTTGCGTCCAGTCCATAGGCTATTAAGCCGCCATTAAAAATGGGGTTACGTTACAACATTAACAGAGAAAAGAAAACAAAAGAAACAAAACAGAAGAAAGATTCCCAACATGGGTAAGTCTATGACCTTAAATCTTTTTTTTTTTTTTTTTGAGACAGAGCCTCAAGCTGTCCCCCTGGGTAGAGTGCCCTAGCATCACAGCTCACAGCCACCTCCAACTCCTGGGCTCAAGCAAGTCTCCTGCCTCTGCCTCCCAAGTAGCTGGGACCACAGGCGCCTGCCACAATGCCTGGCTATTTTTGTTGTTGTTGTTGCAGCCATCATTGTTTGGCAAGCCCGGGCTGGATTCGAACCCGCCACCTTAGGTGTATGTGGCTGGCACCTTAGCCACTTGAGCCACAGGCGCCGAGCCTATGAACTGAAATCTGAAACCAAGTATGTACAATGACTCTGGGTTTCTACTGGATGGTCAGATCATTAGTGTTGTCTGTTTTAACTTTTTCTTGGTGGGTCCACACACTATGATCCCGATGACAGGGCCAGAGAACTCAGGATGGAAGGGAAGCAGCCTTACCCTGCCCACGAGCACTGGGTCAGGCCCAGTGTATTCCTCTATCACGAAGAACTGGTTCCAGACCCAGCCCCGCTTGGAGCGCTGCAGCACCTGCCCCTCCTTGCCCTTCTCGTGGTGCCCATGGAAGGAGGGCCGCAGGTGGCCACGCCGCTCGGTGGCCAAGGCCTGGCTGTGGCACAGCACCCCCAGGCACACCAGGACGGCTTGTAAACAGTAGTTCTCCTTCATTTTTGGTTACGTGGTAGGCACAGGAGAATGTGGCTGTCACCCTTTCCACCGACCCTGTGTGGGTCTTCCCGAGGGTGGCCTCCCAGACGCGTCACGCAGACCTCTCTTGGAACGGAATGTCCCTGCTCGCTGAGCTCATCACGTCAGAGCTGCCCACGTCCTCTGTCAGCTTCTGCAAGCAGAGAGAGAGGCAGATTAGTGGTGAGCTCCAGCCCCACTTCATGCCCAGTCTATTCATCAAAGCTTCTGGTCTGAGTGTCAACTTTACCATGTGACAGCTAGAAGCTTTGGGACACAAACTGATTTCTTTGAGCTGCTCAAAGAAGCAAAACAGGGTAAGAAACATACTCAGGGCACGATTGTCACAACGTTTAAGTGAGTAATGGATGTAAGTCTCTATGACAATGCCTGGTACATAGAAAGCACTCTGAATTTATCTATTGCTGTAATTGATTAAAATGTGTTTGGATACATTTTGTCATAGAAAAACTTAGGTCATCACAGGAGATCAGAAGAGGAACACAGTGGCTCACACCTATACTCCCAGTACTCTGGGAGGCCGAGGCAGGTGGGTCGCTTGAGCTAGGAGTTTGGACCAGCTTGATCAAGAGTAAAACCCGATTTCTACTAAAAATAGAAAAACTAGGTAGACATCACAGTGGGTACCTGGAGTTCCAGCTGCTTAGGAAGCTGAGGCAAGAGAATAATTGTTCAAGGCCAAGAGTATGAGGTTGCTGTGAGCTAGCATACCATGGCAGCCCACCCAGGGTACAGAGTGAGACTGTCACACAACAACAACAAGAAAAGAACAGAAGAGAAGAGAAGAGAAGAGAAGAGAAGAGAAGAGAAGAGAAGAGAAGAGAAGAGAAGAGAAGAGAAGAGAAGAGAAGTAAAATGTAAGCCACAGTGGGGATGACAGAGGGGTGGACAGTTTAGGGAGAGGATGGATGGTTTGGCTCAGTCCTAAAGTGAGGCTATTGAAATGAGAAGGAAGATGGGATTCCATGAACAAGGAATCAAGTGTCCCGCAGCTCAGGGGTGCTCAAAATCACAGTGTGCTCTAAGACCTCAGTGGCACTGTAATGAGGGAGGAGGGCAGGCAGCAGACCCTGCTGGAGAAGGGAGAGGCAGGCACATCCCAATGGGTCGCTGGTGGCTGCTGAAGCATATGCAGGAGAAATGATGGGTCAAGTTCTCTTTGGTGACTCAGTTAAGGCTATAGCATCAGTTCAAGGAGAGAGATTTGCTGTTGTCTGGCCAGAGATCCATCCAAGAAGCCGAAGATCCTACTTTAGCCTGGCACTGTCACAAAGGATGTTTTACAAGCAGTTTCTAACCAGGAGAAGCAAAGTAAAAGGAAACAGCAACTGGCCCCAAGGTCTCCCTGCCAGTACCCATCCGTGACTCAGCCACTCCACCAGCACCAGCATGAGCCCCTACTGCCTCCCACCTCTCCCCACTCCTTATAAGGATCTAACTCACGGGCTCTCCTGTCTTCTCTCCAGCATTCTGGTTCTTGACATCAGTCCTTAACTCCTACTGGACTCAGTCTTTTGAGGGCACAGAGGAAATTTATTCTTCTCTAAGGAGCTTCCCCTGCTTGCTCCTGACTTTGAACCCCACCCTCATTTGCTGGAGAATCATCTTGTCCCCCTGGAGCACCACCCAGAACCCAATTGGAGTCCCACCTCCCAGAACCCGATGACATTAGCATCACTCCCCACCATCACCATGAAGAAATCGCAGAAAGTTGTGCTAGAAGATGACACATCAATACAGAGGATGGCATGTTGTTTCGGCACCAGGGCCTGATGAAACTAGAAAGCTTACTGCGTATCGCAGGCATAACTCCCACCACCTACTTCACTGCTATCTGGTTTGCATAAAGTGGCTCAGGGAAGATGGGAGCAGCAAGGAGGGAATATATATCTCGGCACAGAAGGAGGTACCTGGACTTGGAGCCCAAGTAGAACTGGATCAGAATATCCCTCCTGTCTCTCACAATCTGGGGGACCTTGGGCACGTTGATCAGTCACTTTAAGCCTGCCTGCTCTCATGTGAACTCTGACCAGGACTGTTGCCCTTCCATAAGGCTGACTACAGAATGGGAAAGTGTCCAGGCACTGGATTTCTTCCTCTTTCGCAGACCCCCACAACCCGTACCTACAGGTCTCATGCAGCCAAAGCAAGCATCCTTGCCTTACCAGTGGAAATGCCCAGAAAAGAGCAATGAGGTGCTTTTTCCAAAAGAGGAATTGAGGAAACACAATACAATGGTACATTTCAAGACTATGAAGAGTAGAGATTCAAGGTCTGACCATAACAAATAAGTCAGTGAGGTGATGGTTATGTTAATCATTCTGATGTAAGCATCCCACATTGTACCCCATACATGTAGACGGTTATGATTTAATAAAAAAAGAAAAAGAGTTACTTGGGATACCATAGCCCTTTAAGGTTTAGAAAATGAAAGGACTGGTGGAATCTTCACTCGTTGGTACAGATCTCTTCCCTTCTGATGGGCTTTCACATTGCCAACCAAAGCCTTTTGTTTTCCTTTGTCTATGGCAGAGTGATACCTGGGGAGGCTGGGGATGTGCGGCTAACTCCTGGTGTCAGCCACTGTCCTCAGTAACACTTTGCGGTGGTATTATGTTAGTCTCTTTGCACGGAATGGGCAGTTTAAACTTTAGTATTGGTTGCAGACGGACACTTTGGGATATGTAAAAGGTTATGTGGAAGAGAGAGAAAGATTGAAAAAGCACTGTCACAATTTAACAGCCTTATCCTCACACCATTGGGGCACTTTAATAATGTATCAAACGCTGCCTCTAGCCAGCAAAACTGACTATGTGGAAGTATCGCAGAGAGGGCGCCAGGAGGGGTTAGATCCTAAAATGAGGCACTATGGAGCAATGGGAAGATTTCTGGCCTCAAGATTTGTTGAGACTCCACCCCTAACTTATCATCAGACCTCATCAGTTCTCTCCCTGGAGGCTGTCTCACTCTCAAAGCTCTTGAGTAAACTCTTTATGGGTGGCTTCCAGTTTTCTACAGGTGGCCCCTAATTTTCACTAGAACCCTTCATGCTTAGGGTGAGAGTAAAAAATGAGGGGCCATTTCTTTGGATTCACACACTGTCTCCCTCATTAGACTGGGAGTGATTATGTCTTCTCTTCATGGGTTTGAGTATATCTTATGCATGATTATACATCTGGCACCTGAGCTCAAAGCAGGCCACCCATAAAATTTGAATGTATGAATTGAACCACAGACTACAGACTTGACCCTGCCTCCAATAGAAACTCAAGAAGAAAGAGAAAAGAAAGAACATATGGTGTGGCAAGATCCCTGCCCATCTTGCACCATGCCAAGTATTAAGCATTTATTCACACGGTGATAAATTATTCTTGCATATAAGCTGTGAAGTGTATTTGAAAGAAAGAGTTTAATTAAAGTTGATATTTCTGCACCTCTTTCTTCTGGCTGCCATTTTGCCGTAAAGGGCAATTATTTCTGACACTAGAAGTGTTGAAACTAGCTGACAACTTTTTTTTTTCCTTTATAAAAAAAATTCTAGCTTAATACTAATGAATTTAAGAGTCTCCACATGACCGATAAACAGTAAACTTCACTCTTTGGTAAGAAGGTAAGATTATTTCTTTTCTTTGGTGAAAAAGAATGGCAAATGTGTCTTTAAGAGAAAGGACACATTTTTATAACCAATTATTATATTTTTAAGAGATGATAACTTTACTTATAAAAACAAACAAGCAAAGAAATTCCCAACCCCCCTTTTTTGACATTTTGTTTCTATTTACGTATTTTTATGGTAGGTAATCTCTTAAAAAGTTGTTCTAGTTATTTTATTGATCAGTTTGTCTTTAAGACTTCCTACTCAAGATATTAGTGGTTTATACAGTGTAATGACAGCAATGTTGTGTATCTGTGTGCTTCCTATGACCTGTGAGTGTTATACCTTCAGATGATTTCTTATTGTGCATTAATATCTTTTCCTTCTAGACTGAAGAATTCCTTTTAGCATTTCTTGTAGAAAAGGACCAGTGTTGACTAAATCCTTGGCTGCGCCTTCATATGTGAAGGCTATTTCTGCACAATATAACAGTCTAGGGTTAAGCTATTTTTCCTTCAGCACTTTGAATACGTCGCACCATTCTCTCCTGGCCTGTAAGGTTTCTATTGAGAAGTCTACTGCCAGATGTATTTGAGCTCCTTTTTATGTTATTTTTGTTCTTTCTTCCCTTAGGATCTTTTCATTATCCATGACCTTTGGGAGCTGGACCATTAAATGCCTTTTGGGGGTGAAGTCTGCTTGGTGTTCTATGACCTTCTTGTACCCGAACATCAACATCTTTCCCTAGGTTTGGAAAGTTCTCTGTTATTATTTATTTGAATAAAGTTTCTATCTCAATCTCTCTCTCAATATCTCTCTTTCTCTCTCCCTTCTTTAAGGCCAGCAATTCTGAGCTTAATGCCCTTTTGAGGTTATTTTCTAGATCTTGTAGGTATGCTTCACTCTTTTATATTTCTTTTTCTCTCCCCACCCCCCCCGTGTATTTTGAATGGTTTGTTTTCAACTCATTAATTCTGTCTTCTCCTTGATTAATTATACTCTGATGTAGTTTTCAGTTTGTCAGTTGAATTTTCAGATCCCCAATTTCTGCTTGATTTTTTAAAAAATCATTTAAATCTGTTTGTTAAATTTCTCTGGTAGGCTTCAAAATTCCTTCTCTGTGTTCTCTTAAAATTCACTGAGCTTCTTAAGAGCAGCTATTTTGAATTCTTTGTCTGAAAGTCACATAGCTCCATCACTCCAGGATTGGTCACTGATACTTTGTTTAATTGGATGAAGTCATGTTTTCCTCCATGTTCTTGATGTTTGTGGATGTTCGTTGATGTTGGGGCTTTGATCAGTTAGGTTTTTATTCCATCTGTGCAGTAATCTGCTCTTCTTGAACAAGCTTTCCAGATGTTCAAAGGGAGTGGGTGTGCTGTGATCTAAATCTTTGCTTCCTGCAGCCATATCAGCACCGGGGTGCCCAGGCCCAGTAATGCTATGTGACTTTTGCAGACTCCTGGTGGTACTGCCTTGGTGGGCTTGGGTGAGATACCAGAGAATTTCCTGGATTCCAAGGTAGAATCTGTCACTCTCTTTACTCTCTATGCTGGGCTATTAGAGTTGAGGGAGGAGTGACATGAGCAGTCTCTGGTGGCCACTGTAGCTAGGACTATGCCAGGCCACACCTGAAGACAACCTTGTCTCACCCAAAGCCCATGGTGACTGCTGCCTGGCTACCTCAGACATTCATTCAAAGCCCAAGGACTCTGTAGTGAGCAGGTGGTAAATCCTGTCAGGACCAATCCTTCCTTTACCGTCAGGCTAGTCGGTTTCCTTCTGGCTCAAGGTGGGTCCAGAAATGCCATCCGTAGACCGAGGCCTGGACTCGGGCTTTGGGAGTCAGCTTGGAACTGTATTTTACTGTGGTGGAGTTGGCACAACATTGCAAAACAATGTCCTTTGAGCCCTTCCCTTTTCTTGCCCCAAGTGGAAGAAGATTCTTCCTTAGCCCTCCTGCCTGTAGGTGGGGGAGGGATAACATGGGCACTGCCTTTGCCACAGACACTGGTATCTTACTGGGTCACATGCACCTCAGGTCACTGGCTCTACACCAGCACAGCAACAGGCCTGCTCAAAGAGTGCAGTCTTTGTGGCCAGACTGCCTTACAGATGTATTCTGGGCCTTGAGTCCCATTTTGTCAGCTGTGGGTGAGGCTAGTGGGAACTCAGGTTTCTATCACTGAGCAGAAGGTTTCTAAATGGTTGGACTAATGCAATGCACTTTCCATGGGCTCTGGCAGAATTCTGCCCTGTACTGTGTTCCTTGTGCGAGGGTAGCCCTGAGTTCAATCTCAAGGGCACACATATTATCTCTCCACCCAGCCCACTGCCAGGGGATGAGGAAGGGGTGGTGTAGACAATGCAAGACTATCTTTTCTGCCCTTTTCAGTGATTTTTCCTTGATATAATGTTAAAACCAGGTACCGTGATCAGTCACCTGATATTTTTATTTTTCTGAAGGTGCTTTCGTGGGTGGATAGTGGTTGATCTTGTGTTTGTAAGGAAGATTGATGGCTGGAGGAAGTTTTTATCCAACCACCTTGCTCTGCCCACTCTATTTTTAAGTGCATAAAAGATTATATGTCATATGTAACCTTATTTTAACGATTAATCGTATGTATGTATATGATGTATTTTAAGGCAGTATTTTTAATTCATTTTCAGAATAAATTTTCTTTTTTTTTTAGCAAATCAATTTTTTTAGCAAATTTTTTTTCTAGCAACTGTTCTAAAAACTTTATATATAGCAACTCATCTATTAATTTCTGTAACAACCTTATGAATAGTATCAATATTCTTATTTTAAAAGATGAAGAAACTGAGGTCCAGATAAGTTAAGAAATTTGTGCAAGATTAGGCTTCTGGTAAAGAGCACTCCTGAGGGATGAACCCACACCACCTGACCCTAGAGCCTGTGTTCTTAACTAGTGAACAGAACCAACTCTCACCATTATTTGTGTGGGTGTTTAAAATTCATAAAGAAACGATAGGGACACTGATGAAAATGGCAACCTAGAAGCCACTTGAATATAGGAAGTAAACTAACATTAAAATTTAGTGTATATTAACATTAGGGAGATGCTGAAGATATTAATAATAGTTAACATTGGTCACATATTATCTGCCTAACATTCTTGAAAGTTCTTTCTGTGAGATGAGTCATCCAATCTTCACAATAACCCTATAAAATAACATTATTTTTATTCTCATTTTGCAGGTAAGTAGTTGGATGTACATCAAGATTAAGTAATTTGCCCACGGTTATAGGGCCAACAAGCAGAGAAGCTGGGATTAAACCCTGAATGTCTAGTACCAGAATTTGCTTCCCCATCTCTTAGTATTCTATACTTCTTCTCTAAGAGATACCTGCAGGTCCAATTTACACATATTTCTCCGTATACACTCAATAGCCTTCCAATGATGATAATTAAAATTTTAGCAGAACTGGGGGAGGGGAGTGGAAGGACAGACTGTGATAAAAAATATTAGCTAAGCCAAAAAGAGAAAGAAAAAAAAAGCATTTTAAAAAAATGACCAAAGTGAGGATGGTGAAGAGGTAATTCCATCAATCCATCAATAACTTTCAAGAGCATATAGTATGATCAGGTCCTTAAGCAGCATATTACCCAAAAGTTAATTTTGGGTTGTTTTTGTTTTTAAATTCCTATTTCAGAATTTTTAAATATGTAAGTTAAGAACGTATTCAGCGAGTTTCATTCTTTTTTTTTATTTCAAAGAAATGCTTCTAGTATCTAGAGAAATGATTGATACATTCAGTGGTAGGACTTCGCAGGAAACTCACATGAAAATTGATAGGAAGCCGCCCTCCTAAGAAGACTTTGACGTTGGTAATAATTAGGGAAATATATCACTGTTCTAATTGGTTTTAATAAAGACCCCCTCCAAGGCAGTTCGTGAACAATCCTTCCATTAAAGCACTTTTCAGCAGTATGCCAGAATGCCTAAACATTGGGGTCCCACTCAAACATATAGCAGGACTTTATTTTACGATGGGAGCATAGTGCTCGGAGGGAAAAATAAATGTTGTTGACAGTCACAGGAGTAATAACATGACAGGAAAATGGATTTGCAAAGCCATGGGCTCTAAGGGGAAGGCTCACCCCTCTATCTCGAGAGCAGATAGCCTGTCATAAGCCACTGTGCCTTGAGCATAAAACTCTCTTGCTGTGCCTGCTTTTGTCTCCGTAAAAGAAAATGACATATACGGGTGTTTAAGTATATTTGGACTCCTGCTGGAAATTGTTATCGGGCAGAGAAAGAAAGAGGAAAGCGCTTAGCAAAAGCAAGAGGATTTGGTTTTTCAGCTTTCTCTTCCCCACAGAGCTAGAAGGATCAGACAGGCTGACCTGTTCTTTTCATTTCCAGGTAGCTAATTTACAGTTGAAGACAGGTTATCATTACATTACGAATATTACCAAGACCCACATGAGAACTCAAAATCCTATACTGCGTCTTGCAAAGTTCCCTTTGTTGGTGAGCTCAGGGGCTCTGGTCTCCCCTTCAACAAACACAGCTTTGTAACCAATGAGATTCTATTATGCAAATTAATTCAAGCATATTTTATTCCCCATTCAGATCTCATCACTCAGTGCTGATCTAGTCTCTCGTTTCAAATCAAATCACAGGAATTATGCCATGTCTGTGGAAATCATAGAGAATGGCAGGGAGGAAACATTAACAAGAATTATTGAATCACAATTCTTCTTCCCTGATTTCTACTCTTGGAGCAAGGCATGTGTTCAGGGTAATCACTTCTCAGGTGGAAAATACACACTGGAGTCTGCAAAAGGGTTATTATCCATGTGGCTTCCACTCTCTGATACCAAATCCAAATGATAAAAGTATGCGGCAAGTGAGGACTCTTTTATCAATGACCAGAACGTTCTCTAAAGGTGAGTGGAAATTTTATAATTGCTCCAATGTAGGTTTGAATCTTTGCTTCCAGAGAAATTCGAGAGGCACAGAAGTTCAGCTGGGGAAGTGAACACATTATTCATTCTTTGTGTGTTAGGAAGACCTGGGTCTAACTCCTGGTTCCATCGCTCACGGGCTGCATAAAATTACTACCTGTTTTTTAAAAATAGATACTATTTATTCTTGGGTAGGAACTTGATTTTTCTAGTGCTGGACAGCACTGTTTAAGGCTTGGTAAACACCATTTTATTACGTTTTCACCACAACTGTGTATAAATATCATTCATCTTTTATCTAGCAGGAAACTGAGTCTCAGAGTCATTTAGTAACTCACTCAAGTACATCCTAAGTCATTGACCCCACTTCAGTTCAAATTCTTTATAGGAGAGCAGAACCCATCCTTGGCAGTAAACTATCTTCTCTGACTCTCAAACTCTCAGAATCCATGTTCCTAATCTTCAGATTGCAAGATCTATCTCTAAGAATCATCCCAACTCCAATATTGTATCTACTATTAAAAATAATCTTTGTTAGATGTTAATTCCATTTATTTCTTTTTCTTTTTATTTATTCTTTTTTCTTTCTGAGACAGAGTATTACTATGTTGCCCTCCGTAGAGTGCTGTGGCATCACAGCTCACAGCAAACCTCAAATTCTTGGCTCAAGCTATTCTCTTGCTTCAGCCTCCCAAGTAACTGGGACTACAGACACTCACCACACGGTCTGGCTATTCTTTTGTTGCAGTTGTCATCATTGTTTAGCTGACCCAGGCCAGGTTTGAACCCACCAGCCTCAGTGTATGTGGCTGGCACTGTAACCACTGTGCTAAGGAGGCCAAGCCAATTCCATTTATTTTTTAAGCCCATGCAATCAAACTTTATATTATTTGGTTCTTATGGCCACAAAGTATTATAGGACTCCAACTCAAGGCCTCAGACCTTAAACTTGCAGTCATTCAGTGATTATTTATCTCTTTAAATAATTAAATCATCTTCAAGTGATAAGATGATTAAACAGAACATGTGCAATGAAGAGCTGATTGTGCTCTACTCAATCCTTATGACAGTCTTTTTCTCACTGTAGTATTTTTAAATGTTAATCATTAAGATGAATAAAATATGTCAACACAAACAGGAAATAATGCTGTCGGCAGAGTCATCTCTGACTATGAATAAGTGCTCTATATGAATGCATAGAAAGAAAGATTTTGTTTTCAATTTTTCTTTGGCATCAGCTAAAATACTGGAGGGAAGATTAGAGCAAAGTGGCAATGATAAACAGATGGTTAATATAATGTAATGTCATTTCTGGTATCAAAGGCCTATACGTAACCCTCCCTTTGTCTCAAAGCAGTAAATATGCATCATGCTTTCTTTATGTGCCTGTTCCTTCACTTGGCAATGACTTTTCACAGTGCCAGGCCTGGACTGGACCCTGGGGATATATAGGTGTCGATGTGCCTCCAATATTTACACTGTCCTCAAACAACGGTGAAATTGCTGTCTAAGCAGATGAATGATGGTGCAAAGCGTCCAGCACAAATCAGAATTATGTCCAAGAGCACAGACATATCAGCAACCACACCTGTGCAGATGAATTTTTCTCCTATCGGACCTGTCTCCAGATACTTGCTCACCCCAGCCTATTCCAAGTGAACACCCAGAACCATGACCTCCCAAGCATGGAGCTTCCACTGTCATTCTGGGCTGTGACTCCTTAAACCACACCCAGTTCAGTGACAACCAAACCAGAACCTAACCATTGATTGTTTCAACCTGGCTTAAAATAATAACCAGATTCCTATGGTAACTTGGATAATTGAAAATAAGAATCTTTGCAGTCAGGGAGGGAACTGAAACAGAGGGTTATGGAGCACCTTCACGGTGACTTCTGATGGCTGTTTCAGAAAAATAAAAGCTTTGAATGAACCAGTTAGAAAGCAAAGAGAAACGAATATGGCCTCTGTTCCCAAACCATGTAAATGGCCCATGGTACGGCCTTGTTCTCTAAAGATCTTGGTAATCAAGGACTGCCCTCCAGACGCTGCATCCACAGGGCCCAGCCCTACTGATCCGATGTTTTTGAATCTCTATTAGGCCTCCTCAAATGTCCTATCCATCGTACGGCAATAAGCCCCTACATAGGAGCTAACTTGAGTGATTTCTTTTATCAAAACAATAAACCAAGAGGAAACCTCAATAGCAAAAAAAGTTAAGTGATTCTTTTGATCAAGGCTGAAATACAGTAGCTGTGGAGATCACTTGCTCAGACATACAAAATGCCTTCCTCCCTGGATTTACAAGGAAGACGGAGGCAACAGAAAGAATCTCTAGACCAAAGGTCAGGATACTTGTGCCTAGCATATGCCCTGCTATCGACCAGTTGTGCAACCTTAGGAAAAAACACTTCTTCCTGCGGGCTTAGTTTCTCCTTCTATAAAACAGGAGTATAGAATTAGCCTATTAGGGTCTCCATTTCTGAGCGAACCCATAAGACTATGCTGTGCTGAGACCAGGTAACTTCTCTTGATTGGATGTTTTCTTCACATTTTGAAGGTCTGAGTCCTAGCTGGCAGTCCCACTGTTCCCTGTGTAACTCCAGGGGTCCCTTCTGACATAGAATAGGATATGAATGGTGCCATCTGGGGCCAGGCAATGGAAAGGGCTTGCACTAGTACTGGAGAAGGTGAACAGGTGAGAGAGACATGGTTAAGGGCAAGAGAAGGAACCGAATTGTTGCAAGAAGGCAAAATTATGGCTAAAGGACTATTCCTTGGTTGGAACACACAGAGGGGAGTTCCAGTGACCTTGAACTGACCTGAAGGTCATTACCATACAATTACTATCACAGATTTTGACCCCCAGGGATTCTGAAAGGTCCTGGAAAGACTGAAAGATGCATGTGTAATGAGGAATTTGCTATGTAACCCGAACCTGTCACTTACCCAAAATGGCAGGAAATGACAAACAATCCTGCTGGGTGATGGTGGGGACAAACTTTATAGTGAGCTGATATAAGATAGCATGCTTAGATTTCAGGAGTCCCTTCCCCACTCCCAGAGGGGACCTGTCTCACTTTTGAAGACATTCTTGCTGTATTTCATTTTCTTTCTATGGAAAATGTGTATATATGTGATTGCTTCATATTTGTGATTCCTCTATCATGAACAAGGCACCAGTGCTCATTCTTCACTGCTGGGAGCCAAGAACCAGGGAACATCTGCATTGTAGCCCAACTTTAACACTGCTGATGTGACAGGTGTCAAATCCCAGCATCAGGAATCAGGACTTCACCAGATGGACTGCTCGAATTCATTACAAATTTCCAGTCAGCAGACCACTGGGGTCTGAGCTGTCAGAGGTGTAAAGGAGGAGGAGGGGTGAGGAGTAGCAGCTCTGACAAATCCCTTCAGAGCTAGGAGTCAGAAGGCCCTGGAGGGTTAGCGGGCAAGAGTCGTTAACTACTCAAGAGAGATGGGACTCGGCCTCTGCGAATCTCCATGCTGCCGTGCTGGAAATGGAAAACACACTAGGGCCAGTCTCAAAGGGGAAACACCAAGACAAAAAGAGATGATGCGTGGAGGGAAATGTGTCAAAAAAAAAAATGTAAAGTCTATGAAAATAGGGGCCTTTCTTTGCTGTTCACTGATATAACACAAAACTTGACCTGGTGGCCAGTAGGTGATTATGAAGATGAGTTAGGGTCTTGTTAAAGTTTATACATGCAACAAGAATATATAAATAACTTACTGTAAGCCCTGGATAACATACACTGATATAAAAAAGCACAAGTCTCATGAAGGGCTCTAGAACCTTCCACTGTCTAATAAAGGGAAATCAGAAACCAGTATTTATGACAGTGATTGCTAAATGCAATCTGTCTCCAATAGATACACAGGAGAGCCAAGAGGTCAAGTAAACCAGTGTTGTCCAGCAGAAATATGATGCGAGTCACATGTATAATTTTAAATTTTCTAGAAACCACATTTTAAAAAGTTCAAAATATGGGGGAACTTAATTTTAACAATGTATTTTATTTAACCCAGTATGTGTAACACTTTCACATGGTATCAAAATATTGGGATCAATGTTTTAAGATATCTCTTTCTTTTTTAAAAACTCTATGTCTTTAAAACCTGGAGTGTATTATACAGGTGATGTGCTCAAGGAAGACTTCCTGGAGGCAGCATAATAGTTTGGGTGAGAGATAATATGGTTCTGAACTAGAAAAATCAGGCTTGGATTGAGGACAAGGGGCCATTCTAAGACCAGGTCGATGTAGAGAGAGGACTTTCAGGATTACACTACTGAGAAGGGAAGAGAATGAGTCTGACGTGAGAGGACTGGGAGAAGGCGGTTGTGCTGTTCTCAACATCACCAGAAACCTCTCAAGGAAAGGGGCTGGTTTGGGAAGCAAGAACATTTAGTTTTAAACATTTCAGGCTTTGGGACTCCAGAGGACAGATGCTCAAGTATAAAGTTCAGACTAGGGTTGGGTTCCAACATTCTTCCAAGCTGGGTATTGTCATTTCTGTTTCAAGTTTAGAGAGTTGCTGCATTATTAAATTCTGGAATCTCAAAATTGAATGACACGCTAGAGGGCTTGGCCTCCTAGTCCTTTCCTTCACTAGACCAATGGGATTCTGAGAAACAGAGAAGAAAAATAACTTACTCCAAATAAAAGATAAAGTGAGCACACCCTAACCTCACTTCGCAAAGGGAAAACAAGGAGAGAGGTAGCGGCAACAACTGGAGAAAGACCATTTTTTAGCCCACTCTCCCCCATAGCTGGTTTAAAAGCAGTCCTCCCTTTGAAATCATTCCTAGGGAGCCAAGGAGCCCAAGATCTATAAACCAAAAAACATCCCTAAGTAAAGGCCTGGGAGAGCTCTTTACAGATTGTCAGTGAGGAAGCAGACCAGGGATAACCATCTGCACATTCTCTCTGGAATCTGACGTCCTGCAGACAACCACTTTCCACGGTCTGTTTTGTAGACTATAAACAATGAGAGGAGGAATGGTCCCAATGTGGCCCTAATAACCCACGGGGCTTGATGTGGTCTTTTGAAATAGTTAATAGAGCAAGGGGAGAGAGAGTGCTTCAAAATCAGCAGGGCCGAGAGCCTTCAGAATTCTGAGAAATCCATCCTGTGACCCCAATCCACAGGGGTCCCCACATATCCATCCAGTTTAATCAGTATGGATGCCGCCACACAGGAGGGGAGAAGGTGGTTGCCTCCAATTATCAGGAGTGTGGGTGGGCTGTGCTGAAGCACTCCCTTCTAACACACCTCCCCAGACCATTGATGGCATTGGGGGCACAGTAAACTCTGCCATTCTGCCATGTTTTTATTTTTTTATTTTTTTTTTATTTTTTGAGACAGAGCCTCAAGCTATCCCCCTGGGTAGAGTGCTGTGGCATTATAGCTCATAGCAACCTCCAACTCCTGGGTTCAAGTGAGTCTCCTGCCTCCGCCTCCCAAGTAGCTGGGACCACAGGCGCCCGCCACAATGCCCGGCTATTTTTTGGTTGCAGTCGTCATTGTTGTTTGGCGGGTCCGGGCTGGGGATTCGAACCCACCACCTTAGGTGTACGTGGCTGGCACCTTAGCCAGTTGAGCTATAGGCGCTGAGCCTCTGCCATGTTTTTAAATGGCCTTTTTCATATATCTACCTGTACCATGGAGGACCCCTCCCCCCTTTATTTTTAGCGAGCAGACACCAACAATAGCTTCTCAATGATCTCATTATTGTTTGTAATAATCCCATTTTTGAAGCCGAATTCTTTCTTTTCGGGTGCATTAATGTCACTTATCAAAAGTAATGGGATTTTTTTTTTTATTAAGTTCAGGATAAAAGAAAAGTAATGGGATACTGCAAACTAGTCAAGTGTCTCACACGTATGTGGAGCATTTTCTGAAGCATATGCTCAACACTCTCAGAGAGGCAGGACTTTCAAAGGCAATATTAAGTGTCTTTTGTGAGTCTCAGATAATATGGCTCACTTAATTAGATTTTCCATAATCCCAGGTTAATCCTATTGTGAATTACAGACGTGAATTCTGTCTTGCCTGACGGAAACATCTATTGCTACAAACGCATTTCTGGAAAAAATATACAATATTTTGTAAATCATTACCAGAATCATTACTGCAAAGTGATCATCTCCTTCCTCCCTCCACCCCCACAGAAGTGATCATTTCCTATCCTTTGGATCTTATTGTACTTTTATAAAATTTAATAACAGCACTTTGAACATTTCTTTGCCCTGATTACATCTCCACTTTCCCCAAGATATATTAAATTCCCTAAGTTTTGGATGATAGCTAGCTCCTCACTGAATTTCTTGCCATGGGATAAAATGGAGTATAGAGCTGATGTGGTTTGTGCCCTCACGGAGCTTAAAAATCTAGACTAGTGACTCTTGACCTTGACTTTGCATTAGAATCAATTCAGGAGCCTTAAACCATCTTCCAGGCTTTACCTCCCCTAAGCCCATGAAAACCCAGAACTCAGTATTTTGAAGATCCCCAGGGGATTCTAATGTACACCTGAAGTTGAGACCCACTGGTTTAGAGCTACACCATCCACTGGGGTATCAAGCAGACACATGCAGCTTTTAAAGTTTAAATTAAAAATTTCGTTCCTCAATGTATTGACTCCATTTCAAATGCTAGGTGGTCATTTCAACCACCACAAACAGTTCTATCAGTCAATGTTGGTTTTAGGCACTGAAAATCCTCAGCTGAGGCATAAAATAACTGTTCAGTAAAGGAAAGTAAACAAAGGACACTGGACAGGGCACCCAAAGACGTGTGACCACCTCACTGTATAATAATCTAGGTCAATGATTTTCTACAGAAGTGCCTCTGCACACAGGGTGCCATGAAAATTTTTTAAATCATTAATTAAAAGCACAGTAAGTATATTCTTTTTTTTTTTTTTTTTTTTAGTCAACATAATTTAAGTGTTGGAAGTGTGAAAGTTTAACTATAGGTTCAAGTGTGCCGTGAGATATAAAAGATTGACAAATATTGGTCTAGATAGGCCTCAGTTTCCCTGTCTGTGAATTGAAAGGTGAGGTAACATGGGTGGCCATCCAGAGTGATCCACAGAAGACCTTGAAAAATCAAGGGGTGGGGGCTGCCCTGGCAGGGACATCTGAGCCAACCGGTTCCCACATTTCACAGCAAATAGAACAGACAGCGTGATTCAACCAAATGTTTTCTTTGAAAAGCAGCTCGGTTGTAGTCAATCATACAAGAAAAGGAAAAAAAAGAAAAAAGAAAGAAAACAAGAAATCACTTCTGATACCTTGATAACTAGCAGACGCCCTGCCTCAATCCAACAGCGAGTTAGGAAACTCCTGTTTCAATGCTCATAATCTGGAATCAGGAGGAGGCCTCTCTGCTCAGGAAACTGTGGGGCCTGGGCAAGGGGCCTTTTCTGCTGACAACTGACAACTCACTTCCCCCTCGGAGTCTATTTTTTCTTGTGAAAAGAAAACGAAGGATGCCTGACCTCCTTCACTCCCAAGTTAATGTGAAGGTTGAATGAGATAATGGATTGGGAAGCTCTTTGTAAAAGTATAATGTGGGCCGCACAGGTGAGGAGGAGGATAAGATGTTGGTGGCAGTGGCCACTGACATTTCTTTGGGTGATTTTAGACATTTTGGCTTTTAACCTCCAGTAGTGTGGGTCGTAGACACATGTTAATTGAGTTGTTATTACAGAAAGGAGGTGTGATTTCTCTGATAGGGATATAAAATTGGCCAGATACTCTAAACCGGTCCCTTTCATCTACATGGACATTTTTTTTGTTTGTCTCAGAACCCAAAAGGATTCTGCTGTGTTTGCCAGGACGTGGATTCAGCTGCAGCTCTTTGGCGAGGGGACGGAGTGTGTGGTGGGGAGGGTGGGAAGACTGATCCCATAAGGAAATCTGCTAAATATGATACCCGCAGATTGAAAGGGGGGACAGACCAGAAGGCCTTCTGCAGACACCACTGGACCTCTCAATCCTCCATGACACAGGATGAGAATGGAGCAATCATAAAATGAGTGAGCAAAGCTGTCGGGCAGATGGCATGAGCTCTCCTGGCCAGATGAGTTCCAGGAGGCCATCTCATCAAATCATTCACCCTCCATTAACTTCTGCTTGAAACAGTCCTGCCCATGGGTGGGCGGGCCTGTTAGTGAGCTATCATCTACTAATTATCTGCTTGTTATTGATTATCTACTATTGACAGACATGGTGCTGCATGTTTTACAAGCTTTCTTGATAAACTGTTTATCTGTAGCTTCTCACTGAGGCCAGTATTACTGCTTCCACTACCCAGATAAGAAAACAAGGGCTTGGAGTACTTCTGTATATAGTCACATTTGTCCATATGCTTAGCTAGGGCTCAAAATGAAATGTGAAGTTATCACTGGTCCATTAGGCAGTGCTTGCCCTAACACTGTCTCACACTGCTCTGAGATCTACTTTCTCAGTAATTCTCCCAAATTTTGCTTTCTGGAGCTGCTGAGAACTTATCAAGCCTTTTTTTCCACATAGCAACCATTTGAGCAATATTTGTGAAGACAAGGATTTTTGCAATAGTTCTAAGTGCTAAGCATCCAGTGAAACACGTTCTTCGCCCTCCAGGAACTTATAGGTTACTAGGATTTTTAGAGAGCAGGCATTTCCCTATAGGTCTTACCTCAAACATCGCCAATTCCTCCAAGGCTTCCCTGGAGCAATTACCCCCACTCTTCCCCAGATGTTCTCAAGCCAGCCTTGTTCCTCCAAGTAGTCCCTGAATGAATGAATCATGATCTCAAACCTCTCTCCCCTAACATTTTCCACATTAGAATGAAATTTTGCTCTCCATCCTTCCCTGCTAAAGCCTCTGAAGAAGGTGCTAATGAATAATGAAAGGCAGGCCCTGCGGGGAACTATAGGAAGGCAGCCAGATGATAAATATCTTCTAACAAATGGGAGTCGGCCCAACAGGACATAACCCTGGGAGAGCTCAGGAGCTATTGCTTATCAAAGAGGCATACCGGCAGCTCACGGAAGGAGAAGGAGTTGAAGGAGGCAAGTGACAGGCATCAGTGCTCAATCCAAGAGCATTAAGGCGGGGCCCAGAATCATTCTCTGGGAAGAAGGGCAGCTATTGCTTGACCACTGCTCACACCACTGGCACCTTGGTGTCCACACTGCAAAAGCAGGACTATCATGTTCTGGATCACAAATGGAGAAGAGATGACATGAAAATTAAGATAAATCCCTGCTCCATGCATAGAGCACCCCAGGTGTATACAATGTCTCCCTAGGAGAAGCATTGCAGCCAGCGTTGGGGTTTGCCTTAGCTCTCAGGGATCTTATGTGCAATTGTCCAATTACTTCTTCTCCCAAAGAGGTTTACCAGAAGGCTAAATTCACAATCCATGGTACCATTGGCTGGGTAGAAAGTGTTCTCCATCAGCAATTCATGAGGGAAAGTCCTTTGAACCACAGTTGCTCCAGTGAACCAAGGAGCAGGTGAAGAGTGAACAATAAAGGCAGATGAAGCCTTGAACTCTACAAATGAAGACTACCTTACTGGTAAGATGTCCAGGGCAGAAATGTCCACCCTGTGTATCAAGGATACAGCTTGGTCTCCTGCTCCAGAGGCTGTTCCTGCTTCAGAATCCAAATATGACACTGGCTTGGCCTCTCTGCAGTCCCAAAGTCTAAACTCCCAACTGTCCATGCCCAGAGGTTTTAAGATGCCTTTAGCATTTAAGCCCCAGCAACCTAATCTAGTCCCACCGCCACTCACAAAGGCGGCAGGGAGTGGGGGGCAAGGGATTCAGCATTTGAAAGTTAGTACATTGAACAAAATGCATGCAGAGAAAGGAACTAACAGGTCCAGAGCAAGCCAGTTCATTACACTGCACAACAAACAGAAATATGAAGAAGAGAGGTCAAGATATATTCAGGATGGCACAGCCACTTCACGAAGAAAAGAGATAGGGCCTAGATCCAGAGGAATATGGGTAGCATTTTAAAGGTAGGAGTGGAAGGAGGGCACTGTAAGCCCCCTGCACCCTCTTGTGTGGCCCTACTTCCCGTTTCTCGAGTTTACGCCTTCTTTTCCAGGAAGCCTACCGAGAGGTCCTCACCATAACTGCTGCCCTACCAAGAAGCCCAGCTTGACAGCTTAGGCCTTTCACGTTCTGCCTAAGCCACAGAAACTTTCTATCTTCTTGGACTCTCTCTGTGGCATTTTTACCTGCTGCTTAACGTCCTGTTTCAATCCGGGTAGACAGTAGTTGCCTGTGTCTGTGTATCTCTGGAGGAGACTGCTGGCCATCCCCAGATAGGAATTCTTCTGACCAACTCAGGTCAACAACTTGGGGATCTTAACAGTGTCTACAGCCTTAGAGTTCTGGCTATACATGCCCCCCCATACACAAACACACAGACATGCACACATACACACATCTACGCCTCGCAGCCTTTCCCTTCCCCTCCCCTCTGCAGCTGAGATACCCCAGCAAGCCCGATGGCTGAGTCTTTGCACTGTGCTGCTGAATCCCATTTTACACTGCACAGAATGAGCTGAGCCCCCACTGCTGCACAGCTCCCCATGTCAATTCTCCCACCAGCTTGTATAACCCCTTCCACACGTGTGGTCATCTTTAAGATCTTCCTACAGAGTATGGTACAGCACGGATGGACCTGGCTGGAGGGCATGATACTGAGTGAACAGAGCCAGTCACACAAAGGCAAGTGCTCCAGGATTCCATTCAGATGAGGTATCTAAAAGTGAAGTTCATAAAATCAAAAGAGTGGAATTGTGATCGTTAGGGCCTACAGGGAGAGAGAAATAGAACGTTCCTTGTTCATTGATCAACAGGTATGCTTTCAGTTGAACAAGATGAGTATATTCTAGAGATTGGCTATACCAATATTGATAAGTGACCTACAATGTAAAAGGCTTAAGGATGAAAGGATTATCTATGGTGCTAATTGATTGAGGTCGTACTTATGGTAAATAATGGTGTATTATACACTTTAAGTATATTAAGAAGTTAGATCTCATGGGTATTGGTTGTTATTATTTTGGATTTGGAGGTTTTTGAGACAGAGTCTCATTCTGTTGCCTTGGCTAGAGTGCTATGGCCTCAGCCTAGGTCACAGCAACCTCCACCCTTGGGCTCAAGCAATCCTCCTGCTTTCAGCCTCCCAAGTAGCTGGGACTATAGGTGTCTGCCACAACACCCGGCTAATTTGTCTATTTCTAATAGAGACAGATTCTTACTCTTGTTGCAGCTGGTGTCAAACTCTTGAGCTCTAGGAGTCTTCCCACCACAGCCTCCCAGACTGTTAAGATTACAGGCGTGAGACCCAGCACCCAGCCAGTAGATCTCATGTTAACTATTCTTATCACAATAAAATAATTGTTTTATAAAAGGAAAAAAATTTTTAAAAATCTTTCTGCTGAGAAAGAAATATTTACGCATTGCACAGGCTGCTAATTACAAAACAATGCCACCATAAAGTCACCAGATTATTGACTTTTTGAGGTGTCACTTTGAGATAACCCAGAGTGAAACCCTGTGTCCGAACCAAAAGCCAGAGGAAATTTTCTTTGGGACCATAAAAAACAAACATGCAGGCACGTTGTTGAACATATTTAAAAGAAGAATAGTCTCCTTCAAATAATTAAAAATCAAACACTTGGCACGGAGATTGAACTGTGAGGAGACAGATGAGAAAAGATGAACATTTTTTCTACCAAGAGTAATAAAGATCTTGATGCAAAGGTGTGATGTTTCCCCCCCAGTGAAGCCATTCTGGAACAAGAAAATCATGATGAGAAGGAGAAATGCAGATTACAGAAGAGTGATAATTATTTTACTTATAATTAAAGAATTTTAAATCAGTTCCTTAGTAAGCATTGAGAACTGAACATTTATATGAGAGACCACTGGATATTGCGTATATCATGTTAAATAGATAGTTTTAGAGTAAATTGCTTGTTTTTATTCTATTGTTTGGCTTTGGTTATCCTCAGTAGATATTCTTTTTTTTTCAAACTGTTTAAATATCCTGCACAACAAAAACCTCCAGCACTTTTTGTTAGAGAGGATCTGGCCTCCGTGTCAGGAACTCACCTGACATTTGTAGTCAGGCTTGTGGCTTGTGGTATTGAAAATATGTCACAAGTCCCCTTGATAAAGCTGTCTTAGCATGGCTAATTTCTCTTGAGTTGTGTCTTATGTTAAACCAGTTGTTGGCTTTGCCAAGACTGGGAAGACTAGTAGAAATAATAGCCACAAATTTGCAGAAAGCACTTTGTGCTAAAGTAGAAAAACTTTTATACTGATCACCACATTTGAGGCTCAGGAAGCCCAGATGATGTTACAAGCTCTATCCTACCTATGATATCAAGCCCACCATATCATAACAGGCAAGTTGTTCACTTGTGTGTGAGTCAGGTTTAGCAAATAAAATTCTAGGACTCTTATTCAATTTAGGTTCTGATAAATAGCGATAGCTTTTAACATCAATGTATTCCACACAGTTTGGGAATATTAAATACCAAATACAATACTAAATAAGTTTATTTTCTGTTTATTTGAAATTCAAATTTAACTAAACATCCAACATTTTGTCTACTAATCCTCTTGGAAGCTCATCTATCAAAATTTGTAACATGGACCATGTTCCATGTTATAAATCCCAGAATCATTTTTCCCCCAATTCTCTTCTCACTGCTTAGTTCCCATAAAAAAGCAACATCACTGAGCAGAAGAAGATCACATGTGGGGATGTGTTGATGGTTTCAGAACTTCTCATATCAATGGGACTGAGATCAGAGAAACCCAGAGACGGAGTTTTGATCTCCTTGGAGAAGACAGAACAGGCCCTTCAGTATCGACAAGTGACCTACAATGTAAAAGGCCTAAGGATAAAAGGATTATCTGTGCCGCTAATTGATTGAGGAATTAGGAATAATGTTCTTTTTCATCCTCTGAGTTGATACAGGTTCTCAGAAAACAACAAATACCTAAGTCCTAGTGTTGGAACCATTTATATTAGGAGCACGTTCCACACTAGATTAGTGGGTTACTTTCAAGATCTTTTCAGAATGCAGCACTCATAGATGTCTGTTCACATACACCAAAAAGAAAAGAAAGAAAAGAAAGAAATGCACTAACTAAATATGTTGTGAGCGTATGAGCATGGGCTGGAAAGCAGAGGTAATAACAGGAAGATGCCATCATGGTCCTCAAGTCACCCATAGCCTAATGGCGGTGTGGGCAGGGTGGGAGCTAGCCCAGAAAATAGGTTAATAGAAATATAATGTGAAAGGTTCTGTGAAGGGGGACTTATAAACCAGGGTGTGAGAGGGTGATTGGGCGGGGAAGACTTAGTGGGTAATCCAGTAAGTCTGAGTTAAATCGTGTAGTGTACCAACGAACCAAATGTCCTTCAGGGTGACAAAAGCAATCCTGCACAGGGAATAGCATGAGAAAGTATTTAAAACAAGAATTAGAATCTGCGTTCAGAGAACCACAGTATTTGGGGGATTCTGCAAGCATAAGAACTGCTTAGGAAAGAAGAAAGCGTTGATGCAGAAAATGTAGGCTTGTGATAGGCCATATACACACACAAAGACACACACATGTGAATAACAAAAAATAATACTCCTTGGCCAATGTGGGTGAAGAAATTCATATCTATATGGAAGATGCAGGCATAGAAAGTTAGGAGCAAGTTAACTACCCATGCAGAAATAGCCAAATGTCCATAATTTTGGTGTCTGTCCCTCGGTCAAAATATTATTCAGTTTCTATTGGGAGGGATCTGTTAAGCCCTGAGGATTCAGAAGGAGTAAAGTGCCTAAGACTCAGATGTACACAGGTGTGTGACTGCTGCAGAGAAAAGAAAAATACCTCTGCCCCACCACCGAGAGTTGGTGGCTCAGGAAGGGGACAGGAAATTAAGGGGAAGGAAAATAACTTTATATGACATACCTAGTGTGAGACTTTGAGTGTAAGACCTTGGACTAGAAGCATGAATGATGCTTAACCCTTACAGTCCTGTGAGACGGGGATAATTGTTCCTAACTTGACACCCAAAATAGGGAATTAGAGAACTTAAGTTCCCCTAAGTCTTGACATCAGATAAAATGACATAACCTAAATCTGACCTCGCTAGACAAAGTAAGTCCAGATACACACCAAGCGCGCTCTAACTCTCCAGCAAAAACAGCCACATAAAAGCAGCTCATAATACAACAGAGGTGATGCCTGCGCACTCTGATTTCATTCTGATTTCCCCTGATTTGTACTGTATGTACCAAATCACAGCCCTCTTTAGAAAATTAAAGGCATTAGTTATCTTCCCATTCAGTTGCAGTGGCATTCTATTTGCATGCAGACATTCCTGGTGGAGATGAAAAATATCAAGTTTTTTACAAAATCATTCATCAAGAGGTGAGACCTAATCCTGATTAGCGTTTCAATAAGAAGCCTGGGACAAAATGAAGAATAAGCACAGGATCCCAGCGGCAATTAGCATCTTCTAGACAGCCAGGCTTTTCCTCAGACCAATCAAGTTTGAAGGAATGAAAAATCTTTCCTTTCTCTCTTTATCCCCCCTGCTGTGAAATGAACCGCCTTAAGTAACGGACGAGATGACAGAAAGCCTGATAAGGGAAATGTTTGCCTATTCCCTGAGGCTTAATTAAAGAGTGCACAGGGTAATCGTCTGCCATCTAATAGGTGACACGCCCTGGGTAAAGTCACCTGCTTGTAAGGCTTGGTCTGAAAGGCCTGTGATGATGCCCCACCAGTAAACTGGGAACAGACACACAGACCCTGAGAAATCAGAAGCCACTCGGTGGTGCAATAGAGGAACCTGAGCTCGGCACGTGCAAATAGCGTTAATCAAATATTAATACTTGTCTCCTGGTTATTTTCTCGTCTTAGATTTTTATTTTATTTTATTCTTTCAGTGAGCTTCTGTGATGCTTATTCTCTTCTCAGATTTATTCAGAGCAATGAAGCTATATTCACTTTTCCCCTTACGTGAGCCATCTGGAATTAAGGCTAAAAGGTTCAGCTGTGACCTGAAATTCTCCAAGAGTGTGTCATGAGCTCCAGGAAGATGGGGATTATAGGAGGTTTGCTTATCTTGCCTCTGGTGGGTTGCACAGTATAAAGCACTTGGCAGCATTCCATGAATATTTATGTGAGAAAAAAAGACCTATGCTTGGATACATTTGTGGCTAAAGTAAACTACTTCTAGAAGTAGATTCACTGATGGTATTACAGGATGGTATTATGTATGGGCTGACTTGGGTCTCCCCCAAAGATGCTGAAGTCCTAACTCTCAATGTGTAAATGTGACCCTGTTTGGAACTAAGTCTTTATGCTCCAGTTAAGATGCAGTCACTCAGGGTGTCTGAATTCAAAAGAGGAAATTTAGACAGTAAGGAGAAGACGATCTTCAAATTCAGGAATGCCTGAGCTGCCAGAAGCCAGTAGGAAGGCACAGACCAGACTCTATCTCACGGACTCAGCGGGAACCCAGTCTGCCAACACCTTGATTTTGGAATTCTAGCCTTGAGAACGGTGAGACCACATATATTTAGTTAATTAGTTTGTGTAAGCCACCAGTTTGTAGTACTTTGTTAGTACGGCAACCCTGGGACACTAACACAGATAGGCAGAGTGAAGTAGACTCCATCTAGACTGAAGGACAGCCCATTGCCACGATACCAGCCCCCTTGTCTTCCCACCCTCGGCCACTTGTCACTTGCAAGCTAAAGGTCCTGCTGCAGCCAAAGGGCATCGGCTCAATGCCCACCTTGGCCCCTCCTCATCCTGAGACCTTATTTGAAAAGTAGAGGGTGTCCCAAAGAGAAAAGGGGGTATTGTAGCCAAATGTACCTTTATTTATAAAATAGTCATTATAAAATTTTTACAACTTGTTTCTCTATATGTTGATAGATACATACAAAAATCTTAAAAATATAATGTATACTATAAAATATGAGTTTGTTAATTTTCCTATGTATGGTGATCTTTGGGACATGCTGTCTAGTACATTTCTCCTTGGACTGTTGTGAAGAGTAAATGACATAATTCTTGGGACGTGTCAGGCACGGTGTATAACAGGTAGTAAGTGCTCCATAACATGGGTATCGAAGCCCCAGCCCCTAGAATGTATTGACACTGAGGTAAGTTTTACATTCCTTTGCCTGGTCTTCTAAGCAGTGTGGACATGGCTGGGTCTGGATGGCCCAGATAGAGCTGCCTGGTCCAGGTTGGCCCCTCAGCATCTGAGGGTCAAGGCTAAGAATCCAGGCTGCTCCACTGGCTATAATAGGTATAAGCTGCTCCATCGCACCCCCTTGTCTACTCTTATCTCCCACCTTGCAACCCTAAGATACCAAGAAGAGGCACTGGAATCTATAGAGACTTGGTTATGGTAGAACTTCCCCCAGAGGTCTGAAAGTCAGCAGGGGTCCAGAGGCGTGGGAGGTGGGGCAGGGGAGCTGGGGTGGCAATGACCTTGCAAGGATTCTGGGAACCCAGTAAGGGCTCTAACCCCAAGTGGCATTTCAATGAGAGGCCCAAGGCAGAAGAGACAACACCTGTTCTGCAGAGCAGCCAGAGGCTACTAAGAGGAGGCTCCCATGTCCCTTCCGTCCGGTAATGCACATCAGCAGTTGTCATTCAAACCCAGCAGAACCACAGCCACCACTGTGCTCCACTGCCTGCTCATACCTACAGCAATGCCCCTGCCAGAAAGGCGTTCTTCATGGGCACTTACTAACATTTAAATCTGATTGAGGACTACATTATCAAACCCATCTTCTGATGGTTTACTGCTATATACTTAAAAAGACATAAATGCTTTTGAATGCCAGGAGTGTGCTTTCTTAATTTTCCTCATTGTTTATGGAATACCTGGAGCTAGAGCGATCATAATAGTAATTCATACTTTATAGCACTTTGTAATTTACGAAGGGCTCTCACGAACATTAGCTCATTTTACACATCAGCCGACAAAGGTAAGGGTTATTATTATCCCCGCTTTATTGATGGAGGATGAAGGAATAAGTCATATGTAGTCCTTAGTATTCAGAGGTGGTAGTGAAGACCAAGGCTGCTATTTGAGAATAGGGCTGAAGAGGAAAATCTTGCCTTAGGAAAGGAAAACACTTCTCCCCAGGGGAAAAGACAGTTTCCTTGTAGAAGTGGGCAGCCTCCAGATCAGTCCTAATTTAGCTTTAAGTCTGCTTGATGCTTTTCATCCAAGAGGTCACAGCTGATTACCAGTAGCCGGTGATGATAGCAGCTCACCATTACCAGGCACTTTACTCTGTGCTGAATACTGGGCTATGCACTCTGCGTGCTTTCTGTTGTTAATTTACATGCAACCCTGCAGGCTTTTATGCATGTTAGCCCCATCTTATAAATGATGAAACAGAAGCTTCAGGAAGTTAAACAACTAGCTCAAGGTTACGCAACTACTGTGACCCTGACCACCTGATCTGAGAGGTTTCATTTTCAACCAATTAGCTTTAAGCTGGGCTGCGCAATTAATGCAGCCTGTTTAATAACTATGTTCATTTGGGGCCTTTTTCCTCCTCCACGTCCCACCCCTCCAGACTCCTGACTTTCCCTGTGGCTTGCATCGGTTAGAAATATGACTTGTGGCTTGATTCAAAGGCTTCGCTTCAATTCACTGTACCTGCTGATAGGAAGGTGCCTGCTCTATTCCTCTTTCATGGAGACTGTGCTTTGCAACTAAAGTGATCGGCTGTGTGCTAACACCAGCACCTATGTATCTAAATGTCCTGATGGAAATAGCTTTAAAGTCACACGAGAAATGCAGACCCACTCACCCCATTAGGGTCACAAATTACCCCAGAGTTCTCCTTGCTGTGGCTAACTCCGGCAACTTCATATATTCCACCAAGACAGACCTTTGGATAACTTTGGGAGCTTCATATATTCTCACAAGACAGACCTCTTGCTATTCCTAAAATCAAAAAGCAGACCCCAGAATGAGTTGTGGAGATATGTGCATATTATCGGCCAAGGCCATATCACAGGTAATTAGCATCTGACCCCCAAAGATTAACTTTGAAGGCAAGAAGGATTTCTTGATTGCTTAAGTCTCAAACTGTTTGCAAACATCCATCCCTTGACTCTCTGTCTGAAATGAGTCAGAAAAGAAAGAACTTGAGATGGGAAAGCAAAAGGCAGAACGAAGATGGCAGGTGTTTCATGCAAGAACTTTGGGCAAGAAAGGAAAGGCTGAAACAAAATATACACGCGCCTGGGCTTCTGTTGGTTAGAGAGAGTGGAAGCACTCAAGGCTGCTCACAGCCACACATCACAGCAGCCTGCTCTCTGCAATACCGCCCTTGAGAGAGAAATCCCCATAGCAAAGGCGGAGGGAGGGTCCATGATGAGATCTGGAAGTTTCGTTCACATTTAAAGTTCGTTTCCTTCTCATGCTACTTGCCAGAGCATCTGGCAAATTATTCAATCTCTCTTAGCCTCTGTTTTCTCATTTAAAATTAGAGCTAAAATGCCCCCCCAATTGCCCACAACACAGGGCAGAATTTGGAGCAAGATGGTCTTCCAGCACCTGGCTGTACAAGTCTAGCTGTAACCTAGATTCCATCAGTTCCTCTCAACTTCTGTCTCCCAAACTTGGAAACACCTGCATATACGGAAACATGTAGACTCCTGGTATTACCGTCAACGTGATGACTGTTCAGGAAGCCTTTCTATGTGACAGGCATTGGTCTAAGAACATTAGAAGTCACCGTTCCTTCAGTCCTCACAAAAGCCTTGTGGTGTAGGCATTGATTACTGAGTGATTAGAATAATCACCCACTGTCACCCACATGTGACAAAGGAGCAGCGAGAAACACAGTCACTTGCCTTGGAAGGGGCAGATAAAAGACTAGAACTCAATCATCCCCGTTCCTGAGTAAGGCTGTATCCCAGCCCTTCAATGTGCAGAAAGAGCAAGTGCTTTCAGATCGGCAGGGATGTATTCCAGGAGGTGTCTCCCCTTTTTTCTTTAAATTTAATTGTTCTTGTCATTCCTTTAAAGCTAACTGTAGAAGAAATGGAGAAAGAAGACGTCTGCTGTTTGGGAAAGACTTCCATTTCCTAAGTCTCGGTGCATTTTTTCTCCGGGAAGATCTAATTTTATTAGAGCTTCTAAGAATGCAGCCAGACGGTAGGGACTGAAGCTATCGGGGCTCTGGCAGGGGGATCACAAACAGAGCTTTTGTTTTGATCTCACTGCTTAGGTTAATGCATCCTGACCCCTCCACAGGCTGCTTCTGGGGACCCTGTGATACCACCGTCTGCTAGGAGAAAAAATAAAAAAGTCCCCATGAAAATAAATTAAATGCAGCAGTATTTACAAATCCTGAGTCAGATTTCCATCCTGTCCAACAGGATGAGAATTTGACCCGTTATTTACACTAGTAAGCTGAGAATGACATCAAAAGCTCTCTCATTATCTCTACAGGAGAGATAATGATTTAAGTGACTTTCGTCTAAACAGGATTTACAATAGAAATGTGTGTCCACTCCCACTACAAAGGAGAAAAGAAACAGCCCTTGCTTCTATATTTAAAGGACAGGACATTTAATTCTAAGCCTTGTTTCTAAATAACCATGGATCCCACATCTCTATGGTTTCACTTTGAAATTACTTCTGTGTTAGGGATATAGGATGCTTATAAAAGTCTGGGGGGAGATAGAGCCTAAACAGAGGCTGGAAACCCTAGACCTGGGGTATCCTTCCTCTTCATCCCTCTTTCTCCTAAGACACACCACACCTCTGATCCTATTTCACAGGGATGCTCTAAGAACAGATGAGAGAAAATAGGTGAGAGCACTTCCCAAACATTAAACTCCTCAGCAGAGACTAATCTTTGTTACACAATGTTGCCATTTATGTTATTACTACACCCTAGGATCTGTCATTCCCTAGCACCAGGAGGGTAGAGTGAGAAGCATCTTAACTTTCCAGCCAGAAAGACTAGAGATGAAGCCCCAGCCCTATTATTTCCCAGCTCTGTGGCTTCTTGGGTAAGGCATGAACTGAACCGACTCTTGGTTTTTTCATCTGTAGAATGGGTACATGCTTTCTTGCTCACCACCAGCAGGAAGGTCTCAGTGTTAGTCTGTTCTACTCTCTCTGTCTATTCAAACTAATCCCAATTCTCTACCCATGTAAGAAAATTTACTATGATTTAGTGGCATAGAGGGTTTAGAGTACTTTAAAATAGCAGCTTTATAATATGTAAATTATTGACTCAATCATCCACATAGCATAAATACCACACTTTTAAGAGTGTTTGTTGTTATGTTCGTAAAGCTGTACATGAATTGCCACTAATGCCAGACCACTTTCACCACCCCCCGAAAAGCAACCTCATAGCCATTAGCAACTACTATTTTTAGAACGTATTTTACGAATCACACCTTGCTGTTTTTCAAGGTCTGAGAAATCTTCTCTAAAGTCCATACTGAATTCTCCTGAACATAAGTCAGCACCGAGGTGTTGGGTACTTACACACCCCTCTGAGGCTCCTGGTTTGACATCTGAAATCTCCCCTGACTTTCACAAAGAGCACATTCTTGAAGAGAAATGACCATGTCTGTTTCCTGCATTTGTCCCCTTCCCTGAACCTCAGCTCAGAGTTTAACACACAGTAGGTGCCCAGTGAGCACACAGGCACCAACCAATTGGACCACTGCCACTTCTTTCAACCTGTGCATTTGTCACTGGTCTGCTGATGCCTCCACAAGCTGTCAAGTTCCATGATTATCCTCCCCAAACCCTGTGCTGCTAATTTTTCATCTTAATGAACTGCCCAGTCGAGTTCAGCACGGGAATAGCGATAAAAGTACAATAAAAGTAGCTTAGGCCTTGCTATTGTCAGAAACCCCTTCCCTACAACACCTGCACATAATTGAAATAAAATATCTCAATGGCTACAAACACCGTCCATCAAGAATAAAGTGGAGTAAGTGCTATTTCAAAAATTCCTACTAGCAGGCTTTATAAGCACAGGTTATTGGAACATTCTTCCTGTTCATACTCACTCAAGCATTTAAGTGCGTGGCTTTTATTCTTTGCATTTGCTTGAGTGAAACCACTTTGGGTACCAAGCTGCACGTCAGCCCCAATTTTCCAGAGTATTAAAAATGCACGGACTTTCCTGTGGGGAGATGGGTTAGGCAAAGCGGAACAGACCCAAAGGCCTGGGTTGAATGCACAGACCTGCACGCAGGGAAACCATTATGCAGCTGTTGGCGCCCCAGAGTGGAGCATTCCCAGAACTGATGCCACTCATATCAGAGTGGTGCTCCGGGGGGAACTCAGGGAGAGAGAAAGTCCTGACGATTCTGCTCATCCCACAATGTGGAAGAGCCGTGGCCTCATCTCTCTGCTCCAGGCTATTTCTCCAGGCAGGCACACCAACTACTGTCATGTTTAATAATTTAATAATTATGGGTTGGCGCAAGTTGTTCATTCAAGAAATACTTACAGAACTACTGCTACTGTGAATGTCACGGCCTTGACACCTGAGACACAGGGGTGGGCAGCACAAAGTGTATCTCTGAACGTCAGGGGCTTGGAACAAATCACATGGGAAACAGGCAGTGGAAGTTGACCATGGAATGAAACAGACGTGACCTGCACAAGCAGTGACAGCAGCTGGGAAGGACCAGGTGCAAAGAGGAAGTATCCAGGGATGGCAGGGAGGACATGTGCAGGGCCTGGGTAGAGGGTGTGGCGCTAGAGTTGTAAAGATAGCAAAGGCCCCCGAGTGGGGACATTGAAGCCAAGTAAGCCCTAAACAAGAAGGAAAGGTCAGACATGCGAGGATATTTCCAAGACCAAGAGGACAGAACGTGCCGGCCTCTGGGGCTGGGAGAGCTGGGTCTGCGCTGGGCAGCAACAGTCTCACGTGGCTGAGTGGATGGGCAAAGGGGGAGAGGCGGACAGTGACTTCACCAGGGAGAGCTCTGGTGCAGCTAGAGTCTGGGTTTTACTCTGATAGAGATGGGATGCCAGAAGTTTTAAATAAGGATGATCGGCAGTGCCAGGAAACCCTCAGTGATTCCTCCCACCCCTTCCTCGTCCTGCTGCAGGTGGAATTTGGACATGCTTCTCATCTGTCCCTCAGTCCTCCCTCCGCAAACCCATTCAGGGCACCCATTCCAGCCCCTGCTCCTCTGCTCCATCCCAAGTTCCCTGTAGCCCAAATTTCACTCTGGGCCTCCCTCTAAGGGCTAAGCAAGGGGAACCAAGGAATCCCAGGATAGATAGGGGAGGGCCACTCAGATGCAGGGCTCAGGTGATGGGCGGCTTCCTCCCAAGCCCCTCCATCTGAAGAGCTTGGGCATCCACAACTCTCTAGGACAGTAGTTCTCAACCTGCCTAATGTTGTGACCCTTTAATACAATTCCTCATGTTGTAGTGATCCCCAACCAGAAGCAATTAAAATAGTTTTATGGTTGAGGGTCACCACAACATGAGGAACTGTATTAAAGGGTCATCACAGTCTTAGGAAGGTTGAGAACTACTGCCCTAGGAGATGCATAATTTGAATGAAGAAAGAAGATTAAAATCTTCCTTAGTGTAGAAGTAATTTAAGTTGCTTGTGACCAGAGGTCCTTTTCTGTCTTGTTCACCTCATCCTCTTAGCACCTGGTACCATGCTGAGCATCCCAGGAAGAAGTATTCAATAAAAACAATAAATGAACAAATACATCCACCATATCCATGCAGATATGAGAAGGCTTGTTGTAAAATATTTAGTAGGGTTTGTTGCAGCTGGATTCTCTGGGACACTGACTCTGAGATGAAGTTCAGCATGGAAATGTTTATTAGGGAAGTGTCCTTGGTAATCAGACCAAAGGAAGGAAAGGAAGGGAGAGCAGATGCAGACACCCAGAAAAGGGGAGGTGCGGTGCAGTCCAACAGCAGCTTCAGACCACCCTCCTTAGGGCTAAGGCTGTCCCTTTAAAATGATCATGATGGCTTAGATGGCCAACCTCTACTGGTCAGTCCTCCAATGTGGGCTGCCCTACAAAAGAGCACAATCTTGGCTGAGGTAGAAGCTGTAACTAATTTGAACCTTAAAGGCACTGAGCTGACGGTCATCTACCAAGAGCCCTCCCAAGTAGCTGAGCACCAGGGACTGTACTGCAGCACTCAGTTTAGAAGCAACTGCACTTACATTGGAATCCACTATTTCTTCCAGTTCTTAATACTTCCAAAGAAAAGTTAAAGGAAAATAAAGCAACCTCTGGCTTCATTTGGGTCAGTTGTTCAGCAGTTTGATAGGATGAATTATTAGCATTTGTTTAGGAGGAAAAAGAAATTAGTAGAATCCTGGCTCTGCCATGTGTCATGTGTGACCCTGGCCAGGGGACAACTCTAGTTTCTGGGTTCTGCTTCACTTATCTTAGCTTAAACTTATCCTTTCACAGAATGGGAGGGACAATGCCCACCTCGAGGGCTCAAAGCGGATAAGGCACAAGGAAGCAGTGTGCAAAGTTTGAAGGGCTGGGCAGAGAGGACAAGAGGAGGATGTCATCCCTTCTGAAAATGGAGTTGGAACAGAAAGCATCAGCCAGAGAGGGAGGGTCTGGGAAAGGTCTCAGTGGTGACAGGCCCTGGTGGAAGGAGACCATGTCCCATTCCTGTGAAAGCCTGTTCACCCCACACACCTATGCAGTCCACTACGGTAGACGCCACCATGACTTCAAACATCCTAGCAGACCTGAAGGTAGATAAAAAGCAACGTGGCAGCAGAGGAGTGTCCAGGCCACGTGCCATAGGCCTGCAATGCTTTCAGGGGACTCACAGAAATATTTCCATGTCTTTTTAAAGCCAGAAGGAAAAACAACCTTTCAGAGTAGAAGATTTTATTCACCTTTATACCAAAATAGCTGCAAAATATAATTTTGCTTTCTTTTATGAAAAAACTGGGTTCATGAAAGTAAAGTTGCCCAGGACCCACGGAAGGTCTAGTGAGACCCTGGGGAACAGAGCAACTCTGTATGCAGCGGGGAGAAGGGACAAACTATCTCATGGGGGTGTCTCTCCCCCAAAGGGGAGGGACCTTCTGTGCATACCCAGAAAAATGAAGGCAGAGAAGGCAAACAAATGTGTGTGAGAGAGTTGAGGTGTGAAAGCATCACGACGTGTTCCGGGAGGATGGATGGAGAGTTAAATCCGAGGAGGGAAGGGGAGGCTTAAGGGAGTGGGGGCCTGGATCATGTCTGTTTTAGAAGCCCAGCAAAGGAGTTTGCGATTTATCCTTTGAGGGGCCGAAAGCTTTAGATGCCTGGGTTTTAGGCTGAAGCAATTTGATACGATTTGGATTTAGAAGAATCATGCTGCGGCTCAGTGGAGAAGCACCAGAGGAGGGAGAGTGGAGCTGGACATGCTTGCATGACCCCGAGCACCGGCCACCCTGGCTGCTGGCTGGGCCCGGCAGGCATATCTGCTTGCTTCCATGTCCTGGGGGCTGACACGGTGGGTACGTGTGCTCCAGCTCCAATCCCTGGCAGGATGAAGCCCCACAAAGCCTTTTTTTTTTCTTTACCCAGAGAATGATGAAAATAGTTTGGTAGGCAATGAATAAACCTATCTTCCAGGGCCCATTTTTCAAGTAAAAATTCTGAAAGGTGGTTGGGAGTGTTGAGAGCTCCAAAGTCGTCTGCTATGGACAGAACTATGACAGTTTGGGAAACTTGCTAGACATTCATTTAGAGAGACATTCTTACTGGCCCTTGTCAGTATGTGACCAAATTAAAAAAAAAAAAAATTTGTTTTTCTTAAAAAAAAAACAAAAAACAATTATAGGAACTGTTGTTATGGCAACCCTACAGCTTTTGGAATGGTGCTTAGATTCTAAAATTCAGAGCCTCTTGAAAAGATGAACTTACTGGCCCCATCACAGTTTTTCGAAAGCTTCCAAATGGAGGCATCTGCCAGATGTCTGATGCGACCTTCTAGATCCTCTGCAGACACCATTAATTGGTGGCAGAGTTTTAGTGGGGCTTGTTAACCTTTTCTTTCCTGTTTTCCCAAGTCACCTTGAGCTCTGAGTCCCCCATAGGCCATGGGGTAATTTGGGTTAGTAGCCTCTGGGGGAGATAGTGATTGTGTGGCTTAGGAGTCATACGAGGCCAAAGAGGGCAGGTGGGACCAACAAATATGTGTTTAATGTATAAATGAGATAATGAATAGCTAAGAAGTCATTGCTTAAAGATTCAATTGCTTTTTTTTTTGCTGAGATATGTTTATTTGTCTGTCACCCCATAGATTCTAAAAGCAGGGAAGAGTCCCAAGGAGGCTTTCCAGAATTGTTTGATGAGTGAATGAATGAATACCTGAAAATAATCCTTTAAGACCAAAGCATTTGGCTACAAAGTCATATAACACTGTCTTATTAAGTTACTTCCTGCTCATCATGGTACTCAAAAGTCCCTCTCAGATCCAGTACAAACTATCCCTTGCCGTGTAACACACAGAGGAAATGCACAGGTAACTTGAGCCTGGCCCAGGTGCTTTGATCTTTAACCGGAGGGAATCCTGCACCAGCTTTTGAGATGCTGCTTTGACTGTGACAAGCAGAACAGAAGAGATAATGTCATCTAAACAGCTGGTTGTCGGAAATGAAGTGATTAGATTTCAACTGCACTGTCTGTCACCACTCTGGGCCACTGGGCCCAGAAGGCAAGTGGGGGGGGGGGCATGGTCAGCGGTCCTAGACCATGGCCGTAGCCAAGAACTTGAGAAAACAGGCTAAAATCCTTTCCCAAAGATTTGGTGGCTTGAAGAGGGGCCCCTTGTGCCATCTTCCAACCTAGAGGTGGATCACCACCCTGAGAGTGGGTTTTCTGCTTAGAGTATCTCGGGGAAATTGACACTGAGTGGAACATGTCCTTCCTTTCAAACACATCTGGATTATCTGGCTAACTAAATGCGGGAGAGAGGAAACTAGCTTAGGACTCTAGGTAGCTGACATGCAAACTGTACCTTGATTAGAGATTACATTAAAAAAAATGTTGCACAAACACTGAAAAATGATAAAATATATACAGATTCAGTGACTCTAGATCCAGAGGCCACAATAATTCATTGTATTATTTCAACAATTTTTCTGTAGGTTTAAATTGGTTTAAAATTAAAAGCAAACTAGGGGGAAACTTAACAAAATTTTTTAAAATCAAGGTGTAGAAGAGCACACAGGATGGAGTGTAGTTGGGCAGCGTTTACAAATACAAATGTGAAGGAAGTGACTAAATGGACACTTGTGTTTGTGACTGCCCAGATGCTCTCAAAGTCACTTAGATAACTGAAAATAGTGCTCCCAGGGAAAAAAATTGAGGAACTAGAGGGTAGGAATTGGAGCATAATTAAGTCTCTATAGATCTTTCTCCATCTTTTAAATTTTAAACCATCTATATCTTTAAAAATAAATAAAAATAAACAAACACTTCATGGGACACCCCACCTAGTAATGACAATTTTGTACCATTTCTGTTGCCTGGTAAATTCTTGCTGATCTTCTCCTCCTGGTAAATTCCTACCTGTGCCTGAGTCTAAACCCAAAGGTTACCTGTTCAGTGAAGCCCCCCATGCTCACAGATCCACAGAGCTGTCTAAAAGTGACCCTGTGCTGTGGTTACTTACCTGCCAGCCTGGTTCCATCACAAGAAGAGGGACTCTTTTAATGCACGATTTTGGTTTTATTGTTGTACTAGTCCAAGTGCATTTGGTTTAGTGGTGTAACCCCAAGGCCTAAATAAGGATGTTTCTCAAGAGATGGCTGATGGGTGAGGATACCCAGAGTTCGTTTGTCTTCCCCACCTGGTTTCCTCTCACTCAGTGTATACATTCAGCTGCTACTGTTACATCAGCCAGAAGCAGCTAAGTCTCCTTTAAAACTCAAGTGGAGATTTAGGGCAAAGCCATATCAAAATAAATGTAATTAATAATCACCCTCTAACTTGGTTAATCCCAGCTTGGTTAATACTGGAAGCACAAGTACAAAAGATTGGAAGGGACGTATGAATCAGTAAGAGGCACTACCCTGCTGTGCTTAGCAGTGTCCCAAATTTTGGTGATGTCGGGCAAGATAATGAATAAAAAGCACCCAGCACAGTGCCTGGCACAGGTATGCTCAGCTGTCATTGCTGTTATCAGGAGTGGTCACGGTTCTTTGTCTATCTACTTAAAAAAAGCAAGATCAAAGAAGGATCGTGGTTGAGGCTTTTCCTTTAGTACTGATCTTGGGCAGGGGCAGACTGTTCTGATGCCTGGCTCATAAGGGCTTCATGTAGCCATTAGTTGACTGCAGTGCTGACAGTCACGTGGCACACCCTGAAGAGCTGCAGTATGTCATCAACAAGTGACCAGAGCATCCGCTTATGATTTCAGTGACACCAGCTACAGACAGACACTTGGCCTCCTTCTCCACCGTGGCCTATATTCCAAAATAGGAAATGTGCATTCACAGATCGCCCCCAGCAGGCGCAGGGGTTAGGAAGCAGGCTGCCAACACTTTAGGCTGTCAGCAACCATGCAGGGCCTGGTGTCTGCTGCAGCACAGGTGAGCTGCTCCCAAGACCCCCAAAGAGCTCTTTGGGATTGACTTCTATGCAAATGAAAGGTAATTGGGTAGCCTGTGACCAGCAGCCCCCCGCTGACTATTAGTCAGCCCTGTATCAATGTGTGTCCACTTCTTTAAGCTAAGGGCAAATCCTTTTAACTTTTCTATGACACTCATTTCTGGGTCTCAGCGCCTTACTAAATACCCAGCAAGGTTACAGAGCTGAGAAGCTCTACCCTACAGCCAGCCAGGTAATTCCTCCCCTGCTCTGAGAAGGTAAACAAGTGCTCAAGTGGATTTCACTGGAAGTTGGCCAGAGGGCAGAAGAACCCTGGGCTCCCACACTCCCTGAGGGTTTGTTTAAAACCTTCTCCCCCTTTTTCCTTCCCACTCAGATTTTGGCTGCTATATACAAAGCTACTTGACTGTCAGCTCCTTGAGAAACAGAAAGTGCCCTTTCATCCGGGCCTGTGTTGGTGGCATGCCACAGGCACCTGTTCAAGAAACACAGACACCTTGAATTGCTTGGGGATCAGGAGCCTGATGAGTCTTGAGCTAAAGTTGTTAGTTTTGCTTCATTGTTCCAAAACCTTACAGTCTGATCAGGAACAAATCCTTCCCTTTCCTCAGGCACGAATTCCACTCCATCCAACAAGAAGCTTATCCTAAAAACACCAAAGGGCGGTTCCTTCTGTATCCTGCTGTTTTATTTTTTAAGGGTGCCAAACACATTAGAATATTTTACCATCCTCTTCCTGGAATGAACACTTTGCTGAGCCTTTAAAATGCGTTGCTCTTAATTTCTAGGTAGAAAAAAAAAATCTAACAGATTTCCTAGAAGTGAAATTAAATTCCAGTCCTTTCTATTTAACTTTTGACTTTGTTTCATTCATACCTCATCCTAATTGTCCCTATTATCTAGGAAAACAGGAAATGTCACTTGCACATCCTACTGAAGAATTCAAAAAGCAGATGAAATGAAGAGACTCATTTGACTTGGCAGAAACGAGATGATCATCATTCACAGACATATCCACGGGAGGGATGCATTTCCTCTGCTGAGCCAGCCTTCAGAGCAAATGAGTTCAAAATATGCGAATGCCAGAGGAATCCGTCATGCAATTTCCAAATCATATTGGCACATTCGAAGGGAAGTGAGGGTTTGCGTCCCTGATAAGTGTTTTCATTCATTCGTTTATTCCCATAACAGATATTGACCAGAGCATGAGAAAAAGAGGTGTGATAGTTTAAAAAGAGGTTCCCCAAGTTGAAATTTTCTCCTTAAGCAGACCCACATTAAAATGTAAATTTGGCCAGACGTGGTGATTCAAGCCTGTAATCCTACCACTCTGGGAGGCCGAAGTGGGTGGATTGCTTGAGCTCAGGAGTTTGAGACCAGCCTGAGCAAGAGCTAAAGCTCATCTCTAAAAAATAGCCAGGCATTGTAGTCCCAATAGCAGGCACCTGTAGTCCCAGTTACTAGGGAGGCTGAGGCAAGAGAATCACCTTGAGCACAAGAGTTTGAGGTTGCTATGAGCTATAATGACATAGTGCTCTACCAAGGGTGATAAAGTAAGACTGTTTAAAAAAAAAAAAGAATTTTACAAGAGTTGGTCTGTAGAGCATCTGCTTCAACATTACCTAGAGGCCACTCAAAAAAAATAATATAATAAATAAATATTGTAAATGTGAAATACCTAGGAAATTATGAAAGATTTATAGGTCCCAGTCAAGGGGATGATCCATAACATACCAGATGCATTCCAGAAAAGCAGAAGAGGAAAGTGGTAAAAGACACAAACTCTAATTAAAGTCAGACTTTCCATGGATACAAATTCCAAGGCTAAAAATAGCGGTACCATGACCATAAGCAACTTACTTATCTTCTCTAAGACTGAGATTTCTCATTTATAAAATTTCGGATATGGCCAGCCCTTACCACATAAGACTTTTGGGCAAGCACTCAGGGTAGTGATACCTTTAAAGACCTTACAAGCCTAACACACAGTGAGCATGCACTATCTGTTGGCTGCCATGATAGGCTTTCTCATCTTCTGTTAAAAATATACTGAAGGTCTCCATTCATTTATTTAATAGTTGAGTTCAGACACAATGCTTTTAATTGAGAGCCCTGCCCTCAGGAACCTCTAGATTCAATTGGAAAGAGAGACAAATAAATAGACAATTATAGTCTAATGTGGAAATCATAGCAAATGATGCAATCCTTGACTGCTAACGTATTGTCTAGGAACTGCCCGTAGCTCAGTCTCAAGGAGATCAGAAAGGACTCATTGGAGAGTGAGAGGTCCAAGCTAAGATACAAAATGAGAGTGCCTGCAAAGACAGAGATTATGTGGCTTTGAGAAAATGAGGATTTGGGGGTATCTGAAGGTGAGGTGTGAAAGGCAAGTAGCTAAAAGATGTATCTGGACAGCAAAACAGTGGCCCCCTCAGTAAAGAGTCTTAGAAGCTTGTTAAAGAATCCTATCTTTGGCGGCGCCCATAGCTTAGTGGGTAGGGCACTGGCCACATATACCCAGGTTGGCCGGTTTGAACCCGACTCAGGTCAGCTAAACAATAATGACAATAGCAACAACAACAACAATAACATTACAAAAAATAATAAATTGCTACTGGAGGTCAGGGATTGAAAGGTATGAAGAACCCTCCCATGGTCTGGTTTGGGTGAATTTTGAAACTATCACAGAAATGTGGGATTTAGGACAAAGTGAAGGTTTAGGGGACAAAAACACCACTTACTTGGATTTGGCATATGCATTTAAGCCTCTAACCCCAGATATCCACATGAAGGTGACCATAAACACCTATACACATAGGGCCAGACCAGTGTTTTTCAACCTTGTTATCTCATGGCACACTTGAACTATAGTTAAACATCCACAGCACACTTAAATTATGTTAATAATAAAAAAAAAGAGTACGAAAAAACATACTTAATATGCTTTCAACTTCTTTTGAAAATAATTTAATTAAAAATTTAAAAATTTTCACAACACACCTAAGATCCTCTTGCAGCACACCAGCTGAAAATCACTGGTCTACACTCTTATAGTATGGAAAGTCATGCTGGTGGAATTAATTCTTAAGTTGCTATCTGGATATGTGGATGCCCTATGAAAAGAGCTCAGCTACCACTGAGTTGATGGAGATAGTAAATGAACTCATAGAATCCTAAAACTTAAGAACTGTTAGAGTCTCTAAGTTCAACCACCTTCATGGCCTGGGTATGAGCTCATTAACATAAGGACACAGAGACAGGGAATGGCAGGGTTGGGGCTGGGAGTTGAAAGCAGACATCTTGGCTCATGGGCTGAGACCTTGACATTGCAAGTTTGAAAGGTTCAGCTTCCTAGCAATCTCTTTTCCCTATGGGATATCAATTACCATGTTCCTATTTTTAAACTTCTTTTCAAAAGGAAGAAAAGGGAAAAAAGCAACAAGGCGATCATTTTGGTCAGTCTGTTCAGGTGAGTACTTGCTAAAGAATTATAATCTCGCCTGTGGTCCCAGCTACTTGGGAGGCAGAGGCAAGAGACTCGCTTGAGCCCGGGAGTTGGACGTTGCTATGAGCTGTAATGCCACGGCACTCTACCCAGGGGGACAGCTTGAGGCTCTGTCTCAAAAAAAAAAAAAGAATTATAATCTCATCTAGCAGCTTCTTTCTCCTCTGGATTTCCTCTGGTCCAAAAGATTGTCATTCCTGAACTGGCACATAACAGGTGTTCCATAAAGACAACCCAATGATATCAGCATTGAATGATCACAGTCCTCAAAGCCCAAGAATGTAGGCCGTCCCCTCTCTCAGAGTCTACTGTGGATTTTGGTGAAGGCCCAAGTCAAGTGAGGTATGAGCGCTGGGCCTGGCAGTGAGCATAGTTTCCATCTCCACATACAAAGTGAATCACCCAGACATGTTTGTCCATCGTACTTACCTTCTTCACCCATTGGAAACTTGCTGCCAATTTCTATAACACAATCCACCCATCTGATTGGTCACTCAACAAATGGCAATAGACATGACATCACAGGGCCATGAAGCTGAAAACACAGTGATTTCTGCAAAAAAAAAAGAAAGAAAGAAAGAAAGGAAGGAAGGAAAGAGAAGAGAAGAGAAGAGAAGAGAAGAGAAGAGAAGAGAAGAGAAGAGAAGAGAAGAGAGAAAGCAGAAAGATCATTAATAACTCAGCAGAACCATGAACTGATACGCACTCCTATACTTCTAGACACTGAGCATGTACAGTTACACGCAGAGAGACTTTTTCTTAGAAGATAACCCTACAAGTATGCAAAAAAGGGAGATCCACTATTATAATTATATGAAAAGTGGAAAATAAAAACTAGCCCAGGTTTAGAGGTACTACAGTGTGGTGTGACTATCCCTATGTGCATTTGGTGCTTTGATAACAAAGGTAAAAAGCAGCCCTGAATCCAGCTTCTTACAACGTGCTGAGTACTTCATGTGTGTTTGTTCTAGCACTAACGACAAAATGGTGTGTGTTGGGGGATATGAAGCCTCACGGCCCATTTCTGTTAGAACCTATATTCCGAGTCCAGGGCAAAGCCTTCCCTCACAAAGGCAGATGCACTGTTCTGGTGCTGCCGGGTCCTTGGGGGATGATGGCCTCAAGGATGAAGAGTGAGGATGGTGGGGATGGTGGTGACAGGGAGATGCTGTCCCCACTCCAGAAGACCAGAGTCTTGTCTCTATCCTCCCTCCACTGCCTTGTACTCTGGATTCTCTGTGTGGGGGCTGCACTCTGCCTGGATTCTAATCTGATTCAGCTTCATATCTCCCCAAATGTCTAACACATTCCCTCGCAGAGAGCATCTGTTCAACATATATTTGTTGAATGAATGAAGAGAAGAAGATGGAGAGTCCAAACAGCTGCCGTCTTTGACAACTGAGGCGCTGAACCAAGGAAGGCACCAGCTGGCAGTGTCCCCAGTGCACAGACGAAAGGAGTTTTTGAATGTCCTTCATCTCCAGAGCTTCTACCTTCTAGGATCGACTCAGCCTGCACTAGGGCTTTCCCCAGTTGCCTTCGTGACTTGACTTCAGGTCTTTCCAAACCCACCTTTCCTTGCCTCTTGCTCCCACCCAGCAGTCATGTGCAGGGCCTTCTTAGTGAAGGGCTTCCTATAGATGAATGGTGAACCTCTAACATTTGTTCATAGCACCCTGTTTTATCCACTGTGTGTAGTAAGGAGAATGATAAAGCTGCCCTCCTGTGTACCATCCCTCAAATGTCCAGGACAGGTTACAAAAGGGTTATTCCCAGATACACATGGAGTCACGCAGAAGAGTCACATGGAGCAGTTCACACAACACACAACGGACAAGGAAGGTCCTTACTTGGCAACTGGCTGCATGGCCAGTTCCCCAAAATGGCACCGCCAGTAACCAAACCCACCAATATGAATGCTTTTCCCATAGTCTCGTTCCATGTAAATCCAATCTGGCTCTGCATGATGTTAATTATATGAGCCATGTGGGAGACACCACTGCCCTGATGGCTCCAAATAGCAGAGCGTGGAATCAATTTTCTTCTTTGTAAAGTTTTGAGTGACTCAGGACTCTCTCTGTCTCTCTGCTATGCCATCCAGTGAGAAGATGGCAGTCTGCAATCCAGAAATAGGATTATCCTTGAGCCTTAAGGGCTACTGGTATTTGCCTTGTTGTCTGAACTCACACAGGACCTGTTACCCCTTTCTTCTTTCCAACTTCTCCCTTCTAAAATAGAGATGTCTAACCCGGTGTGTTGCAAACTTTTTTATCTCATGGCACACTTGACTCTATAAACTTCCCTAGCACACTTAAATTATGTTCGTCAAAATAAAAGAGTTAAATTAAAGAAAGGGTATACATACTGTGCTTTGAACTTCTTTAGAAAATAATCTAATTCGTGATCTTTAAAAATATTCAAGGCACACCTAAGAGCCTCCCACACACACTGATGGAAAGTCACTGGTCTAAGCTATGCTTGTCCCACCATTATACAGGGTATCTCCCAAGTTACCCATAAAGTCACCATACATTTGGAATATGGGTACCTAAGTGTACCTTTATTTACAAAATATGTGCTAAAAAATTTAATAAAATATTTACAAAGTGTTCTTTACGTGTTGGTCACCTCTCTGTAAAGTTTTGGGGGACTTTGGGGATGCCCTATATTTTGGAAGCACATAATTCATCTGGTTTCATAGCCATGAATTTTGCCTCAGGCTGAATCGTACTTTGAGTCTCATTCATCCTGATTTATGTGGTATTTAGATGAGACTTTTGTGTTTATATTTTAAAGTTGATACTACACAAATTTGGGGGCTGCTGGAAGAGAATAAATGTAGTGTGCATGCAAGAATGACTGAATTTGGGGTATCTGTGATATAGTGTTATGAACTGAAAATTTGTGTCCCCCAAATCCATATGTTAAAGCCCAAACCCCCAGGTGAGCTACTATTTGGAGATGATTAGGTTTAGATGAGGTTACAGGAGTCCTAATCATAGGATTAGCATTAGAATCCTTTTTTTCTTTTTCCTCTCTCTCTCTCTTTTTCTTTGGAGATAGAGTCTCATTCTGTTGCCCTGGGTAGAACCATGGCACATCATAGCTTACAGCAACCTCAAACTCTCAGGTTTAAGCAATCTTCTTGCCTCAGTTTCCTGAGCAGCTGGGACCACAGGAACCTGCCACAACACCTGGCTAGTTTTTCTGTTTTTAGTAGAGACTTTTGCTCAGGCTGGTGTCCAATTCCAGAGCTCAGGTGATCCGCCCACCCCAGCTTCCCAGAGCTAGAATCTTTGTAAGACAAACACGAGAAAGGAAGACCATTTTATTCCCTATGTTGGCCACCTCTTTGTAAAGTTTTGGGTGACTTTTACGACTCTCTCTCTTTCTCCCTCTCTGCAATGCCATATGATGAGAAGAGGGCAGAATGCAATCCAGAAAGGGCTTTCACCAGCAGCTGATGCTGCCGGTCTCCAGAACATCAAGAAACAAATGTGTGTAGTTGAAGCCACCCAGTCTGTGGTATTTTGTTATAGCAGCATGAGCTAACAGGAATCTTGTAGCCTGTCTTGTGTTCTTTGCAAGCTTTCTCTGGGAGAACTTGTCTGCCATGTCAGAAGTCCAACTATTCCACACCATGCTGTGAGGGAGCTCCAGCTGGACAGGTGGAGAAGCTGTGCAGATGGAGAGAGACGCTCAGCCCTGCAGGCTGCGGTGCCAGACAGGTGAGTGCAGACGTCATCCGGCTCACCCCCCATTCGATCCTCCGTGTGTGTAACAACAGCTATCTGACTACATGTTAGGAGAGACCCTAAGTAAAAACCACCTAAGTGCGTTCACTTAACCCACAGAATTATAGAGATAATAATGTATCATTGTTGTGAGCCACTCAATTGCAGGATGGCATGTCACTCTGCAAGAGATAACTGGAATGCTAGGATGGGAATGGAAGAGACACCTGCCAGTGCCTCACCAAGGCACGACACAGAGAAGTTTGCAAACTCATCCTAGATAACGTGCCACACGCCTCATTCCTGAGCATCACCTTCAAAGTACTGGTCTTGGGACATTACGCCCTGAAGCCAGCCCCCTGCAAAGCAATTTTGCAATTCTTTTTCTGGAATGGTCATCGGAGCTGTCTTCATGCAGGTCTGACAATGAAGATTGCAAACTCAACCTCGTTGCTGAATATTACAGTGGTCACCTTCAAAGTACTCCCCTTGACTCAGCAATGAGGTACGTCGCATTTCTCCCACCATGAGTTCAAAACTTAATTCACAATCTTAATCACAAATCTTACTTCATCCCACAACTCAAAGGGGTCAAATTCTTGCTGAAGGAGGACAGCCAATAATTCCCAAAGCAGGGTCAGAATCCTGCAGTGTGGACGTCACAGCCCACATGCCTTCTGCTCTCCTTTCCAGCCTGCTGTGAATAATGCAGCTCTTACTATAGCCAGCACGTGTAAAAAGGCTACTTCCCAAATCCGTAAAACAGTCCTTGAAACCACCCCCCGCCCCCGCAATTGGCTTGCATTCTTTATTCCCTTGAAAAACATTCCCAATAAAACTCCTTTCACCGAAAGCCTGCCCAGTCAATCAAAAACTTAAGGTGGGGGGGGAGGACAGGAAAGGAAAAATAGTGAATTATCCATGATAATTGCAAACATTTGAGAAAGAGGGACTATGGATTCTGTGAAAGGGTTGGTATGCAATTATACCATGTTTCTCAGAAAAGAAAAAAAATGAGCATAAGAAATCCAAGTGGCTTTTGTGCTTTCAGGGGAGATCTTAAGGCATGGAGGGTTGCACAGGCAGACTGCAGATCTATTTCTGCATTAGCCTTCTTGGTTGGAATGTTCTGTTTTCCTCTGGCCTCCCCACCATCTTGAGACCCCAACCGCCCCTCCCCCCCCCAGTGTTCCCTTGTGAGCTAAGAAACTAGAATCCGGACTTGCTGCACCTGCCCCTTATCCCACTCTCAGGACACTGGTCCTTCATTTCCCAGCTCTGTGCACCATGCCCCTTTGCCTTCAGAAGAAGTAACACTGTCCTTCACCAGCCCTGTCCATTGCTGGGCTTGGCTAAGCGAAGCATTGAGCATCTTAAGGACCCATATGCTAGCCACCTGCCATATATAATTCCAGAGAGGCTGAGAAATCAGGAAGAAAAACATCATCAAAGGAAATACTTGGGGAATTACCAAAATCAAAGAGAAAACCCAGGGAAGGCTGTGGGCATGACTGGTGCACCTCCGTTCAGCTGAGCTGATTGCCTGTGAGGCTCGGTACATGCAGGACCACATGCTTCCTTTGGCCTCGTCCCCTCTCTTAGGCTCTCCACTGACATGGAAAGAGTTGCCATCAAAGGAGAGAGTGACAGTTCCATTTTACAGATGGAGAAACTGAGGCTGGGAAGTACATGCCCAAGTGCACACAAAAAGAAAGTGGCACAGCACAGATCATCAATAAGCCTGCTCCTTGTCCGTCACCTTGACGAACCCCAGGGCAAATCATGCTTGTTCCTGCAGTGTGTGACCACAGATATTTTCTATTTTTTGGTACAATAGCCCAACAAGAAATTTCAGATAGTTTTGAATAGAACTGCTTAAAACAAACTATATTTAAGTGTTTATATTTTGCTGTTATATAAACAAGTAAAATATTGGGCTTTTGAAACTTTCATTGAGAGCAGAATTGAAGCAATGGTGATGCACTTTTCTGAATATCTGGCTGCTGTGCCGATGTGGCTCCCACTCATTTTTGTGCTCTGTGTGTGGAAGAGGCCGCATATGTGCAGACAGCCCTGGGTGCCTGCAGATGGGGGCTCCTTCTTCTTGAGGGGTGGGCAAGCCGCAAGTTCTTGACATTGTTGAAGGGGCGGTGTTGAGCTCAGTTAATAAGCACCACTTGTTTTTTTCTTTCCTGTTATTCCCAATGTTCCAAACCATATGGCAAAGCATACTTTTTATAAGATAGGTTTGTAGATTGTGAAATTTTGACAAACTGTGGGAAGCCATAAGCTATCAAGTGTGAGAGAACAGGACTTAAAATCTGAGCCTTGCCTTTCCAAGTTAGTCTGACTTTGGACAAGTAAGAACTTTCTTTTTTCTTGTTCTTTATTTTAGACAGAGTCTTACCTCGTGACCCTCCCTACAGTGCTGTGGCAGCATACATCACAGCAACCTCAAATCTCTTGGGCTCAAGCGATTCTCTTGTCTCAGCCTCCCAAGAAGCTGGGACTACAGGTGTCGGCCATGACGTGTGGCTATTTTTAGAAACAGTCTCACTCTGGCTCAAGCTGGTCTGGAACTCTTGAGCTCACGTAATCCACCCGCCTCAGCCTCTGTGCTGGGATTACAGGCATGAGTCACTGTGATGGGCCTACCAAGAACTTTCTGAGCCTCAGTTTCCTCACTATGAAATAGCAATAGTAATGACTACTTTTGGAAGATTATTGTAAAAAAATAGTGACGATCAATACTATCATTTCATTTACAATTAACAGTCAATAGCTGTGATTATGAAAGATACACATCACGCTTTTACAATCCCACAGGACTAAACATTTTACACCTTTTATGGTACACTTGACATTCACAAAGCTCTGTGATAGACACGTAAGCATTTACTTGGAACCGATATTAGCATGTTTGCATATATTAATATGTAATTACACAACATAGAATTAATATTACTCTATAAGCACTTCCACACCATATTTTTTTTTTCAGGTGAGGAAACTGAGTTTTAAAGAAGTTCAGACAGGCCTGAAAGTTCACTAGCTCGGCTTTGACTTCTGCTCCTGCTGTGTGGCTAAGGGTTGCCAGCTGCTCGCAGCTCAGGCCTCCCTGCAAAGTCTCCAAGCCTGGTGACTCCCTGCCTGTACAGGGGATGATGCCTGACATCTATCTGTAATTACAAGAAAACATCCGTAAAGAGTTTCCTGGCTCCAAGTGGATTTGACACAGTGGCCTTTTAAATCAAACTCTTACCACGATTATCTTTATTTCGCTTTAGTAGTTTTTCTAAGTAAGCCATGCTTTCAGAGGCAGCTAATACAAAGTGACAACCTTCACCATTTTCCAAAGCGCCAATGGAAGGGCACAGAGAGAGCCCATTGTCACCATGGTAATTACTGCACAGTACCTGACGGCCAATGGACGGTCAGGAGGCTCAGGCAGCAGCTGAATCCGACATTGTCCAGGCCTGATAAAAAGACTAGAAGCCTTGAAAAGCCAGGGAGCGGGATCTCACAGCTCTCTCCCTGGGCCCTGAAAGGCCCATTGTGCTGCCACCATAAATTCTGGGTTCCCCGGGCACTTGACAACTGAAGCCAGGGACAATAGAATTCTTGTGTCCAACAAAACACTCCTTGTCCAATGCGGGTCTTATCAGCCGCATTTACAAATGTCTTTCGTTGTACCCAAATAATTCCCTATTAGAAGGGCTATTGGGAGCAGAACTAAATAAATATTCACAGCCTTTGTCATATCTTTGGGAAATGAATAAACAAACAGTCATCTAGCATATGAGCAAAGCTCCGCTTACTCACGACATTTTATCCCGATTTCTTGCCCAGAGTACGTAGTTTCACTTTCTCCCCTTAACATGTTAGCAACCGCAGCGCTGGAAGATCCCGTTTTATTTGCCATCTACTACACGCCACTGGTACCACACTGCACTGCCTTGATGCTGCTAATGCATATTTTTTAAAAATGAATCCTTCCCCACAGCAGTAGGAGAGGGCTGGTTTTATTCCATTCCTTCCTCCCCAAAGAGGAGGGAATTAAACCTCACAGCCGTTAAAGAATTTCCCCAAGATAACTAAGCTAATTAGAAGCAGAATGGGAATTCCAATCTAGATTTCCCGTCTCCAAAGGCTCCCCCCTTCCCACTTTCCCCTGATGACTTTTCTACTGAATAGAAAAGGAATCAAAAGTCAGGATAGAGGGGAAAATCTCCAAGCACATCTTCTATCTATACAAGTGGCGATATATGTATTGAGCCCACTATCTTGTTACAGAATCTGAGAACCACAAGAACACAAGGAGAATGAAAAGCCTTTCTCTAAGAAAGCGTATTTTATTTTTGCCCTAATGTGCTAGCTCTAACTTTTTAAGGGCTGGAGAGAGGTGGCATGCAAACACAAATAAATATAACCAAGCGTGAGGGCAGAATGGCCAGTCAATTCGTCAAGTTTTAAAAGAATTGCCAGGCCACCAGCGTGTGCACCATCCCATAGGCTCAAGAACATTCACTTTTACGGTTTAGAAGTAGAATGGGAACTCCAATCTAGATTCTACAGTTTCTTTTATTTTTACCTATTTATCTTCTTGTGGGTAAATATGTATATTAGTATCTAAGCAATGCATATGGCAAAACAGGACTTCCCTTCTCTGTGGAATACCTATAAGAACAGCAAGTTTTACATAAAAGTACTGACAAGGTGAAAACTCCAAAAGGTTTCCTACCAGGTTAGTTTCATTGGCACAGCTTCTGAATCTCTCCCTGGTCTTCCGAGGGCCACCCTCACCTGGCTAGCTCCTTCAGGAAGCTACTTTTCCCTCATCTGAACTTTTCCCATTACCATCAGCGTAACTTTGAGAGAAACTCCCCTCACTTCGGGTATGAACTCAGAGGGCTCAGCATCCCCTTAACGTACCGAGGTGGTTTTTTACTTCCCCCACAGGTCGAGCTCTTTCTTCCTATAGCTATCCAACTTTGCATCCAAGGAAGGCGTGACCTATTTAAGGACAGCAATCACATCTCACACTCATTGTTATCTGGCCTTCATCAGGACACTGCTAACCCTTTGGAGGGCTGGGTGATTGGAGAAAACAGCTGAGTGGCAGTAGTTAAACAAAGAACAACATAAAACTCTAATTTCTTTTTGATGTTAAAACATTGAATATATTTATTGCCTTTTTATCTACTTGGTGTCAAATGACAGGTATCATTTGTAATTTGTTTTCAAGAACTGTAATGATATATTCACTTGGCCTAAATTATTCAGCCTTGATAAGTGCGAGGCAGCACTGTTTGTTTTCTATAATAGTTAAAATCAGCAGAGTAGACTATCATTTTGCAAACAATGGACTATTAACAAGGAGAGACTGGGGGAACCCAGCACGTATTTTCTAACGGGCATCAGATGCCTGTGTTTGTGCAAGAATTAAGTTTGGAAAAGTGTGATCGATATTTTCTAAATGCTTCACGTGCCAAATAAAGCATTTAATCATCTTTGGGGATTTAAGGCGTGAATGCAATCGTGTACATGTGATGCTAATTCTCTCTGTATTTCTGTATCCCTTGGAGCTGGGTGTTACAGACACAACTTAATACAAGCAGGCAAGGATGATCACTAACAATTATTGGGAGTCTGCAATGTGCCAGGCCCTGGGCTAAGTCCTCCCCTAGAATTTAGCCTTGTAAGTCTGGTATTGTGGTTGGCTTTGTTTCATAACTAGGAAACTGAGGTATAAAAAGGATGTGTAACGTTGCCTCAATCGCAAAGCTACTCACCAGTGAAGCCAGGATTCAAGCACAGGCAGTTTGAATCTATAGCAATTCACCTAACATGCTATACTCAATTGCATTCTTCAGATATAAAAAAGGGCACTCATTTAGGGAAGTGGCCTAACGATGTAAAAGGAACTGGTCAGAGGGAGGAGCCACCCACATCAAAGGAGAATCCACAAATGTGCTGAAGAATGATAAGAACCTTTGACCACACCCCAGGCCTGAGACAGTATCTTCAACGTTATCAAATCTGGGCAACTTCCAGACAGCCAAGGAATGAACTTATTTGCACACTTCTGGAATATGCGATTCCCAATAGTCACAAAGTCAGAGAAGTATTGCAAACACACACACCCAGGCACACACACACACACACACACACACACACACCTTGCCGAGTTGTTACCATGCACCAGAAACAGTCACAACCCAGTACTACATTTCACACACAGTAAAGGAAGCAAATTGCACTGTCCGTGGCACTAATGATGGATTTGTGACGCAATAGGAGACACCTCTCTCTGGGGCCATTATGCTCAGAAAGAAACAAAACAAGATTTCTCAAAATTAAGAGGGCATGTCCCTTTGCAATGCAAAATCAAGTTAAGAAGAAAAAATGTCATTTTGCTCTTTATCTCTTCTCAGACACTTATTCCGAAGACACAAGCAGTGCAAACTCAAACCGTCTGCCAGCTTCACAGGGACCAGCAGCAGCCACCCTGTCCGTCCTGCCCATGGTCTGTCAGGGCTGCAGAGGCACAGACTAAATGCTCCAAGGTAGCTTTTGAACAAATGAGTTAGTTAAGTACAGACGCGAAGCCCTGATGGTGTGGCCTGACCTATGTGCAAGTGCTTCGGAAGCGCTGCAGTGAGCCAGGACTGTGATTTTGTTCAGGCACAAATTTGAGTTGGGCCACAGTGGGGCTGACGAGAGCCGGGCAGGGAGCCAAGCGGCGTTCCTCACACCTCACTGAGTACACTGGCCGCATTCAGGGGCGGTGGGGGGAGCCCCCAGTTAAACTGTTCCAGTTTCAGTTTGCTGCACTTCACTGGCATGTACACATTTTGACATTTTTGAAGATCTTGGGCAAAGTCACTTGCCAGGATGGAGAATCTAATGCGCCCATAGAAGGATGTCCCTTCAAGTCACGCACACAAGCACACGCACACCCTCAAAGATCTAGGTACCCCTTTGTTTTCCTTTTCATTTTCTAAGTTCCTTGAATGGTTCTTTTTAATAATTCCATTATTAATAACTGAGAGTGAAATAAACATTAAAAAATAAAAAACATGTTCAACAGTTGTGTGGAGTTGAGCTGTGTCACCAGCCTGGACTAGAGTCACGAATGTGAAAAAAAGAGACAAATGATCTGGTTTGTGCATGAATGAAGTGTGTATGCAAATCAGAGGCTCAAAGGTTTGGGGAGGTTTTCTTCTGCAATATTCATCATTTATTTCTCTACTTTACAGCTTCAGCCAAGAAAATCAGGCTGGATTTTGAAACAGATTTTTGTGTGTGTGTGCTCTCTTGTCTCGGTGTTTGCAACTGTATGGTATATACAGAGAGTATGGGGATGTGTGTTAACACACACACATACACACACACACATACACACTCTCCAGTTAATTATTCATCTACGGGAATATTTCAGCCACACTTCTTATTAGTCAGTATTTGAATTTGCATTAGGTTCCAGGGTAGATCTGATGGATGGTGAGGTTCTTTTTCACTCTGAGATTACAGAAGATTAGTAATTGGAATAATCAGCTCCCTGGCTAGGACCCCGCCTCTCTGCATCCATGCTCTGACCACACATTGGGGCACAGTCTCCTAACTGCTGGTGCCTCTCCAGTGCCCGGCATGAGTCTGTGATGTATGGGTCCACTGGGGTACCATGATGAAGGCAGTCTTTAAGGGGACATCACATGTGTAGGAGACTTTGAGGGCAAGAGGAGGGGTCACTCACAGGGTGATGCGAAGGCTCATCTGGGTTTCAGAATCCCTGACAAGGGGTTGCCACAGAAGACTCTGTCCAGGAACCAAATCAAACGTCACATCACTCATCAAGCAGAGGGGACACAGAGAGGCCACACTGTGGAGTTACACAGTCCTTACCAGGGGATGTGATCCCGACTGGTGTGGGTGAGGCACTCTGATGCCAGCAGGCTGCTTCTCAGCCGGGCCTCTCTGATTCCTCAGCTCTGTGACTGAGAATTCTATGTCCTTACCTATGAAATGGGTATCCTAACCCTTCATAGAGCTGCGGCCAGGACAAATGAGACAACATGTGTGAATTACGCTATCATTTCCAGCATATACATAGTATCTGCTGTTCACTAAAAAGTAGTCAACATCACCGTCAAAAAATTATCAGTGTCCTATTGCAAAGACTTATTATAAAGAAATTAGTGCAGTGCCTGATAAAACAGAGACCAACCAAATGCCATAACTATTATTGGCAGAAGATGACAATGAAATAGAGAAATGCCTTTCCAATTCTCTTTCACTCCTGATCTTAGCAAAGAGAAAGTCTCTATTTGCCATGATTGCTGAACTTTATTTTAACAAAGAAAAAGCAGTCTTAGGCTCAGAGTGGATTCAGTTATATTGTTTCCTATTAATTATATCTTAGGTTTCTTTGGAGGGGGCTGCTTAATATTTATAGCTAGAGGTACTGGTTTGTCATCCATGATGGGGATATAATTTTCTCCCAAAATAAAGAAAAGCAACAAGCAAAATGTGTGAAAAGGAAAGACAGTATTAATAAATAACAGTGTGGGGGATACCCAGATATTGTTGAAGACAAAATTTAAGTGACTGAGGGTGGGGGACACAGATCCAACACCCCACAGTTACTTTACATACGGGGAGACTGTGGCACTGAGGGGGAAGCAACTCAGTGGCCACAGATCCTGCCTGGAGCTTCCTGGGATCTTGGTTCAGATCTTCATCAGTATCACCTGCCAGGGCAGGTATGAGAGGGGACTGCAAGAAATGATGGCAGTTCTCTTCCAAGGACAGAGAGTCAAATGCCAATCCCCACCGAGTGACAGAGGAGGGAGCGGAGTCTAATATCTCTCCAGGAAACTAGGTCTTCACGAGGATGAAACTAGGTTAAAGACCCATCCACTGAGCCCACACCCCACCTGGTACCTAACCTTGTGAGTCACATTATGCATTTCACTAAAGCACTGCTTTATACCAAAGGGATATTAAGGCCACCTATAAGGAATGATTATACACAGTACAGAAACATGTAATACTTTTTACATAATGAAAACACTTGGTAAGGAGAAATGAGGGCATGAAATAATGTAGACGGAAGTGCAGAAGCAAAGCGTGACCTATGAAGTCACATTCTGCAGGTTGCAACGGCTGCATCAATCAAAGGGACAGGGACATGTGAGCGGCACAGAACCATGGTGCCCATGACATTCAAACTGTTCCGCATTTGGATCACAGCCACTCCAGAAAACTGATGCCAGCACATTATTGATCCCATTGGTTCTCACAAAGATGACTCCGTGTAAGGTAAACAAGTGGCATCCTTAGGGAAACAAAGTAGAAATGGAATTGCTGGGCATCATGGGACAGCGCTGGCCCACGGAGGATACAGAGTCTCCTCTGGAAATTCAGCAGCGGTCTAACCCCGTGATTTTTAATAACTGTTCTTAGCAAGACTGAGGATTCCCGGGGTATCCGGCAGGCTGCTGCAGAGGCTGAGGTGGGGTGGGGAGAGATGAATGGGGAGGTGGAGGGACGTTTCTCAGATCCCTACCACTTTCCACATTCTTCTATTTCATCAATAAATGCTCTACTTTTCCCATTCTATACATTCCAGGGTGTGGGGAAATGATTCTGTTTATAAAAATCTGCATAAAATCCATGGAATCAAGAGGGGAAAAAATAGAAACAATGAATCCAGGCGTTAAATGCCTTCTATGAATTTTTATAGAGCCTCATTCTGAACAGATGTACATGCTTAGATGTGTGCAGATGTAAAAAACATCAGACGATGAAGCCCTAAGCCTACGCATAGGACATGAAGCAAACAGATTGCAGATTTGGAAGAAGGGGCGTACAGGGGCGTGAAAAGGGAGGGGGATTAGCACAGTAGTAGAATGTGATTTCAAGGGAGGAAGATCCCCCATTCCTTCTGGAATGCTGCCTTCTCCACAGCCCTGATCATTCATTCATCCACTCACTCATCCATTCACTTATTTAATAGTTACATATCAAGCATTTTGTGTATCAGTCTCTTTGCGGAGCTAAGCATGTAGAATTGAGAGCCATGTTAAGGAGACAGTAGGGAAGGAGGGAGGGAAGGAGAGAGGGAGAGAAGGAAAAAGGGGGCTGAAAACGAGAGAGAGAGGGAAGGAGGAAGGATGAGATGGAGGAGGGTGGGAGGAAGGACAGGGAACCGGCAGGTAAGGTAGTCAGATGAGGGAGGGTCCTAAAACTTTCCTGCCTCCCTTCTCTTTCCCAACACCCTGGGGGACAGTGCCTCCTCCAGAACAAATGCAGCATTCCAGAGGAGGCAAGTGGATGAGAAGAATGAAGAGAACCCCCAAATAAGACATTACTAAAGAATTTAAAATAGGAGAGATGAGGACATGATTGGATCTATGAGACTATTTTTAGCGTCCTTAAGAAGACTCTCTCTAGTGACCTTGCCAAATCATGATGCAAAGGGGGTTAATGAAAGCTCTCTCAACCTTCCTAGGAAGGCAGCTCATTACCAGATCGTTTCTGAAGACTCATTACCTAAAACCCTCTAACCTCATTAAAGGACTAATCCTAACAGGTTGGACCTGAAAGTGAGCAAATGGACGGACTTGAACAGTTTTCTGCCTTTCTAGTTGCTTTTCCTGAAGAAACGTTAAAGACCAGCTTAGCTTTCCTAAGCAGTTAATTGTACTTTTTCTATTGCTTCTTTTGTCCTCAGTTTAAATGTCACCCATTCCCAGAAATGAGAACAATGCTCACAGCAGTAAAGAAAGATGCTGGCTTCCAACATGATCTTACTTATTTAAATTATAAAATATAGCAAAATAACAAGAAATAATACAATTCTGACATGAACTAATTTTAGACCTGCCGATGTAGGTTTCAAGTATTCTAATTTCATGAGGAAAATGGAGCATTCGAGATTTACAGGCTAACTCCAACTAGAGTAACCAACTTGAAGTAATGACCTTTTAGGTGGTGCAATTCTTTCAGTAATCCCATTAAATTTCACAGATGGCAGACAAGATTCACCTACTTCTCTTCACATACAGTCAGAATTGTCGGTCTTGCTGTAACAGGAGGATGTTTAAGTCAAACACAGTATACGTCCTGCCTGGAAGGACGAGCTTCTCCCAAAGTTACACTTCTGCGATCGTAAAGAAACAAGGACTAATACTTTGGACTACCGCAGCATGATTTATTACAAAATGAAATCTCAATAACAATAGTGCAAAAATATCCCTAAGTTGAATACTGAAAGGAAAGAACAAAAGAAGGACGAGATTTATATGTCAGAATGAATGAACCACAGATGAATTTTCCCCTTTCTCTTCATTTCTTATATACTGCCCAAAGTGTTATTGGTTCTAGAACCAAATTTGTAATCTCATAAGGTCTCATCATGCAACATGAAGTATCTCTTTTGCTGCGCAGATACTTAAGTTGGCTCGATGCAAAGTGAGCTAGGGGTAATGATCTCTGAGTACTCTCTACTACTTTTTTATACAGACAGGAGAAAAAAAAAAAAACTACTCTGGCCAGAGATACCAAAAGAAAGAGCAAGCCAATTTATTGCAAAATAGAAACAGGAAAATAGTTTCCTATGTGAAACGACTGAATCATCGAAGTGTCAAATTAAATATTGATGCCATCAATTTGAGTCTAAAATATCCTCCGTTGGTAGGAGAATCCAAGAAGGGAGGTAAGCAACTACCAAAGCGCTAGCATGAGCAGGAGAAGGTTCTCCCTGGAGACGCCCTTCATCTCCCCCAGTTCACTCATCCAGCCCACATCAGCTGACCGCCAACCACACAGCTGGGACTGCGCTGGGAAGGAGGGACAGAGGATGACAAAGCTAGCACCCTCGCCACTAATGAGCTGGCACTGTATCTAACTGTGGCTTCTGACCTCACACCTGGATAGAATTACCCAGGAGATTTGCCACCTTGCTCAGAATAAACTGGAAAATGGCCCAACTCACCTGCAGATCGGGGCTGCTGAGTCCAAGTCCAGGCCCTGCCATTGGGTGACTACGGGAAAGCCTTTTTGCCACTCACAGCCTCAGTTAGCCCATATGATCAATCAGAAGATGAGTAAGCTTACTATCTTAGAAAGTGAGAAGCTTCGCTGTTCTACGGGCAACAAACTTGTTTGTACCCAGTGTTTCCACAGACCTCACATTTACCAGAAGCCATGGAACAAAGAAAGAGCACAACAGGGCATGCCTCGTGGCCCAAAACATAAACCTTTATCCACCAAGAAAGAGAAGAAAGGAATGTGGGCAGCAGGTGCCTATAATCTCCCGGGTGGAAGTTTGAGAGTCTGATGATCCTAGGTTCAAATCCCTACCTTGTCATTAAATGTGTGACTTTCAGCCAGAAACCCAACTCAACTCTACAAGCCGCAGTTTCCACACCTAAAAAATGGCAACTCTGATGTCAAACTCACAGGATTGTTCTGAAGATGAAAGGCGGGCACATGCAGAAGGCACCTGGCACCGCTCCAAACCCACAGTGGAAGCTCCATGAATTTTACCCAAATTAAAATGAGTTAACAAGAATATTATTATGCATTGGAAATCTCTGCAAAGACTGAATCTTACTCATTTTCCCGTTCCCAGCACCTGGTGTAGGTCAGACACATAGAAAGTGCTCAGTAATAAGTAAATGTTAACTCTGATTAACTCATACTGATGAGACGCTCTGATTGGCAATTAGGTATGATTAATTAAAAGTGGGTAAAAGAATTGGTTATCACTTTATAAATGCAATTTGTTTGGGGAGTGTGTATTTCAAAATGCAAGGTAAGATGCAGATGAAAAGGTCATAGACTCCGGGATGCACTTAAAAAAAAAAAAAAAAAAAGAGAAGAAGAAAAGAAAAGACACACCCTCCCCCACGGCTTGTGAGATCAGCAGAGGCACGAGCCAAATGCATGAGTCACGGCCCAGCAACGCGAGGCCGGGGCCAATCAGAGGTCTGTGCTGTCCTCGTAACTGTCCTGGCTGGACTCTTCATTCGCTGAACGAACAGTTCAAAAGGTTCTTTGAGTAACTTCTCAGTGCCCTTTGGCAGGAGACAGGCAAACAGAGCTGACACCAAGAGCAGAAAATGTGAGAAGCTGCTCGAGAGAAAGCGCTCCCAGCGGAAAATGAAAGGAGGTCAAGTTTGGAAAACCGGCAAACCCATTAACTATTGCACACAAAGCCACGGGACTGCTTTCCAAAGGCAAAGTCCCCACAAGACAACGGAAAATGCTAGCTTCATTAGAGAGAGGCGTAACATTCACATACACACGTACACGCAAAATCACACTTGCACGAACGCGTAGGTAAACTCACACATGCGTGCATACGCATCCACGTGCACGCACGCCAAGGAGGTCAGAATGACTCAAAAATAACAGAGGCCACTTGGAATCGCAAGGAACAAACTGTTACGATCCATTTGTCACGATGAGCAAGGGGTTACGTAGTGGCTCTCTGTAACTAGGTCAGCCGCCAATTGGTAGTCAAGTCCACAGACCCAGGAAGATTTAATGAGGAGGAGGCCAGACAAAGACAGAAGATGGAAATAGTGCCCCGAGCGCGTGTCCCCAGACTCCACAATCTGGCAGTGGGATCTAATCCACGCCACCGCTCTCACAGATAGCCCAGAACAAACTTTCAGAAACCCCCTGACATGAGGATCCACAGTCCAGGCCAAGCCGTTGAGCTGCGGCTCTGGCAGCAGCGAGCAGCCTGGAATAAACACAAACCCTGAATCAAAGGAAGATCACAATCTGAGCAGAAAGCGCAGAAACAGGGAATGCGCACAGGATCGGCAGCTGTTACCGCAGGGGCACGGACATAAATAAAACGACTCTGCCAACGTAAAGCTTGTGTCCACAAAGGCTGGCCCCTTGGCCAGGTCCTCTGTGCCACCGTCCCCATCCCTCTTTCGTGCTGGGCCGGGTAACTGGCACCTGCGTTCAGGCTGGCAGATGGAGAGGCCAGGCTTGTTGAATCTGGTGCCTACTCACTCCACCATCATGAAGGTCACGGTGCAGAGCTTGGACGCCTAGAGTCTTCCTTGAGAAGCAGGACCCAGCCATGACGATGCCATCTCGAAGAAGAACCTTTTCTCTTCGATCTCAGGACACCTCATGTGGGGACACCAAGGGCCACCGGGCCGTGAGAGGGCTCAGCCCAGCTTTGTTCTAGACAGCCGGAGAGGCGGCCTGCGATCCCTGGCACTGCCAGCAGCCCTGTGAATGAGCCACTGTGGAGAGACACACACCCACTGCTAATGACCGGCAGGCACAAGCAAGGGAGGCGAGCGCAGTGGCCGCTGCAGGGCAGCCAGAGCAGAAGCCAAGTCGGACAGGGATGGGGCTCAGGGCGCCCCCAGCCCACAGTGTCTGCAGGGCCCCAACACAGCAGGGAACACCTGGAACTATTTGTCTTCCCTTAAACTAACAGCATCTTCTCCCCCCCTCTCCTTGCCCAAATTAAAAAATAAAATAGCAGCCAAAATGTCATGAGCCTTTTCTTAGAAAAAGCAACTGCCATCATCTATGATCCTCATTTCATTGTTTTAAGGAGAATTTTGATATAAAAATATATAAAGGGACAGATTTTCAGACTAAAAAGACAGGTGGCAACAGAATATACATTGAAGAAAGGGATTGTGCATTTGCTTTAGAGCCTTGAATACATAGCAAATCCATTTTACACTATTATATTGTAGACTGCACCGTGGTAAAGAGGGCAGGATAACCTTAGCAAGTTAGCAAACCTCTGCCTACCTCCACCTCCTTTTCTCTGAAGATGAAAATTAAATGGTACCTCCCACATAGGGTTTCCTGTAAAAATTTAAATATATTAATTCATGTAATGCCCTTAACACATCGCTCGCCCTGAAATAAAGGTTCCCTACTCTGATCATTATCATCATCGTTTTTGTGATCTATGTTAGCCGGCTGAAGTGACCTTGGAGCTTAAATGCTCAGGTTATGAGGCTACATTCTTTGTGCATAACCACAGTTAATGAAAATCCAATACTATATAGGTACAGGGACCAAATTTAGAGTATTTACAGAAAATAAGAAACCAAAGCTCCCAGATCTCCACCAGCTTTTCCTGCCCTCTCCCTAAAAGATCTAGAAGGGGGAAAAAAGATTGCAGTTGTTCAGGTACTTTTTAAAAAGTGTTACATTAAATATTTTATTAAATGTTGGTCACTGCACTTTTAGGCATATTCTTAAATTTTGGACCTTGGATTAGTGACTCACCCCATTCCACCCCTTCAAAGGGTGCTTCTGGCACTGGGCCATGCAAGTCACCTGGGCACCTGATTAAAATGCAGATTCTGCTTTATGGATCTGGAGGGAAGAGGGCTGAGGTCCCGTGTATCTGACAGGTGTCCAGGAGATGGCTGGGATCCCGCTGCTCCACTGACAGTGCCCCGAGGAGCAAGGCCTTGGAAGAAGCGGATGCTCAGTGAACACCTGAGCTGCATTTTGGTGTGTCTCTTTGATGTCTTGGTTGTTTTCAGACAACTTGGAAACTCTTTCATTATTCATGGGAACCGCTGTTGTTAATCTCAGGCTAAACCCTTGGACCCAGAGGCGGGGAACATTTGTTGTTTTGTTTTGTTCTAAATCAAACAAATAGAATAAAGTGGGAACCTATTGACTCCTGGTGGCTGCCCTTTGGGGAGTTCATTTAACTTTCTATATCCCTTGTTCCTTCGCCTGGCTGCGGAAAGCAGGGCTAGGAATGCCACAGAGGACAGGGCTATGCATCAGTTAGCACTGCAAAAACACCCAGGCGCCAAAGGGAGCAAGTTGCTGATGAGAGTAAAGAAAACAGTGCCGGTTCAATACACCTGTGTGAACTGTCTCTGTCTTCCAAGAAGGACCCACGGAGGAGGATGAGTTTATAGCTTTGGATTGAGAAACGTGGGATTAAGAGGAAGGCCCTATCACATGCTGGCTGTGTGACCTCAGGCAAGTGCCTTAGCTTCTCTGAACCTTAGTTATTCTATATAGAATGTTATCCTAATAGTGTTCCCCCTATGGGATATTTGCTGTGAGATAATTCACAGGCACAAGTGAAAAATACATATGCACATGTATAACACACAAGCTGTGGCATTATTTTTTCTAATTCCAAAAAAAGCACATAAGAAAACAAACATTTATAAGAAGCTCCTATGAGTGGACCTTTGTTTGTGATTTTCCCTAATTCCAAGTCCAAGCAGATTGACAGAGAGAGCGAGAGAACACACATTTGTGTGTGTGTGTGTGTACATATAGAGACAGAAAGAAAGAAGGGGGCAGGTGAGAGCAAAGAAAAATGAGTAGGAAGAATTTAACAAAAAGAAATAGAAAATGTTTGAGTTGTAATAAAGACCTGTACTCAACGTAGTGTTTTGTTTTGTTTTGTTTTGTTTTTTGTCACCTTTGGTAGAGTGTGGTAGCCTCATAGCTCACAGCAACCTCAAACTCTCAGGCTTTAACAATCCTCTTGCCTCCCAAGTGGCTGGGATTATAGGCATGCACCACTAGATAGAGCTAAGTTTTCTAATTTTTGTAGAGACAGGGTCTTGCTCTTGCTCTTGCTCAGGCTGATCTGGACTCCTGAGCTCAAGCAATCCACCTGCCTTGGTTTCCCAGAGAGCTGGGATTACAGGCATGAGCCACTGCCTGGCCTTAGTATTTCTCTTTGTGAGGTCTTTCTTCCCAGTTACTGCACAGAATAACGCAAACATTGTGAGGACAATGTTGAGTCATCTTCCATACTTGGGTGGAAGAAAGGGTTAATGTATTTTTAATGAAATACATGTCCTTGGGAATATTCTTTATAAAGGGAGACAGGACTTCTACACACACACACACACAGACACAGACACATATACCCCCTTCTCTCTCCTCCCTCAACTCATATACTTTCTAGCACATGGCACTGTGTCCTACACATGGAACAGCCTGGTGTCAGCAGGCCGAGTCCACAGAAGGAAGAGCTTGAGTGATTGATAATCTGCTTGTGGCCCCACCAGTTGGGGGTGTGCACTGCCAGCCTGGTCTGCCAGCCAGACTACATTAGAGAAATGAGGGAAAACAGGCTGAAAGCAACGGCTATGAGTCCTGCCTTTAATTGTCACCATGGGAGGGGACACAATATCAGACAACCTTTCTTGTCTGAAAGAGACACAGCAACTCAGGCAGAGGATTAGAGGAAGCTGCATGTGGCGGTGGCCTCTAAGACAATGTCCTAAAGCCCTTTTCCGACTCTCCATGTGGGGTGAGGGGGGCTCTTCTCTTCAAATCCTACTTATGGGACCATCTGTGTCCCTGCCATGTCAATAGGCCTCTAGACTCTCACTCACGCTGCAAATTGTCCTCTTCCGGAATACTATTGCTCAAGGCTGTGGACCGCTCCAAAGAACCCTTCTTCCTTTAGGGATTTCTCTGTCTAAACAGGATTTATGATGATCCTTTGGCACAGATCTTTGAATCACTGGCTTTCACAGGACAGCCAGAAGCGTATTTCGGGAGAATCTAACAAGCAGTACAGCTGTGGCAATTTATGTCCTGTGATGAGACAGCACAGTCTGAAACTCCAAGGATGCTGCCCCTGGACGAGGTGCTGGGTACACCAGCTCTTTCCCGAATAGCTGTGTGACCCTGGGGAAGTGGTTTAACCTCTCTCACCAAGTTGTTGCATCTATAAAATAGAAACGATGAGGTCATCTTTGGGGGGCTGTCATGGAGGTCGAGTTGCTGCAGGGAATCAAGTGCCTGGTGAAACTTACACCTGATTTATGAGTAGGACTTGATAGATGGTCCTTTTAATAAAGGATATATGGTGAGAAAGAAGCCACGTTGACTGACTACCTAGCACTCTGCCTTTGGGACAGGCTGAGAGTCGCCGCCCCATCATCAGAATGAAATTAGAGCACCTGTGTGTGCCTCAAGAGTCTGCCGAGACACTGCCAGCCCCCCTTCCAGGCTTAGTAATTGTGTTTCAGTGAAAGGAACACAGATCCCGCCTCAGCACCCTGGCACTTGTTAAACTCAAATTTCGTTTGTATCAATTCTAGGCAATTTTCTTTGATTTATCTCCTGCAAACCCCTCTTCCAATGCCTGCATCTCAGCTTGAAAGGCATGGCTGTCTCTTCCTCTTTTCCTACAGAGGGTGATGCTGGCAAACCAGAAAGAACCGCCCACCCCCTACCCCCAACCCTATAGGCTCACTGATCCGCTGTGCCATCAGGAAAGCCATCAATCACCTCCTTAGATAGCTCCCACCCTGAAAGAAATGGAGACCAACTGGAGAAAAGACAGAGATAAGAATAGCTGACTTTGATGCAGCCCATCCTGGGCACACATGGGTTTCTAGCATAACAGACATGGGAGAGGGAGCTCTGGTCAACCCCATTTTTCTTAAGGGCAACTCCCCAAAAGCCATCTAGGGTCTAGCAGGAGTATAAGTGGAACCCAGATTTGCCTTTCTACCCATCCCATACACCTTCTACTGCATGGTTTTAATTCCAAGAGAGAAAAAAAAAATCCCATTTGCCTTCATTCCTTAGCAAACACTCCACAGAAAGGTCCCGGGAGACGGAAGATGTGGGCATGCCTGACTCCCGGCTCTGCTACTCCCACCAATGAAAGTCATGGGTCTCCCCAGTTGTCGGTTTTCTTCAAGGAGAAAAACACAGGTCGAAGCATCATTATTAATGATTACACATGGATAAAGTGAGATAACCCAGCAGACTGCCTGGTACGAGGTCAAAGTTCATTACATGTGTGGAGCTTCTATTTTCAGATCCAGGCAAATTAAAGTATTTCATTGTAAGGTACAATTAAAGTATTTCATTTGTAAAGCAGCAAAGCGAAAATGTACTGTTAAGGAGAATAATGACTAATGATATGAATGAGGGTAGTGCCTCGTTCAGTCGTGAAAGTGGCACTCACGAGCAAAACCACAACAACTGGTTTTGAGAAGAAGAAAGAAGTTCACAAGTGCTGCGTCCCCGTCCCACCCAGGTGACATGCTGACTAGTACCGTGTAGTCGAGGCAAGCAAAAAGTGAGCTATGAGGCACCTTCTAAAGAACGGTAGGCGTTTCATAGTCAACACAATACACTTCATGGAGGCAATCTTTTTAAATCAAATAATAATTCATTACGCAGCCGCAGGACTCGGCAACGTCAAGTTTCACAAATATTTGAAGGGGTCCATGAAACAGATTTGCCATCATGGAGTTTGCTACTCTGTTCATCTCCAAGATTCCGCAGCGTCTTACAGCTTCCTGTCAAAGGTAAAGAGGGGTCTTCTCATATATTTCCCCTTCACTTTATGTTCCCCAGAAATGCATCTGTGCATCCTCTGTGTGCTTAAACACCCGCCCTGACTTCAATCACAGATGTGGAAACACAGAGACAGTTAGCGTGTTTCTGAAGCAGAAGGTAGCAATTAGGCCGATCCTCCTATCCCCGGACTACAATCACCAGCTCCAGCAACCCCCACCGGATTCCCATGAAACACTATCAGCAAAAGCAAATTACGGCATCCTTTCTTCACGCTGCTGGAATTTTTTCTTAAACATAGTCTGACAATAGAGAAAAGTCAAAGAAATCTCCCTGACACTGAAAGTGAAATTTGGAGAGCTAAATCCGTGAGGGTGTCTGCCTATGAGACTTTACATTTTCTTGCCCTCACCGTACTTGTTTCCTTGTGTACAAAACCATCCACAGAGCCCTACTGGTGAATAAATGTGTATGTATTTATTGAGCTCAGAAGACTCTGCCTTCTGCTTGAGACATGTGAACACATTAGTGATCTAGGTGATACCAGGTTTATTGAATTCAGCATCTGTGAAGATACTATTTTGCATTATACCCTCCCCTCCAGTTGAGGATTAAAAAGCCCTCAAAGAAAACGTGGCCTCCTCCATTAAAATGCAGTTGGATAAAGTCCCCACCACACTGGGAGAAGCTGATTTTTTTTTCCAGAACTTTTCAGAAACTTTATAGGGTGGTATAATCCATCTCAAAATGTAATGAATCTTAATCTAATAGACATTTTGATCAATAAGTCATCAAGTATTTATTAGGTGCTGTTTTCTGCTGAGGTTTGCATTGGAAATTGTGAGACAGGTGAGCAGTGGAGGTCCTTAGGTTGGGCTCCTGAAATCAGCAACACAGACTGAGTCCAAATCCTCATCTCAAGGGACGAAAACAGAGGGAATGAAGCACAACTAATGCTATTTGGGGAATTTGGCAGAGGCTGAACTTGGACTTGACCACAAACAGCGTAAAATCCAGCTGTTTTGGTCTCTAAGCTTAACAACATTTTCAAAATGAACATCAACTTCATCCAAATGAACATAACATTACCCTGCCCCACACCCCTGCACTGATTTCTAAACTAGGAGTTGTCGGAGTCACTGGAGACGTCAACTTCATGAATTGCTGCAAAGCCTTACATGTGAGGGGCACCGTGAAATCCATTCATGAAGCCACTGGGAGCGAGCTCCTACCATATACCAAGTGCGGGGGACACGTGGCGGGGACAGTAGAGCTCCTCTCTGCACGAAGTTTGCAATCTAGGCGGTGACAACTAGTGGGCTGATGAGACAGAACATCTACAAAACGGTTGGTCGTTGTAGTGTGATTTTTGGTCTTCTAGATATATAGCTAGTAGAAGAATTGCAGGGTCAAATGGCAGGTCTATTTTTAGTTCTCTAAGTGTTCTCCAGATGTCTTTCCAAAAGGAACGTATTAGTTTGCAATCCCACCAGCAGTGTAGAAGTGTTCCCTTTTCTCCATATCCACGCCAGCATCTGTGATTTTGGGATTTTGTGATATGGACTAATGTTACTGGTGTTAGATGATATCTCAAAGTAGTTTTGATTTGCATTTCTCTGATGATTAAGGATGATGAGCATTTTTCATATGTCTATAGGCCATGCACCTGTCTTCTTCAGAGAAGCTTCTCTTCAAATCCGTTGCCCACCCTGAGAAAGATATTTGTACCACAATGTTTATTGCAGCCCAATTCATAATTGCTATGTCATGGAAGAAGCCCAAGTGCCCATCAACCCACAAACGGATCAATAAATTGTGGTATATATACACCATGGAATACTATGCAGCCCTAAATAAGGATGGAAACTTTACCTCCTTCATGTTTACATGAATGGAGCTGGAAAATATTCTTAGCAAAGTATCTCAAGAGTGGAAGAAAAAGTATCCAATGTACTCAGCCCTATTATGAAACTAATTTATAGGAAAGCTATAGCCCAAGAATATAGGGAAAGGGGAGAGGGAGAGGAGGGGTGGGGGGAGAATGGATAGAGGGTGATTGGTGGGATCACACCTATGGTTCATCTTAAAAGGGTACATGTGAAATCTTTCTAAATGTAGATTATAAATGTCTTAACACAATAACTAAGAAAATGACATTAAGGCTATGTTAACCAGTTTGATGAAAATATTTCAAATTCTATATAAAAACAGCACACTCTACCCCATCACTGTATTTATCTACATAGCTATGATTTAATTTAAAAAAATCAGAAAGAAAAAAAAAACGGTTGGACAGGAAAAGTCTCTACGACAAATCTATATAAAGCAGAAAGTTTCAAAGACAAAAGAGAGCTAGTCACGAGAAAGGAAATTATATTTTTAAACGTGTCATTTTTTCCCCCTTCCATAGTTTCCTTTGAATTTCATCATTAAGAACATTCATGTTATATTTTTTATTTTTGTTTTAGAGGCAGAGTCTAGCTTTGTGAACTTGGGAGTGACTACCTTGGCGTCATAGCTCACAGCAATTTCAAACTCCTGGGCTCAAGTGATCCTCTTGCCTGAGCTCCTCAGGTAGCTGGGACCACAGGCACCCACCACAACACCCAGCTAATTTTTTGATTTTTTTTTTTTTTTTAGTGGAGACAAGGTTTCACTCTTGCTCAGGCTGGTCTCAAACTCCTGAGCTCAGCCATCCATATCCTGAGACTCCTAGAGTGCTAGGATTACAGGTGTGAGCCACCGCATCCAGCCCATGTGTTGTTTTCTTCTTAAGATGTTGTCTAAAGAATATCTGTACATAGGCTGGGCACAGTGGCTCACTCATATAATTCCAGCACTCTAGAAGGCCAAGGCAGATGGATTGCCTAAGCTCACAGGTTTGAGACCAGCCTGAGCAAGGGCGAGACCCTGTCTCTAAAAATAGCCAGGCATTGTGGCACACACCTGTAGTCCCAGCTACTCAGGAGGTTGAGGCAAGAGAATCACTTGAGCCCAAGAGCTTGAGGTTGCTGTGAGCTATGATGCCATAGCACTCTACCCAGGGCGACAAAGTGACTGTGTCTCAAAAAAATAAATAAATAAAAGAAGAATATCTGTACACATATTAAGATATATGTTTTTCCTTGATTCTTGAAATGAGACATATCTGTGGGACTATGCACTGGTCTGTGTGTGTGCACATATGTTGAGCCTATGTATGCCTGTGTGTTTTCCAAGCAGCATTCTGCTATGAGTCTCTGGATTCTGTGATCAGGTTTTAATGCTTAAACTCCTTAGCATGACCTGAGAATGAAAAGCCTTTCACAGCCTGGGGCCTCCCTGCCTTTCCGGATTCCACTCAACCCCCTGCCCTGCAGAGTCTGTGCCCTGGTCACACCAGATCAGTTTCATCCCTTGAACATGCCGGGTACCTCTATGCTTCTGTCATTCGCCCATGTCCTTGAAGTTCCTCAAACACCCTGTCCACCAGACAGATCACGCCTGGGTCCCTAAAATTCATCTCTTCCCTCTAGCTTTCTCTGCCCGTTTCATCTAGTGGAGTTAACTGATCAATCTCCTGGAAACCCCTCTGTCTTTGTACAACTTTGGCCTCTCACTGCATTATGTTTATCAATATAATTTTTCAGTTTTATTTCTTGATATATTTTCTAATTATCTGACAAATGCAGACTGAGTGTCAAAATATTAGAAAAGAAAATGTATAGATGAGAAAACACATACTTCTTTCCACTGAGATTTTTTTCTTTTTTTTTTTAAGCAATTGAGATTTTTCTTCTTCTATCACACCTGACATAAAATATACCCTGAGCATGTCCAAGTGCTGCTACTGAACGATCTTTGCGACCTGCTTCTAATGGTTGTATAATTGCCTGCCAAAACACACAATGAACTATACAACCATTCAAACCCCGACTAGTGGGCTCTTCAGTAGTTTTAAAATTTTCCTATTATAAGTAACAATGCAACAAACTTAATTGTGCATTAATCTCTGTCTATATTCCTGTATTTTTTTTACAATGGATACTTAAATGTGAAATTACTGGGTCAGAAGGGATGAGGTTTTAAACCTCTCTGCACATACTGCAGGCTGTTTTCCAGAGAAGATGTTTTAATTAACTTACCCACCAGCGTTTTATAATAAAATGCTCATTACAACCCCTATCCCACCGCAATAAAGATAACAATTTTTTAAAAAGGATAAATGTATTGTCTGAATTTATCTTTCTTTGATTGGTGACAACAGTTGAAACCTTCATGAGAACACATGTGTGAGTGCTTGTATTTTCACACAAACAATTCTCGGAATTATGTGGTTAAACTTTTTCCTCTTTTGCATGGGACTGATGGTATTTATCTTAAGTGGTGATATAGTTCTTATTGATTTGTAAAATCTTTTCTTTTAATTATTAAAATACCTCTTTATATATGTGTTTTGAATATTTCCTAGATTTTGTCTTTCATCATGATTTTGCTTATGATATTTTTGATGTACAAAAGTTAGCAATTTATTTTTTCCACCCCTTTATCTGCGGTTTTTTTTTTTTTTTCTTTTCTGATATTTCTTCACATGCCTGGCTTCTGGATATACTATGACCTCTGTTAAGAGAAGTTCCTTACTTAGTCATCTTTGTATCTTCAGCACTTTATGCAATGGCTTTGGCCCAGAACACATATAATCATCACTCAATAAATCTTTGCCAAATTGTATCCTACTATATTGTATTAGTAAAAGTCATCTCTCAAACTATTTGCTTTTATATATCAAAATGCAGGTTTATAATTTATATATGCTGCAAATATTTAATGTTGGATAATACTACATAGATATCTCTCTCCATATTCAATATTTCAGTGTGTATCTTAAATACTCAAACTGATGCATTAAACTGCATGTTCTGAGTATTGGTACAAAAATTTAATGGTATCCCATAGATGGGCCACTCAGTGCAATGGCCTCCAAGGGAGAGGTGAGGAACAGCGCTGTTGACAGCTGTGGAACAGAACCTCACATGCCCCAATGAGAACCTGAGCATTTTTATTTATATCCTTCAGACCATAAAAATGTCACATCATTCAAAAACTTTTACTCTGAGTATATTCTTTAAAAAAAAAAAAAAAAACTTAGCAAATTTAAATAGCTGTATAGTATACTGATGTTTCCTGAAATCAATCTGTGTTGCAAACACAGATGTGATTTGACCTGTGGACACAGAGGATTCGAGGATGTGTCATGAGTCTACAGAAGAGGTCCTGGGGCAGTGATTCTCAGCAGGGGTGCTGTGAGAGGATCTTAGGTGTGCCATGAAAAATTTTTTTGTTTTTATTTTTATTTTTTTGAGACAGAGTCTCACTCAGTAGCCCTGGGTAGAGTACCATGCATCAAAGCTCACAGCAACCTCAAACTCTTGGGCTCAAGCAAACCTCCTGAGTAGCTGGGACCACAGGCACCCACCACAATGGCCGGCTAATTTTTCTATTTGTAGAGATGGGGATCTCACTCTTGCTCTTGAACTCCCGAGCTCAGAGGATCTAACTGGGCCTCCCAGGCATGAGACACCATACACAGCAATGCTGTCAAAATTTTTAAAGACTGTTAATTAAATTATTTTCACAAGAAGTTTAAAGCACAGTAAGTATATTCTTTTTTTCTTACACTTTTTTTATCAACATAATTTAAGCATGCTATGGAAGTTTAACTATAGGTTCAAACATACCATGAGATAAAAAAAGGTTGAAAAACCCTTAACTAAGGGAGAGGAGAAAGTCCTGCCAAGCAGGCCTGCGCTGGTCCCGGCACCATATCAGTGTTCCCCAGGGCTGCTGCTTCTGGCTTTGGTCAGAGAACACTTACCTATGAGGCTCTCACCTGGATGAGGTCCCACCTAGAAGCCGCAGACAGGTGGGAGTTCACCCTGCATTGGGGGGAGTTTGGTTTCCTGGGCTAAGGCAGGTTTAGTCTTGCCACTGGCACCTGACATCGGGGTAGGTTTAGGACAGAGCTCAGTCAGCCCAAGTACCAAACAGAAAGCTCAGGCTTGAACCAGTAGTGGCCATGTAGAGAAGAGGAGTACAGGAGTCCCTGGAGTCTAGGCCTTGCCAGGGTACTCCCTCCCCATAGGACTGGGTAGCCATAGATGGGGGAATAGCTGGCTAGAAACAAGTGCCAGCAGTGTCTGAGCACCGGGAGGACTCTCCAGACCAAGGCACCAGCCAGTCACAGAAGCCGCATGGGACAGCTGCCATCGCTCCGTCCCCCAAAGACCACACTGAAGTCACAGCTTCTGCCTCCCTCTCTCTCTTTTTCTCTCTCTCTCTCTCCCTCCCCTCAACCCAAACATGAAAAGCAAGGTGCAGATTCCACTGACTTCCAGGAAAAAGTGGGCTTCCAGGCATCAGACATCAGCAGGGGCTAACATCACAAAAAAGGTTACCGACACCGTGTGCCTCCAGAGTGAGAGCTAGCAAACAGTCTTAGCCATAAGTAATATGTCTGGGCAAAAAGCAAACAAAATGAATATGAAAACTGAATCTGAATCTGATTAAAACTCTGATCCCAGATCCAACTCTCAGAAAATTCAGAAGACAAAAAGAAACTGCACCAAAGCTTTTCAATTGGAGAGATTTTTCTTCCCAGGAGACATTTAGGAAGGTCTGGAGACACTATTTGTTGTGATGACTAAGGAGGGCATACTACTGGCCTTTAATGGCGTGTGACTGCTACACGTGTTTTCTGTATATATCTAAAAAGTACATCATCTAAAATAACATTAACATCAGAATAAAAAATTTTCTCTTCCTGCTATGGCTAGGGATTAATTAGCTTTCAGCTACTGAATTAATGAAAAGAGTATTATTGATTCATCCATGTGCATGATTTCCTTTTCTGTGTTTTCCACAGGTGCTTAAGAAATTATTCCTCAGCCTGCCGACCCTCAGCCCCACTGCTTACTGCTAGAGATTGCCAGCCCAAGTTGCATACAGGTCAAAGCAGGACAGCAGAATAACTAAGAGCGGCATCCCTGAGTCAGGGGACTTGCGTGGTGATACTGTCCCACCTAAGGAAACTCCCTGCATGGCTTCAAGCTTGAGCTCCAACCTCTTTAAAATGAGATAAATAATTGCCTCTGCCACATGAAGTTCTTGGGAGTGGTAGCCAAACAACAGGACTCTGAAAAATCATTCCTTTCATACAATTTAGGGATTGATTAACTGTTCACACATCTGTCCATCAGATGTTTAACATGAGATGAATGTCGTCCTCAAGGCTGGGGGTACCCACAGGTCCAGTCTCCATCCTTTCATCTCTCATAGGAAGATCTTAGATTCTATGGCTATGGAGAATCACTCGATTCTGTTTTATTATTGAAACCCATCACTTTTAAGCATGAGGACGTGAAGGGTGAGGGAACTGCATATCCATGGTCCATGACTCACAGCACTCTTTGGGCATTGTCGAATTACAAGGGTCCTCAGCAAAGCACTTTGCATTCACTGCTTCATGGACAGCTCAAAATATACCATGTGAAAAGAAGGTACTAACATTAGACTCTTTTTTCAGGTATGAAAGTAATGTTCTCAGATATTTTGAGGATTGTCTAAAAGCTGCACAGCTGGTAAATGTCAAGATGGAGATCTGACTCAACTAGCTCTAACTTAGGAGTCCCTCATGTCATTTAAAACCCAGTGGGGTCCTGTGGTGCTATCTGGATGCTGCCCTTAAGAGCCCAAACTGTTCCCTTCCTGGGAGAGCCATTACCTGTTTCAAATGCATCATTTGCCTACAATTTTGAATCAAACATCTCTTCTGAAACTTCAAATCTGTGATTTTTCTTTAGAAAAAATTGGATCTGAAGGAGAAAGTAGTCTCACCCTTTACAGAAATTGGGTGTTCAAGAGCTCAGGAGTTCAAGAGCAAGAGTGAGACCCAATCTCCACAAATAGAAAAATTATCATGTTATCCTTTTCTTTCTGAATCTCAGGAATTTAGCAACACAGAAATAAGTGGTGACCTCAGCTCCCACAGAGAGGCTATAAAACTAGAAGGTAGACCAGTAGGGCTCAAACTTTGTAAATCATCAGAATCACCTGGATTGCTTTTCAATACCCCCCCCATCAAGTATTTTGATTTGAGATAAGCTGAAGGTGGACCCAAAGAAATGCGTTCCTAACACGTCCTCAGGTGAGGCTGAACCTGCTGGTCCAGGATGCACATTCTGAAAGCCACATCTGTATCAGCCTTCATCTCTGTGGGGTTTGTGCTACTAGAATGTTTACTCATCTTTTGAGAATAGGTAGGTGCCCACTTAAAAAAAAAAAAAGGCTGGTAAGCTGTTAGGATGTAAAAAATGGAATGGGTGAAAGCTTCCTGTGAACAGAAAGGAGCTAATCTGGCTCCTCTCTCCATTTCCAAAAGAGCCTCACCATCACCTGGAAGTTACATACAAATGTGACTTCTCAGAGCCCAGCCCTAGAGACAAAAGACCTGAGATCTGACTCTGCAAGCTTCCCTCACAATGAGGTCCGCAGGTAAGGTTGAAGCAGATGGTCTGCAAGACAACTTTTATAAAATTGTTCTTCTTCTTCTTTTTTTTTTTTTTTTTTGAGACAGAGTCTCACTCTGTGTCCTGGGTAGAATAACATAGCATCATAGCTCACCCAAACGTCAACCTCCTGGGTTTGAGCAATCCTCTTATCTCAACCTCCTGAGCAGCTGGGACTACATGCATGCACCACCATGGCAGGCTAGTATTTCTACTTTTAGGTGAGACAGGGGTCTCACTCTTGCCCAGGCTGGTCTCCAACTCCTGAGCTCAGATAATGCACCTGGGTTGGCCTCCCAGAGTGCTAGGATTATAGGCATGAGCCACTGTGCCCAGCCTTCTGATAAATTTTTTATAAAACAAAGATAAGTCCCAGGTTATAGAAAGTAGAACCCACAGCCCTCACCCTGGAGGCCAAAGTTTGGTCTAGAGATTGAGCATCCCACAGAATTGTCTACTCTGAGATCCTCCACAACAGAAGGAGGGAGAAAATAAAGTTAAACGTGGTACTATATGGAAACTACTAAGTCAAATAACTCAACATTTTAGGACTTTCAGGGTACACCTGAAATTAGAACATTTGAGATGAAAGAAAGCCCAGATCAGTTGACTCTGGAATTTTGTGATAGAGAGAGCAGGCATCCGCATTAGGTGTGAATGGAAATGTCCCAGAAGACAGGTTCTGGGTAATCAGAGCTATTACGTGTTGTAACTGACACAAGTAATGCTCCCTCCAAAAATGACAGCAGTGGAGCCTTGGCAATTTCAACATCTTAATCATCTTCTTTTTCTTTCTAGGTACTTTAGTATAATTCTCCACACTTTCCCCTAAGAATTATGAACTGTTAGCTACCACAGAGAATATGCAAGTGGCTTTTGAATAAGAAATGTTTGCTACAATTCAGAGGACTATGTAATTGATTTAAAAAGTCACAGGAAACACACATTTACAACCTGGACTGGAACCTTGGGAAGGGTCTGACCTTGGGAAGATATCAAGCAACAGAGGCCCCAGCTCTTAACTCTTAGGCAAAGCATTCATCCCCATATTGTAGTAGGGAGCAAATTCCTTGCTCTTAACACTTTGATTAGAGTTTATGAAAATACTGGAAATTAAAAACTCCACTGCGGGCTAAGTGTAAAGACGTAAATTAGGTAAACTTTTTGCAATACAGCCTGTTCTGCACGATATTCTCGGGGTTGATCCACGATTACTGTGATGGAGAAAGTAAAATGTCACTGAGTTTCATCAATACTACTTAATTGCGTCCTCCTGACCAGGTGAAGGCTATTATTGACGTGGAGCTGAATCTACTAAAATGTGTGCCGAATGGGGCCATCCTCTGACACGGGCAACGTGCCCTGGTATCGGGGACACCTCACTTTGACCTTTATTATAGCTTTTTTCCTCATTTTTAACAGTAATTAATTATCAGTGAAGAATATTTTGAAAATATAAAGGTGCAAAATAAATAAAGTTGACTGAAAAAATAAACATATGGCTGGTGTCTGAATGTTGGTGTCTCCCCCAAATTCATATCTGGGAATCTCATCCAACACCCAGTATTAAGAGGCAGAGCCTCAAGGAAGTGATTGGCCCATGAGGGCTCCACTCTCATAGATGGAATTAGTACCCTTGTAAAAGGGGCTGGGGGAGGTCCCTTGACCCTTCCTTCACATAAGAATACAGAAGGCACCATTTGTGAAGAAACCATCCTTACCAGACACAGAATCTTGATCTTGGGGTTCCTAGGCTCCAGAACTGTAACAAATTTTAGGTTACCCAGTCTAAGGTAGTTTTTATAGCAGCCTATAGGAAATAAGTCAACTGAATAATGAATAGATCATCCTGTCACCTGACAACTGTTCTTAGTGCTCATGCTGGTTTATTATCTTCTAATAATTTTCATTTTTTTGTAAAATAAAGATTATGATCTACAAACAATATTTTTGAGACAGAATCTTACATTGTTGCCCTTGGTCGAGTGCCATGGCATCATAGTTCACACCAACCTTGAATTCTTGGGCTCAAGCAATCCTCTTGTCTCAGCCTCCCAAGTAGCTGGGACTAAAGGTGCCCACTACAATGCCCAGCGATTTTTTTAGAGGTGGGGTCTTGCTCTTGCTAAGGCTGGTCTTAAAGTCCTCAGCTCAGACAATCCACCCATCTCAGCCTCCCAGAGTACTAGGATTATTGGCATGAGCCACCATGCTTGGCCTCCATACAATTTTTATCATGTGTCCTGTGACATGTGTTATGCCACAAGTATTTCTCCATATTAGTAAAAGTACTCTCACAAACATAGTCAATGGCTTCTCCAATTCAAGTTGTGTGAATGGACTGCTAGTATTTAAAGACCCTCCCAGGGGTACTCAGGTAGCGTGTTTTCACTTCTGCCTCCAATAAGTTAAAATGTGAGGACAATTTCTAACAGCTTCATTGAGGTACAATTGACACTTGATAGAAATCATGAGGATGAACATATTTTTATGAGACTCCATCTATGTGTTTCAAGCCACTTTCCTAGGGTTTGATACCAGAAATAAACCAAATCCATGGGACAAAGGGTCTCCATATGCTCAGGTTTGAGACACACGTCGCTGGATGCCGCCTCGTATTGATTTATACTTTCACCACAGTGTTAGCCATTCTACCCCGACAAGAATGAATACTATTATCGTTTAAGATTCTGTCACTTTTAAATGAAAAGTTCAAAATACCAACATCGATGTTCCAAAAAATGGAAACTGCATTTAGAAAATTCATTTTCTACTTTGGATGCACTTTGCCTGCTTTTCTCCTTTACATCCTGCTCAGTTTGGGTAACCCAGTCACAGGCATTGCCCTCATTAAAGCCATTAGCCTCCTTGAGGTTAAAAATGACAAATCCCAGGCAGTTCAAACAGGAGCCTCACCAGGAAACCCGGACTCCAACTCGGGGAGCTTAAGCACGAGCTGCATTACCCTGGGCAAGGATTTAACTTCTCTGGGCATTGTTTTTCTCATTGCTAAAAAATAAATAATTAAAATAAAAGATGAACAAAGATGGAGATTTGATATCTCTGGGATAGAAAAGATTGAGGTTTAAAATAACAAAGATGGAGATTTTCTATCTTTTGGATGAAGCTGAAGAATATTCTCCTTAGTAAAGTATCACAGGAATGGACAAGCAAGTATCCAATGTACTCAATACTAATATGAAACTAGTAGATGACCAACTCCATGCACACAGCAGAGAAAATCGCCATTAAAGTCAGGTGGGAGGAAGGGGGAGGAAGGAGAGGAGAGAGAAGGGAGTGGGATTGGTGTGCTCTCGCCTAATGGGCACAAGGAAAAGGCATATGGCACACCTCCTGGGTGAAAGCTTGACGACAACTTGGACTTTACCTAACAAATGCAAAAAATGTGACCTAATCATTTGTACCCTCACATTAATCAAAAGAGAGAGAGAGAGAGAAAAAAAAAGATGATCAGGTTCCATGCACTTAACCAGACAACTGATAGATCTTCAGGTCATTGTTTGAGATGGCTGGTTTCATCTTGGAAAGTGTTACGTGACATTTATTTTTAATTAACAGATCCCTAAAATCAAACTCTTTACAAAAGTCACACTTTGCTTTTTACAAACGTGTTTGTCTGGGCATACTGAAAAAATGTAAGACCATCTTGTGTTTGAACAATAAAAAATTATTTCTTAAATCCTCCCCTACCCTCTTAACTCCAACAGCCCTTTTGAAACTTGTTCTTAGAACTATCAAAGAATGGTGAAATAACTAATTAGGCACAAATTACTCTTACGGCTTATCCCATTCTCCTGAGACATGCTGCGCTTGAAAAAAATAATAATAAAGGATTTGTAACTGTTAGTTATCAACACTTCATGCAACTTTTGATTCAAGTAACAAACAGCATTTCCAGGCCCATGTAGTCATTATGCCTCTAAATTGCAAAGGGAAGAAGCCAATTCTAATGAATTGTAACCATAGTTTCCTTTGCGTGTTACATATTAGAAGTGGGTAGCACTTTAAATTATGGTACACAAAACAGCATATAATTAATCCTGAATAAAAGATAATGTATTCTCGCTAAATACAAGTTATTTTAAAATCTCTTAATGAAGAACGAAGCATATGCTGTGTTGCACTGCGAAAATGTTTTGCATATGCCGTTCGAGCCAACATTTTGCATTCATTATTATATTTATTTTCAATAATAATATATTATTTTAAGTGAACACACACACACACGCACACACACACAAACCTTAATCACTAACATTCCGAATGTGGAAAATATATGCAAATTACAGGAAACTTTTTGGCTCCCCGTAAGTTGTCACTAAATAACTTTTTGATGACATGGTGCGACTGCAATTTGCAATAGAATGAGAAAAATGGAAAAGGCTGTTACATCTGAATCGCAGAACATATGCACAATGAATTTTAAATTTTTAAATATGGAGATAAACATTTCTATTCGGCACACTGACATGTTCTAAGTTTTCACTGAATGGCAAAGCTTACCTCCACACCTTAAGTTCCACCTGGCGTCTCACTGACTTTCTAACTCCCTTTCTGAGATTGTATTCCTGTTTTTAAGAGAGTGTTTACTGTATGTTCTATACTCTGACAATTACCATACTGTGTTTTCCAACTGAGCATGAGTTAGATTCCTACGGTGAATTCCACTACCACTATGGACCGCCGCAATTAACAACAAAATAAGGACTCCGGGGCCATACCCTTCTAGTCTAATTCTCCCTTCTGTAAGTTAAGGATGCCTCATGTTCCTATCCAGCAGCCATGTCCATGACTATGAGCAAGCCACCCCCATCCCAGCTCTAACTTAGACCCCTGTGACTCAGTTAGACCATGACTGTGCTGAGGTCCTTGTTATTTCCAGTAGCTCTGCTATTGACTCAGCCCTTTCTGAGTTGCCACCAGAAATATACAATAAAACAAGGTTCTCTAAACTCACATATACTTTCTATTCTCGCCTCATTTAAATTGGGAGAGAAAAACGTGGATAGTGAAAATGAATCACAATATTCCAAAAGCTTTGAATTAGAAACAAAATGTAAAGTTTATTTTTAACTCCAAGGCTCTGCCTGCTTCTGTTCCAAAGATGCAATGACTAATTCACCAGAAACAGACAGAAACTGGAAGGGACTACTATTCCATTTTTCCCCCCGAAATACTCCAGGTTTAGATATGTTTTAAATACGTTTCCTACTCGAGTCCTATTGTGCAGTAATTGAAAAATTGAAAATGAATAAAATTTTAAAATTAATCACACCATCCCTACACAATCGCTGCTGGTGTTTTGCCAAGGCTCCGCTCCATCCTCTGGTGTTTGCACAACTATGTGTCTAGTTAAGTTGAAACCGGACTGAATAGATAATTCAATGGCTTACCTTGTGCCTCTTAACATTTTATTTTAAGCATATATCTGTGTAGTTTCAACCTCTTTGTGGGTATGTCCAGTGACTTAATTATAGGCCATTATAGGAATACAGACTGAGCACAGTGGCTTATACCTGTAATCCTAGCACTCTGGGAGGCTGAGGGAGGTGGACCAGCTGAGGAGGGTGGATTCATGGAGTTCAAGACCAGCTTGAGCAAGAGTGAGAACCCTGTCTCTACTAAAACCAGAAAAAAACTAGCTAGACATTGTGCCAGGTGCCTTGTAATTCCACCTACTCAGGAAGCTGAGGCAGGAGGATTCCTTGTGCCCAAGAATTTGAGGTTGTTGTAGGGTAGGCTGATCCCAGGGCACTCTACCCAGGGTGACAGAGTGAGTGAGACTCTCTCTCAAAAAAAGAAAAGAAAAGAAAAGAATATACACAGTACAGGAATATACCATAATTCATTTTACCAACATCCTCTTGTTAGATAATTTTTTTCTTTTTTGACATAATACATGCATCTATTTTTTAGTGTTTTCAGTTATTTATTTAGTACTAACCCTCCCCTCCAAACATGAGGCAATTGCGGTAAAATATTAGCAGAAATGACACCATTACTTCAAAATAATTTTTGTGGCTTCTATTCCCACTAACCACACCATTGCCCCCGAGTCCCCAGTATCTCTCCTGACCACCGCTATCACAATGGAAGAGAGATATTTATTTCTATATGCCCCTCCCCTCCCTAGACCAGACCTTTCTTTTTTTCTTATTTATTTATTTATTTGCAGGTTTTGGCTGGGGCTGGCACCTCTGGTACATGGGGCTGGCGCCCTCCTCCTCTGAGCCCCAGGCACAGCCCCCTAGACTAGACTTTTGTTAAGGAAGTTTCTAGATGATTCAACAAATGAGCCTCAGTTCCCTACTTAAGGTCAGGCACATAGTAGATGGTCAGAAATTTTTCACTAAGTTGCCTAATACAGCTTGAAAATTATTTATCAATCCCCATCTTCATCTCAAAGATATAACTGTGTTCCTTGCTCAAATTGCAAAGATCCTTGTCTATTTGTTTACCTTTATTTAAACCTTGACTGATTTAGCAGAGAGTTTCAAGGCAGGAGACCTTTCTGTAAATCAATTCTGCCTTTTACTGCAATTGCTGAGATGGATTTGCAAAGAACCAAGATGTTTATTGTCAGATGTCGTTTTAACTGTTTAGTTTTCGAGAAGGAAGAGAAAAGTCAAATAATGTCACCTCCTTGGAGAAGTCTTTCTGGCCCACCTTAGCTAAAACAAGTCATTTCTCCCTTCCTTTTAATGATACACGACTCTGTTCACTTCCTTTATGACAAAGACTAGAGTCTGAGATTGTCCTACCACGGATGGCCGGCCTCTTCCCTGGATTGTGATACTCACAGATAAGGTGGCAAGGTATGTCCCTGTCTCCACTGTGATTGGTGGCAAGTTTCTTTAAAGTTATCAAATTGAGCTCCATTATTTTCAAAATATGTAAATGGAGGCCCCAAGTGGGAAACTACTTGCGCAAGGTTGAACTAGAAGTGACAGAAAATGGGTAAGACTCCTTCCTCCCCCAAACTAGGAGTGAGATCTTCTTTCTCTCTTTTGCTCCAGACTCAGAGGTGGCCATCACTGGGCAGCTGCAGAAAGGACACTGGCCTGGAAGTCTACAAATTCTAGATTTTCATCCACGAAACATGGAGTATGTGTCAGAACATACATACTAAAAATTAAGTAGTTGTTTTAGCAAGCACTCATTTATTCAATAAAAACCTACTATATAATAGCCACAGTGCTAGGTACTAGGTAGCTAGAGATAAAAATCATCAAAGTCTCTCCCTTCAAAACACTAATAGTCTGGAGGAGGATATAATTAAGTTGGCATGTCCTGACACATGCTGTAATACACACATTTAAAACCATAATAAAGCCTCACTGAATATTGAATGACTGAGAGTAAAATTGATTGCTAACAAGTATCTTTTGACTATATGCTCTTTGGATAGATATTGGGACCAACTCTGTCTTAATAAGAAATTACTGTTTGTTAGGGTTTAACTAAAGCCCTGGGCAGGGTTCCAGGAGAATGGCGATTGGATTCCCCCTTGGTTGGCCATGTAAAGAGCTCAAACACTAAGACCTATTTATCGGTTCATTTATTTATGGCCTGTACAGTTCTTAAGAGGAATTGGAGTGGCCTTCATAAACACCAGCAGGGCACTCAGATTTCAACAAAGACAAGTTTTAAAGAAATAAGGATGAGGAGAAAGTAAAAGGAAGATTGTGAGATGGGGCCATAGCCAAATCATCTAGGGAAACACCAGTGGTTACAAAACCACCGCAGAATGCATTTGTGTCCAGGTGAAATGAAACATTTCTTGACACTTGATGCCAGCAGAATTTCTTCCAAAGAGCTGTATAAAGAGATCGATACCTTGAATGATAACCTGGGACTAAACAGAAAACATCACACACAGGCTTACATTCAGGGGTATACATAGATGCACTTCTGGGGTTGCTTAATTCAAATAGTGACCCAGAGATCCAGTTCAGTAACTGTAATCTTAACCAGTGACCCTTGGGTGAAATTTATACATATGATTTTGTCTTAGTCCTACCCACTCCCATCTTCCTCTCCAGGCTTCTCTAACACACTGAGGGCAGAAGGAAACCAGATCAACTGAGCACAGATAACGGAGTGTAGGAAAACAGGACTGGTGTCCCCATTCCATCCCTTCTGCCATGTGAAGATACCTGGATGGCACCGTCTATTAGGAAGAGGCCCTCCCTACACACCAAACCTGTGGTGCCTTGACCTTGAACTTCTCAGCCTGCAGAACTGTAAGAAAGAAGTTTCTCATGGCCAGGTGTGGTAGTTCACACCTGGAACCCAAGCACTCTGGGAGCCTAAGGTAGGTGAATCTCTTGAATTCAGGAGTTGGAGACCAGCCTGAGCAAAGTGAGACTCCATCTCTGTAAAAAATAGAAAAACTAGCCAGGCCTTGTGTCAGGCACCTGCTGCAGTCCCAGCTACTTGGGGGGACTGAGGCAAGAGGATTGCTCAAGCCCAAGAGTTTGATATTGCTGTGAGCTGTAATGCCAGGGCAATCTACCCAGGGGAACAGAGGGAAACTCTGTCTCAAAAAAAAAAAAAAAGAAAAAAGAAGTTTCTCTTGCTTATAAATGACCCAGTCTGTGGTGTTCTGTCATGGCAGTACAAATGGTCTGAGCCTCACATCTAACTACACAGGAATGTGGATACACTGTCTTGTATTGCACAGGTCTTTCTTGAGAAAATCTTGCCAGAACCTGTGAAGCACTGTGTCATTTTCCCTAGTGCAGGGAAATAACAAGTGTATTCACAGAGCCAGGTCTTGGGTCCAGCTCTGCCTCCCTCCTGTCTCATTCCAGGGTGCCACATTGCTTCTCCATGTGACATCACAGTGACTTCTCAGACAGAATCACAGATAAACGGCTGTATACAAAGATATCTCTAAACTGGGAGTTGCACCTTGATCTGGGACTTCCCAGGCCAAGAATTACGAGCATTGTAAGACATGCCACAAATGCTTACACCAAATCCCTTGAGATAAACCTCTTGGTACACACATGCAAATCTTCCTGGTTCTGTTACATTCGTATTTACAAATAAAAACATCAGAAAGTTTTCTGACTCAAAAAACAAACAAAAAACATTGAAGTGTCTATCCAATCTCCTGAATGCAGCCAGAAATACATTTTTAACTCTCTCGAATGGTAGGTTCCTGCTTACCTGTATATCCAAAGGTCAAGTTTCACCTGGTTCAATAACTAGAAGCTGAGCTTTCGGTTTGAAAAAATTTTTGACAAGTTCTTGGCAAAAGTAATTCACAGTAGTCCTATTATTGTTTTGAGAAAGGCTTTATTGCAGATGACCACACGGATTATATCTTTTAAAGCCCCTTCTCATTATGATCTTTATCTGGTTATTTTATACATCACCACCTCCACACATACGTACACACACAAATTCCAAGTACTGGGAAAAATATATTTGCAAGTTTTCGAAACATAATTTTGCGCTGGTGAAGTGATAATAGCTAATATAATATGTTTGGTAAGGAATACAGGCTTAGATTTCATGGGGACCTGCGTTTCTAACTGGGGGGGGGGGATGGCTTCTTTTAACCTCTCTTTCCTCAAATGTGAAATGAAGATATGGTTTTCCTCATACGTCTCAACAAATCGTAGTTGGGATGGCCCTTCAATAATGGCCTTTCAGATTGATTTTCCTTTTGGAGGGTAGGGCTTTTCTTTTCTTTTTTGAGACAGAGTCTCACTATGTCACCCTCAGTAGAGTGCTGTAGCATCACAGCTCACAGCAATCTCAAACTCTTGGGCTTAAGCGATTCTCTTTCCTCAGCCTCCCAAGCATCTGGGATCACAGGTGCCTCCACAACACCTGGCCGTTTTTTGGTTGTAATTGTCATTGTTGTTTGGCAGGCCTGGGCTGGGTTTGAACTCACCAGCTCCAGTGTACGTGGCTGGCACCTTAGCCGCTGAGGTACAGGTGCCCTAAGGGTAGGGCTTTTCAACCTCAGCACTACTGAGGCTTCAGGCTAGATGACTGTTCGCTGTGGAGGAGGGCAGCCCTACAAACTGGAGGATGTTCAGCAGCTGCCCTGGTCTCTACCCACTGGATGCCCGGAGAACCCTCTCTGTAGCTGTGACTAAAGCAATGTCTCTAGACTTTGTCAATTGACTCCTGAGGGAAAAATTATCACTGGTTTAGGAGTACAGTTAATATTATTAGCAGTAGTATTTGGGTTTTTTTCTTCCAGAAATTTTAAGCCTGGTATACATACAGAGAAGCATAAATGTATACATTTCTACTAAGGACCACACCATGGAACCAGCCCTCTAAGTGAGAAAGGAGCAGTACTGTCTCCCCCAGGCCACCTGAGAAACCTCTGACATTCCATCCTTCTAGGCTCTAACTGGGCAATTTTGATCAGAAAATTAAGATATAATTGTTTTTGTAAATAAGAAGAAATTCAGGATTTGAGTCTGTGATTTTCCTCGGGCAACAGCCCTCTCCTAGAATGACAACCTGAACAGATGCCAACGCAAGAGACATAAGCCACTCCAGTGCACCCCTGGATTGCCTGGGTTATTGGGGTAACACGAGGATGGCAACTCTTAATTGTTTCTTTTTTCCTTCTTATCAGAAGGCTCGTATTTCTCACTGGAGAAAAGAAATTATCAAAAAAGGTTCACGCAGAAGGGAAGGCCATGAGACCGGGTAAAGCAACAGCTCGAAGAACCAACAGGGCAACGGGGTGTCTTCAGAGAACTTCAGAGTAATGAGTTGTTTCATAAAAAATAAATGGCTTCCCAGTTACTAGCACGTCCTTCTCCTTGTTATCCTTCAGTTCCCTGGACACTAGGGGACAACAGACCAACATGCTAGAGTTAACAATAGATGTTGCTAAAAAATAATCTCAGTAGTCCTTTTACATGGTACATTCAAACACTACTCAAACAGCAAGAAAATACAGAGGCACCTGGCCAGAAGGTCCCTCTTGCTCTGGGCAGCTGATACTTGTGCTATTGGGCATTTATCCAATTCTTCTGTTTTATCCATGAGCTGCTGGAGAACTGAATCCTTATCTTTTCGTTTTTAATATTCCCTGTAGTGTCTCCTGTTGAGTTACATATTAGTTGACACAGGAAATTGTAATGGAAAGGGCACCTTACTAGGAATTAGCTACTCAAGTCTTGTTCTTGGCTCTGCTGCTATTACGACATGTGACTTTGGGGATAATGTTGTATAATTCTCTAAATATCAACTCCAAAATCCTTAAGTTAGGATAAAATTGCCTACAAGCTCCCTTTCAGATCTTTGCTATTTTGATAGCTGATATCTTTTGCAAAGTATGTGCAATTACAGAAATGCTTTATATCCATCTATTTCCTCATTCCTTCATTCATACTTTCAGTAACTTATTCTTTCGTTGACCTAAACAATAACACTTGTAAGATGGCATGCTGATGTACTAGGGAACAGTACACAGAAAACTGTACCATAATGAATTCTATGTTGGAGCGTGCCCTAAATTTCTTCTCCCAAGGGAAGTGGATAATACAAGGGAAGATACGAAGTAATTCAAAAATCAAGAATGGATGAAGGAAGCTAAATATTAATGTCCTCATCTATTCATCCATCTAATACCTATGCAACAACTCTGATTACCTATGTGGTATAGTAGGGGGTTGTTTTCTTTTTCTGTCTCAAGCTCATGGTCAACTATACGTATGAACACTTGATCCAAGTCTTGTAGAGTACTCACTGAACACAGCAAATGGCCTGAGATGAACTGACTTGAGCAAAGCCATCTCAGTTCTTCTTTGGAATTTCCTTATAGAAAGACAGAAAGATAGTTCTTTCTTGTTTTTGTAAACTTGAAGCACACAAGCCATGTTCTGAGACTTCCAGTGGTCACTGTCTTGCTGATTTTGTCACTAGAGTGAACCTCTCAGCATCAATAGAATATGAAGCCCACACATGCCCAGAAGCAGAGATGAGAAGATGCGGATACCCACATAGGATCCAGGTGTAGAAAAGCAGCGTTCTCGGGATTGCCTGCGTCCTTCATCCAATCTTGCCTTTGTCTATAGTGACAAAAAGCCTCTTTTTTCCCCTGAATTCTTTTGATGTTGGATTATGTAAGGTGCTACCACTAAAACCTGCCCTGTGCTAAACCCGGAGGAAGTAGGAGGGATAATACCTGCTCTCAGGAAGTTCACAGTCAAGTGGAAAAGAGCAAAGCCAGTGTGAGAGCTGAAGGTCAGAGGGTCGTGAGCAAAGAAAAGAGGCACAGGGAGCAGCGAGGAGAATAAGGCTGCATCTCAGAGGAGAAGACATTGACCAAGGCAGGAGAACAAGAGAAACAGACACACGGTGAGAGGAATGTCAGAAATGAATTCAACAGTCACTGCCAGTGGATTGGGTGTGGGGTCTCAGAGACGGGTCCTCCAAGGCTTCCGTTTGTTCATTTCCTCTGCTTGGAGAACCAGGGGGATGGCACTGTCATGACTGACATGTGGAATACAGAAAAATGATCCTATTCAGGGGCTTGCAAAGTGAAGTTTGGGATGCAGCCTGAAGATGAGCTGGTGTCAGGAAGGAAGATGCTGCTATGAAACGGATGAGTCATCCCAGGCAGAGAGTGTAATATGGGAAGAGAAGAAACCGAGAAGAAAATGCCAAGGCGGAAAGCACCAAGCACAGGGACTAAGAGAAAACGATGAGAAAACTGGCAAGAGAAATTCCTGTTCCCAAACAAGAAAAGTTCCTTAAGAAAAACCTAAATTCAGTGAGTTTGAGGAAGTTGGAGCAGGCAGCTGAGAGCAGCTCCACCCCGGGGGAGGGTCGCTAAGGGGCAGCTCAGATTTAGTCTAAATCTCTCCCCGTGAGACATTCATGTAGTTGCTTTTTGGTACGTTGTCAAAGGTGAAAATCGATAAAGTTCTTTCTCAAAGCCATACCTCTCAAATATGGCTGGGCTATATTCTCTCTCTCTCTTTTTTTTGTATTTTTTTTTAATTTCAAAATATTAAGGGGGTGTGAGTCGTGGTGCTAAGTGTGCCCATCACCAAACAGCGTTCACTGACCCGCTAGCTAGGTTTTTACCCCTCCTCCCTCCTTCATTCTGCTGAGTTTTCCTTTCCTCTGTGCGGGTGTGCTCGTCGGTTAGATCCAATTTAATAGTGAGTACATGTGGTGTTTGTTTAGATACTTCACCTAGGATAATGATCTCCAGTTCCATCCAAACTGTTGCAAAAGGCATTCCGTCATCCTTTTTTATGGCTGAGGAGTAGTTCACGGTACACATATGCCACATTTTGTTAACCCACTCATGAATTCATGGGTACTTAGGTTAATTCCACATCTTTGCAATTGTGAACTGTGCAGCAGTAAAAATTTGAGTGCAGGTGTCTTTTTGATAAAATGACTTATTTTCCTTTGAGTAGATATCCGGGGATGGGATTGCTGGATTGAATGGTAGGCCTACTTTTGGTTCTTTGAGGAAGCTCCACACTGTGATCATTTGCTTAGACAGACTTGTTCTCCACATTCACTGACCTCTCAAAGCCTCAAGAGATACACACCATTCTCCTAACACATCTACGGACCATGAGTAGAGATGGATGCATAAGAAAGGGACTGGGACCAGAGCTCTGACCTCACCTGTGGAGCTGGAAGCTCCCTTTTTGCAGATTCTATATCATCTTTTATGAAAAACGTGAGCCAGGACATCAATATAATGCCCTATCTTTCTCCCTCCACTTATCCCATCTTTCATTGTTTTTTTACTCCTTTTTTCTATTTTTCCTCCTTCTTTCCTTCTTCCCTTTCTTCTTTCCTCCCTTCTTATCTCTTATGGGAAACACTGATGTCCTCACTATCATATTCCTCCTTCTCAGGAGCAGGGTTCCTCAGCTGAGATGAGCAGAGCCGGAGACTCTCACCCCAAAAGGTCATGGCCACGTCTTAGAACATACCATCTCCATGTTTTACTGATCATACTTACCACTACTGAAGATAGTTTTGTTTACTTGCTTATTGTTTATTGTCTGCTCCCTCAAACTAACCATAAAATCCATAAGAGTAGATACTGTTCTGCCTTGTGCACCCTTATATCCCCAGCCTGCTGGCTCTTAATATATATGGCTTTTGCTTAGTGAATGGGTGCGTAGATGGACAGATGAGTGGGTGGATGAATGGATGACATGTTTTTAGTCTAATGGCTATTTTGTTTCAGAGACACCTCTACTCACGGCTACAATGACATATTAAATTCACATAATGTAGACATATATTCCTAATAATCACATTATTCTCAGGTTACATAAGGGAATTGAGGAAGCCAGACTTTATTTTTGATCTGCACAACAATCCCCAGTTTTCACCTGCAACAGATGCCTGAAGAGCACAGCTAACATGATCTTTACATAGAATTTTAACTATGAGAACCAAAGATGTTAAGTTTAAATGAAAACAACTCAAAACTTGAAGCTTCTTGTTATATACCTCTTGAAAACCCACTCCTGCATTGTCTAGATTTTTGTGTAGCTGTAGACTCAAAATATCACCCCCAACCTGTCCCAGTGAGTCATCAGGAGGACAAGAATATAAGGGACTCTGTCTAAATGAGATCACGTGTTTTGCAACCTCCCCATAAGCCCACTCTCTTATGGGGTCCCCTCCCTCCTTCCTGGGAAACCTGTGAGGAGAACTGTTCCCCTGGTGAGCCCCCAGTAAATCATGCCTTCTTTTATTCACGCTCTGGCTCTGGGCTTGCTCACATGACTGTCTTTGGCCAAGGGGATATAGACAAGCATGATGTAGACACAACAGGGGGTGTTTCTTCTCTAAAGCCAATCTCCATGCAATAAGTCAAACTTAACCCCAAGAAGCAGCCATCCAGAGGAAACCCTGAGATCCCACTTCACGTCCACTTGAGTTCCCAACAGCTTTCTAGGACAGAGCCATTTAGGAAGTGAATTCTGCAGTCCCAATCAAGTTGCCCCACCAAATGCCACATGGAACTGACATGAGCTATCCCCCCAAACTCTGACTTAATTGCAGGATCCTAGACAAGTAAATGCTGCACTTGTTGTGGGTAGATTGATAGACAGCAGTGGGGAGCCAGAATACCTTGCCTAATGTATTCGGGTTCAGTGTCTTTCTGCTTTATATCTACATCTTAAATTTTGTAGTAAGAAATTAATTATATTTCTGTAAACATAGATGGTGGGACATGTCCTTTGCAGCTTTTGTCCATCTAAAGGGGTTTGGTACATAAAATAGGTGCCCAACAGTTGCTAACTGAATTGTGACATAAATACCAATTTTTGTACAGAGATGTAAAGCACTGAATATAAAATATTTTATTTGGTGATGCCTCAGGCATTTTAATTTGGTTAATACATCCTTGCATGTTTTATAATTATTTATTACTGTCTATAATTCATTCATTCTTTTATTTGTTGGTCTTAGAATACATAAGACCATAAAGCTCCTGTGAATTATAATACAGTAGAACCTCTGTATGTTGACGACCCAAGGGGCTAGAAAAAGCTGGGCAACATAAGGAACGGGGCCTCCTGTACTGATATGTACATGTGGTGCATGTCCGGTCTATGAAAATTAGGTCAACTTAAGGAGGTGGTCAATGTAGGAGGTGGCCAAGTAAGGAGGTTCTACTGAATTTCATAAAATCCTCAAGTCAGTACAGAAGGCAGAAAGGCAGAGATACAAGAAATATGGTTTCTCTCTTTTCATGTTTTTTCCCCCTTTCTGTTTTAAATATGAAAAGCAATGGAAAACCTTTCATTTAGGCCAGAGAAGGTCACATTTTCAGGTCATATCCCAGAGTTTGAAGCTGTGTCAATGATAGCTCACTCACACCTCCAAAAGCTATGATTATCCTTGGTTATAGGTGAGAAATACCCGATTTCTGCCTTATCACTCCATGGATCCTCCTGTTAGATACAGTCGGATCCTCCTGTTAGACACAGTCTTAGGGTGAAGACTCAGGAGAGCAGCAAAGGATCATGAAGACACAGGAAAGTTCCTAAAGCAGCCGTGGCTTAAATGTGCTGGGTCTGACATGCAGCCAGAGCCCACCTCTCTCCACCCAGAGTCTGCACATGCTCATCCACACATGTACCTCCCTCCATTTTGCTTCAATATAATTGACTTTGGGTAATCTGTAAAGAAAGGAGGTTTAGTTAGCTCATGCTTCTAAAGGCTGCACAGGCAGTGTGGAGCCGGTATCTGGTGAGGGCTTCAGGAGCTTCCAATCAAGGCAGAAGGTAAATGGGGAGCAGGTGCATCACATGTAAGTGAAGGAGCGAGAGGGGAGAGGAGGGCCCGGCTCTTCTAACCAGCCAGCTCTCATCTGAACTAACTGAGAACTCACCTCATCATTCCAGGAGGGCACCAAGCCATCCACGAGAGACCTAACCCCACGACCCAAACACCTCCCAGCAGACCCCGCTTCCACCACTGGGGATCAAACTTCCACATGAGATTTGGAGGGGCCAAACAGCCAAACCATGTCCTACCCCAAGTGGCCCAGGCATCACTCACACCTCCCCGGTGCTCTTATTTCTAGTATGCCGTTGAAACTGTCTCCAACCTTGACATGAATCTGACTTCTTTGAGAAACTCAGTCTTCAAAACAGCTTTTTTTATTGAGTTATCACATATTCTTCCTTAGCTTTGGACCTTGCAACCCATTAGGAGCTCACTTCATCTATAAATGCATATTTTAGAAGATTGTTTATGATATCAGCATGAGACAATGTAAGAGAAAGCGTTATAAATCCCCTAATGGCAGCTGTTAAAATAATTACAATGTTAATGTTATTATGGCTGTTTCATTATCATTGCTGTCATCCTCAGCATGACCATTAGAGGGTTACAGGCCTGCACAGAGTGACAAAATGTGTAAAATCTACCTTCAAGTTCTGCATCTTACTAGCTTGTACACTGATAAGCATGTTTCATAATCTAAGTCGTAGTTTTCCCTATCTGAAAAAGTAAGAGTGGAAGCACACAGTTATTTTGACTATGAAATAAGGTAACATGATACTGCCTAACAGAGTATCTCCTTCACCAATAGGAGTTTTTTTTTTAATGGTATAAATTGCTCCTTGAAAACTTGAAGCCAATATTATCTATATAGTACCCATTAGCTGCATGCAGCTACTAAACACTGAAGATGTGCCCAGTCCCAGATGGGATGTGCTATAAAAGTATAAACCACACTCCAAACACACTCCATATTTTGAAGATGCTGTACTATAAAATTATATGAAATATCACATTAATAATTTTATAATGATTATAAACTAATCATTGATATTATGTTATGAAATGTTGTATTATGGTATAATATTTTTGATATTATATATAAAATTGATATTTGATATATATAAAATATATACATATATATATATTTTTTTTTTGGAAACAGTCTTACTATGATGCCCTGGATAGAGTGCCATGGAGTCACAGCTCACAGCAACCTCCAACTCTTGGGCTTCAGCGATTCTCTTGCCTCAGCCTCCCAAGTAGCTGGGACTACAGGTGCCCATCACAATGCCCAGCTGTCACTGGGGCATTGACTGTAGTTGTCACTGTTGCCAGCTTTGGTGCACGTGGCCAGCGCTGCAACCACTGTACTATGAGCACCAAGTCAGCTTACGTATATTTTAAAACTAATGTCACCTGTTTTCCTTTTTTATTCACATTTTGGCTTGTAATTATATTTTTATCAGACAGCACTGGGTTAAAGAGGCATCCTGAAATTCCTATTACAAACATATAAAAACTCAAAACAAAGGATGTAGTGGAAAAAAATTGAGTTCCTATCCTCAGAGCTACGCAAATACGATCATGCTGGGAAAGAAAGCATTATTTATATGAATTTCTTTCAAACGTAAAGCACAAAACCTCCATAAGCAATGGAAACATTCTCCTCCTTAAATCCAGGGGAGAGTTTGGCAGGGGAAAGACAGGTAATTGCCTTGTCAACCTTAGCAAAGGGAGCAGAAAGGAACTCTGTGGGTTTGGAGTCACTAAACTTGGGTATAGATCCCATATGGTGCCTCACTGGCCACATAACCCCAGAGTAAGACGAATAAACTAACTGAATCTCCACCTCTTGTCTATAGATCAGAAATAATCACAGGCTTCTAATTCACAGGGTTATAGCTAACATTTATTAAGTCCTCACTGTGTACATGGCTTTTTGTAGATGCCATCATCACCCCAATGGTACAGATGAGGAAACCAAAGCAAATATAACAAGCAGGCGATAAACACACAGCCACACAATGAAAAATTGGGGGCAGTGGAATCTGAATCTCTTTATCCAAGCCCCTTTGATGCTTGGGCTTTTAATCACCGTCCTCTTGAGATGATACTTTTACTGCTGTTGTGGAAACTAAATGACACAATGAATGCAAAGCACCTACCAAGACCATCAAGGAAAGGCACCTTTGTTTACTGTTATTGTTGTGAAGGCAGAATGGAGTATTGACAGGACGGATGGTTCAAAGGAAAGACCCCCAAAGATACAGCAGAGTACAAGTTCACTTTCCCAACTCCCGTGTGTTAGTAGTGCCCTGGATCTACTTAATCTAAATTTATAAGAATTAAGCATTTGGGAGAACTGCAGTATATTCAAACGTTAACCTAAAAATATGAACCCCCAAAATATTCTTACCTTACAGATAACTAATAGTGTTAAAATCAGTTCCTTCATGTTCGATATATTAAGTATCTATTGTCTTTTTAGTTCTTCTCCAAATCTACAAATGACTGGATTTCAAGGCCCATTTTTGCATCACCTATATTAAATCAAGATTTCCTTGTTTAAGGCAAAGCATAATTTTCATAAAGATTGAACTAGTTATATAAAAAGGCTTTTTTTCTTTTTTCTTTTTTGCTTGTGAGTGGCCCAGGGGAGTACTGGAAATTAGATAGAGGCTGAACAGGATATAGGAGGAGACCAGGAAATGTTCCCAGCCAGGACAAGCCCACTGCCAACAAAGTCCCTAAGAGTGCCCCAGGGGGTGAGATTGGGTCCAGCATAGGGAATGACCTCCATCAACACATTCCCTGCAACAGGAGAGCACCGCACAGGGCAACAGTCACATCTCCCTAACTAACCAACCTGACGTCTCTGCAGTCGACATGATTATTTATGACAAACTCATTTCTTATTCAATTTGATATGAAAATTAAAGTCGCACTGGCCCCGTTTCTCACATTTGAGAGCCTGTGAATGGCATCCTCAATATTGCCTGATAGTAAACCCAGCTGAGCCTTGAAAGGAGGTGAGACAATGCAGGTAGCATTACTGTTTTCAAGATTGCTCTGCTTTGCAGCCCAATCAGCCCTGCAAGGGGAAGCTTGCGCAGTGGGCCACGCTGATAAGATCGATGTCACTTTCTCAGAAGCACACGTCTTCAGAAAAACATTTTAATCGAATTGCTTCCCATGCAAATGGAAAACCAGGGGACACAATACTAGAGATAGTATCAATATTCTCAACACTAAGCAAAGGCAGGCAATTCTTGAAGAGTGATGCTATTTCCGTGAATTTAATCAATTCACATTCTTACCCACAAACCTTTTCTCCCTTGCTTTGTTTTTCCAACTATTCATTTAAATTGAGTTGGAGGACAGGTTCTGGGGACTCTTTGCCAGAACTGAGAAAGAACTAAGTTCTGAGTTTCCGAGAGCCTACCATCAATTTGATTTTCATTGTACGAATAAAAACTTAAACCCCAGGAGCTGGGTTAAGAGAATAAGACATGTGTTCTCTTGGGTCAAGCTGGGTGACCGGAACTTCTTCTTGGACTTCTTAAACAGAGCTCAGCTGTTCTTCCTGATCCCTCCTGGGGAGAAGCAAGTTTCCATTCTAATCCTTTTATTCTATTTAAAAAAAAAAAAAAAAAAAGAGGGGGGGGAACCTGAATCCAAACAAGAGAAGTGAGTTCTTTCTTGTCCACAGCAAGTTGGTTAAAAAAGAAGCAGTGGGTAATAGGATCGATCCTGTGGTCTACAGATGCAAATGCTCCAAGAATATAATTGTGTTTTTCTCTTGTGTGGGCATGTAATTGTTCATCTACTAGTTTCGTATTAGTATTAAGTAGGAGAGTAGATCAAGAAATGCAAAACACAGACATCTTGTGACCTTCGTCTCTCAGAACACAATTTTGCTGTGTTGATGTTTGCTTGGAGAGCCAAATTAGACGCCTCTTTAAATCCTCCGAAAAACCAGTGCAGATTATTCTTGTATCTCTTAGAAACCTTTACCCTTATTAAAATGCATCGCAGCAGCTGGAATGTGACTCTCTCCTCCCATCCTTTGCATGCATGGTACAAGCTCTTGACGTGGCGTGACAGAAAGTAGAAAGTATCTCTTGGTGGGGAAAAAAAACCTCGAATGTGTGCATCTTCTTTCTGCTGGCCCTAATGATAAGCTTCTGAGGTTGACACTGCTAGTGGCATCGTCTCTTCATCTTTGCCAGAGTTGAACGCAAGCCAACAGCTCCGGAGAGAACACGGATCTTGGAAACACAACTTCTTTCAGCCTATCACAGCTTTTTAAATATTTAAGTTTCATGAGCACATCACAGAAAACATAACACTCTGTGTCATCTTTAAATACTTCTGGGTGGGGAGAGTGCCAAGAATCCATCAATCTTGGAGGCATTAGAAAAGTCACAGGAGAAGTTTTCTGGATCTTTCAGAACCTGAATTCAAATCCTTTGCAATTGTATCTACCCTGCCATCTCAGGCTCCTATTGAATATTCATGGCATTCGGAAAAATGAAATGAGGGAATCTAGACAAGGCCCTGCCCTGGGCACTCAGCAAGCACTTCACAAGTAGCCATGAACAATGACTAGTACTAAGTCTCATTAACTTATCGCAGAAGTATCTGAAGTCTGTCTCCCTATAACAGAGACGTGAAGAACAAGTGATTTCTTTGTTCATATCTCTGCTCGTTCACTTATTAACTGCATGACACGGGGAAAACTTGCCCAACTATCCTTTGTCTTGCTTTCTTTATTTTATAAATGGGAATAATTAAAGCCTCTACCACATTGAGGTGGTACTGAAGATGGACTGGGATAATTCGTGGAAAGTGCTGAGCGTGGTGGGTATACATAGGAGACGCTCAGTACACGTCAGCTATTTTAATAACACGTCCACCCTAGTGCTGGCTTCATCACCTCGACCATAAACACCCTCCCTGCTGGTTTCTTTGTTTATAATTTCTGTCTCTTTCTATCAGTTTTTCTCAGTGTTGTCCAGAAATCATTTAATAAAACATTGTACGTATGATTGTCGTGGTCCAAACCCTTCAAAAGTGCCCTAGGACCCAGGGAATGAAGTCCCAAGTCTTAGAGTTAGTACTGGAAGTACTCCTTACAGAGGGTTTCCAAGTGATGCTCCATTATCACCCGTGAGCATGTACACCACCCGGGCAAACCCAGTCTGTGCATTCACACCCAGGCGTGCCTGTCTGCCTCACTTCTTCTCCTGAATGCTGAGACGCAGTGGTCAGAATGTATCACGCCAAGTGATTTGTGGAAGAACATCTGAGAGCCAGACCATTTTAGAGCTGGAGAGGACCCAAAAGGCCACTTTACAGATGAGGAAACTGAGGTTAATTGGCTTTCCCACGGCCACACAGCTATCTATCAGTAACGCACCAGCACTGCACTAGCCCATCTGCCTAGAGGGAGGGAACCACAGGGCAGCCTATTAGGGAGAATTTGTCAGCAATTGGCCACAGCCTTGCTGACAGGTGATCTTTCTCCATTTGTGAGAAATGAGACAGAAGTCATGCGCCCAGTAAGCCAAGGACACAGGCATGCCTCTCCGCAAGTGAAAAACGGGTTCCCTCTCTGGCTTGCTCTACAGGGCATGCGGGAGTGAGGGGGACGGGGTGGGGGCCCCTGAGATGATACCGCATGATGGAATCCATCCCTCACTTCAAAGATGGGGCTTTCTCAGGCTGCATTAGTCTCCTGACTAATGCTCCCAAATGCACTCCCGAGATTTGCTGAAGCTGAGGATTCTCTGCAATGTTTGCAGGAAGAAGGGTGATGAATAAAACACAAGAATCACCAAGGCATTACTTAGAAGGCGAGCGTGCCTAGCTCTAACTGCTAAATTGCAATTTTTACTCTAAGATAATACTATGAATGGTAACGCTTCACTTATATCATACTCTTAAGGTTCCCCCAAAATAATAAAAATGAAACCTGTATCTTACCCTACACCCATATCTGTATACACAGTATAGAGTGAAATAAGGTATCTCAAGATCAATCTCTCTTTTAGAACTGATTTACTTCACAGCAAAGTGCTGTGGATTGGAAATGTTTATATAAATGAACTCAGATTTTCAATTTGGCTTTGGAATTTAAATGTAGTTTTTCTGCTATTGTCAAAAAAATGTGTTTTAAAACTTTTAAATATGCACCTTTAATAAGTAGATAAATGAAAGTTGCTAAGTACTGATATTATCTTAAGCTGCCTGGACATCCTCACCTGTGTTTAGTCAGTCATCCTTGGTTGCTAATCTGGATCTGTGTCCATGGAGACCAGGCAGAGAGTTTCACCTCCAAAACTGAAATGCCTGGCTCCAAGACTCCTGTGAAGTTTGGTGATAAAGAGGTCAAGTTTGGGCAGGGAGTTCTATCAGCCACAAAATCAAAGCCCTTACGTGGTTCAACCATCTGGTCCATCAGAGAGGGTAACAGTCCCAGACGCTCCGAGGACCTGGGATCCCCTGAAAACTTCACTCCCAGTAAGGGTGATATAGGTTCCTTTTAAAGATTGGTCAGGAAAACTATCTTGGGATGGAATAATGGTATCAGATCAACTCCAGAGACAGTTTTTATCTGCATAAAACTGTGTATGTCCCTGTTGCCCAAACTCACCTATCTGCATACACCATAGCTTTTATCATTTGCCCAATACTTGGGCCTACATAGAGACCTCACTGCCTAGAGAGTGTGCAGACTGCCCCTTCAAGAAGTGACACGTGACTTGAGGCCATTTGTCATTCTTTTAAGGAGTCTCTTTGATTCACCCATCAATGCTGAAAGTTCATCTATATTCCAGTTTTGGGGATTTCTGCCTTGGCTCTATGGCTGGAGTCTATGGATAACTTTCCCACACCAACTACTGTGTCCTGTGTAAGAGACCACGTGCCATCCACACACCTAGATATTACACTTCCTGCCACTGCTGCTCCTGGAAATGCCACTTCATTCACAGAGCTATAGCACTAGGCTTGTGCCCAGGTCCAGACACCCAATTCTCGCTCAACCCAAATTAAACCAATCAATGTCTAATAAAAGCTCTCTGTTCCAATCTCACAATCTACCTGACAATCAACACTCTGTTCAGTTAGAGAAGAACTCAAACACCGGATACCTTACCTAGCAATGCGGCAGATGTGGCTCCTCACAGCAGTCTTGTAAGGATATGTTGGGAAATGAACCATTTGGGGTTTGTGGGTGGCAACAACAGAAGCAGACTCTAGGTAGCACGGGGGTTGCGAGATTACTAGAGAAGCAGGCTTAGAAAACTGGCAGGAGCCTGAGGAAAGTACCACAGTCAGAACCATAGACCAGATCTGGCCTTGGAACCAGGAGGGTGAAGGCACCACGGTTGTCCCCAAGTTACTTCTCCACCTCTGTGATCCCAGGAAATCTCGCGCTGTACAGCTACTGCTGCAATAATCAAAATGACTCCTCCATGGTCAATAATCACATGTGTGTGTGGTGGTGGGGGGGGGGTGCGCACAGGCGTGCACATGTGTAAGATAATGAATCCAAATTTAAAATACCGGAAACTGGATGCTGCACTTCCAGGCTTCCAGGGAAATTAGGCAAGCAGCTCTCTGGCTCTGGAGTAAAGGAAGGCTCTTATTTCTGTAGGGAACCTTATTGGGATTATAATCTAAACGCGGGAAGTTGTCTCTGAGGCCATGCAGCCAAACAAACAAGAAAATGAAATGACACATATGCACGACACAGGATGAGGAAGAACAATGTTGTCTTTCTGGGGGTGGAATCGCTCCAATCGAGGTAGCTCAGGTGGTTGACCAGGAGACCCTGTCCCTGCTGCCATCTGATTTGACTTTGTTCTGTTTTGCCAAATAAGTTCAGGGATGGAGCAAACCAACCCATAGCATGAGACCAAGAGGGAGGAGACAGATGCTGAATAACAGACCCAATATTTAAATTTTAACATGTTTCAAAAGACTCAATCAATGCACAGGGCCTAACAAAATGAAATATAACAGTCATAATAACAGCATGCTATTATGCTGTTATAATGCACAGTTATTTTATGCACTGTTTTAAATAGTTTTGTATATTTATGTCATTTAATATCAGAGCTATCCTGTAAGGCAAGATATTGATACACATTTTGACCTCAGTGTGCCGGAGAAATGGACAAATGGATCAAGAGACTTTGCACAGCTGGTCAGTGTTAGGGCCAAGCTCTACAGCGGGGCAGCCTCACTCTGGAGCTGTGTTCACACCACTGAAGGTGACTTGTCGTGTCTGTGTGCACAGGGACAGGTGGGGAAATGTGACTTAACAACAGCACGTAAGAGAAAACAAATAAACAAATAAACCATGCAGCATCGTAAGTCCTCTGGGTGATGTGGCTGGCAATAAAAGCTAATGTAATGTAGCCTCGGGCTGCAATAAAAGGAGTGTGTCGAAGGGAGTTGATAACCGGAGAGCGGCTGCCTAGAGTCTGGTCTTCAGCTCCTTCCTCTAAAGACTGCTGGAGAAAAAAAGAAAGGAGTGGGGCATTTAATCCAGAGATGTGAAGGCCGGAGCGACGGCATCCTGGGAGACAATTTAACAGTGAATAAATGCAATGCCAAAGGAGAATTGTATCTATTCTGTATGGCATCGAAGGCTGCAATCAAAGAACATAACTTTTGGGGAGACACTTTGGGCCAACCTAAGGAAGCAGGAACAGTACAGGTTCTCAACATCTCAGTAATACACATAGGGAAGTAATGAATTCTGTATCACTAGTGATGCCACACCCAGCTCAGCATGTGGTGGCGATGATTCAAGCACCTGGTGGCAGAGTCTGCTGGTCTAGGTGGCCTCTGAGGTCTCTCTGTCCCATGCAAGAGGGGGATTCTGTGATTCTTTCCCCAAACCATCCTGGGTCACTGAACTGAGCGTGACTTGCCCTTCCTACAGCCCAGTTTAACTGCTTCCTCTGTAGCAATCCCCGTACACAGCTCCAGTTTTCACTGAGAGACCTAGTATTTTCTGTACTGTTAATATTGTCAGCTCCCTGAAGGAAGACTCTTGTGATTTGACCATTTCTGTGTCCCCAACCCAGGACCTTCCTTACTGTAATGACAAAGAAATGAGTTTGAAATGAATGTCAAACCTCACCCTGCCAGAGGGCCCTGTGGAGCCCTGAGGACAGCAAGAGATGGATATCATTCTTGCTGTGATGTCTCTGGGATCTTGGCATGGAGATATTAATAGGAGGTAACTATGAAGTAAGGCAGAGCTGAAGGCCAGGACTAAATGATATTCTTTGCAAAATATCAGCACACAGCATATCAAATAACACTAGACCGACCATGAACTTCCCAAAAGGAGATTCATATAAAGCCTCATAATTAAGTCTCACAACTTAAATGCCCCCAAACATAATAGGGTGTAGCTTATATATTACAAACATATGAATAGACGGTATGTTTGAAAAGAAATTAGGGCTGAGCATGGTGGCTCAAGCCTGTAATCTCAGCACTTTGGGAGATGGAGGCAGGAGAATGGCTTGAGATCAAGAGTTTGAGACCAGTCTGGGCAACGAGTAAGACTCTGTCTGTGAGAAAGTTCAAATAAAAAATTAAACAGGTGTGATGATGCACACCTGTAATCCCAGCTACTTGGGAGGCTGAGGCAAGAGAATCGCTTAAGCCCAAGAGTTTGAGGTTGCTGTGAGCTGCGATGCAACAGCACTCTACCAAGGGTGACATAGTGAGACTCTGTCTCAACAACAACAACAAAAAAAGTGTACTTTTGCTCCTCCTTCATTAAAATGCTCCATTTTAATGAACAGAGTTAATGAATCACCTGTTCACCTCCCGGCTTCCCTGAGAGATAGTTAGCAGGCTGTCATCAGGACACTTAAGAAGCTGTAGGATTATTGGCAAAACAAAAACCTGCTGAGAGGGGACTTAGATGAGAGGCTCTCAGAGCCCCTTTTATGGATGAGATCTGGGACATGACAGGGACACAGTGGAGCCCTCAGACCAGCTCCTCTGTGCTGAGAGTGATGAGGCCCAGCCCGAAGACGTGCATCAAACAGGGGAAACTTCTCAGTGTCTGGAGGCAGAGAGTGTTTGGAATCCCCGATTTCCTGCACCCCAGCCTCAGGAGCTCAGGAGTCCTCCTTGGCAGTCATTACCCCCACGTGTTAAATGGAGATTACAGTAACCCCCTCCAGGGAAGGGATACCGAATACATGAGATACGGAGGTATCAGGTGGTGTGCTCGCACACAGTAGGATGTCCAAAGGTCGGTGCTAGGTCTCCCCTTCCCCTTCTACGCAAACCCAAGCCGATTTCCCCTTTCATTGCAAGGTATAGGCAGAGGGAACACCAGCCTGGGGCAGGAGCAGATGACACCTGCACAGATGGGAAACAGCAGGACCGCAGGGAAGGTCCCAGAGCCCTGGAAAGCCCAGCCCGGCTGCAATATTGGGTGTGAAAACAGTTGGAAAGCCATTACAGGCCTTGACAGGGTGAGAGCTCTCATTATTTTTAACAGGACGCCGCATCCCTGTGCTTTTGCCAGGGCCTGTGGAAGACAGAAGCCCACCCAAGGCAGGACGGGGGCTTCTCTTGCTCTGGTCTTAGCATGAGTTAGAATCGTCACTGTCAAACCCCTTAAAATCCCAAACTGCAGCTACCTGAAAAACAAACAGGAATAGTCTTGAAATTGAGATGATTTATCAAGAGACTAATTATCTTTTGAGCTAGTCTGGAATAGTAATGAGCCCCCTTTAAACGAAAGCCAACCCGTGATGGATATCTCAACGCGGCATGCTTAGCAAACTTTCCCAGTAAGATATTACTTCAGGGTAACTTATCACAGCAACCCATATGTGAAATGAAGAGAGGGGGGGAAATGCAAAAGTCAGAAGGAGGCAGGCACTTTTCAAAAGCAGTAATTATCTCTAAAATCTAAAATCTCGACTGCCTCTTGAATATTTGAAATGGAAGAGGGATGGATCCCTTACTCATGAAATCATTCAAAAAAGGCAGGTACTAATAAACAATTCATCACTAATTGGGAGAGGCCTCCATTTAAAGCAAATGTTCAGTGCAGAATTACTGGTCTAAGAATTATAAGGAGGTGCTGCTACCTGTCACCATTAGTTCATGAAACTGAATCCCAAGCCTATATTAGAGAGGGCGAGGACCCCCCCCCTCATGTATTGAGTGCTTATTCTGAGCGAGGCCTTGCACTAAATTCTCTTGCAAGAAGATAAGATCCTAGGACACAGTCATTATTATTAGGTACCTTGTTACAGAGGTAACATCAGAGGCTTAGAGAGGTTGTGTAGCTTTTCTTGGGCACGACTTTGTACAGAGCTGGGATGTAGAAAGCTTTTAAACTGCTCGCTGGGCTGTGGGGAAAGCAAGGCGATCTTCTTGCTTGCAAAATATATGATTCCCTCAAACTCAGTAATTGAGAGAAATAATATGTTAATGCATTGTTTTAAAATTCCAGGCTAGTGAGAGTGGGAAATCTATGATGAGCAAAAATCAAAATTTTCGATGACGACCACACCCAGCTCTGCACTTGTGTGTCTTGGCCTCAGGCCTGTCACCCTCATCCTTGGCCTTGCTGCTGGACAACGCCACCTCCAAGTTTGAATAACTGGTCCAAGCCTTGGGGATGAGGGAAACCAGCCTGAACATTCCAGGATGGGTTCATGGGCAAACATGCCCAGAGAGCCGAGGCAGGGTGGGTGCACAGTCATCTGATCTACTACGGCTATCCTTGCTTCTTCCACTCTTGCTCTTGCTGGGAAGGATGAAATAGTATTGATAGCAAGGACTCTCCCCTGAATTCCTACCTTGTGCCCTCACGGATGGAGCCCAGTGAAGGCTGAAATGAGATCTCTGTGTTTCTTATAGCTCGGAACAGGGAGGAGCCTCCCCTGCCATGCTTGCAGGGGCCAGAAGCCGTTTTCTCCAGTAGAACTGAATGTGGAGAGGTCTCCTTGATTTGTGAAAGTCATTCCACTGCAGGGAATCATGTCAGAGGTATTTCTGGCAAATCAGAGCCCTGCTCATTCACAAATAATGTCTGAGGAGTACTGGGTGCCAGAAGGAGTAGCATGAAAGCCTGGCCACTGTTTACTACAGCCTGGGAAGCCGTTTATACCAGTTTCCCAGATTCAACACTTCGAATGGCCTAAATGAAGATGGGGAGAAAGACAAGGAGGGGGAGAGGGAGAAAGAGCGGGAGAGAAAGCTGCAATGGGCCTCCATGACAAATGTACCCCTGGAAGCTCCTCTTGGGTTTCTTCCCCTTCTCTTCTCTTCTCTCTCACATTCCTATGTCACTTAATATCCTGGTGTAGTAGATCCTTACCTTGAACAGCAAATTTGACCCTACAAACTATAAGAACCGTGCTTGATCTTGCTAAGAGTCCCAGAACTCTGCAACTGTCCCAGGACTAATCAAACCCAATAACAAGGAAATTTTGCTGTTTGTCTCCAGTTCTAACAAGCGTGCATCATTCACAAGCACTTGGGATTTAAAATTGCCTTCTTTTTTTTTAAGTTAATAAACTGTCCAGTAGTGAGTGAGCATCAGTTTACAAAACACTTTGTCTTACTTTCCACTGAGTTACTTAATACTCCCTCCCACAATCCATTTGCATTGATTCTGTCTTCATCAACTGTCTCCAAATTCCAACACAGCTCAGAGCTGCAAAGAACTCCACTACTGATTCACCAGGGAGGCGATTGTACTCAGTTAAAAAAAAAAAAAATACAAATAAGTATCCACTTAAGACAGTACTTATTTTTTAAATAGAGCTTTCCTTGTAAATATAACATAGCATTAGGGTATTTTTTTTTTCATTCTCCTTATGAACTTTCATAATGACACTATCAAATAGTAACAAATATAAATTTGTGCAGCCTGAAATAGGCAATTGAATCACAGCTGTGATTTCCATATCACTGAGGAAGAAAAGAAAATCAAATGATTAAACTCCAGTGCATGAGGACCAGCCTTGAATTAAATTTCACTCTGGTAAAGTTGGCTTGTGTAGAGAAATGCCAAGAATGTTGAAAGGTAATAGTAAAACATTGACTGTTACCTGATGTTAAAACTCTATGACCCAAAGTGTTTACTGAAGATCAAACTGCTATTCCTTTTTTTCCAAACTAGAAATGTCTTGGAGACATCTTTAAAATCTCTTTGGAAGAACAGGCAATGACATTACAGAAGTCTCCCTAATATTTCTGTTTTACCCATTCCATTCCCTACCCCGCCGAGTCAGAAATGATGCTCTTTCTGCCAGAAAGGAAAAAAAAAAATCCAGAAAATCTTCCCAGATCACTGTCTGAGTGAGAGCTGACTTTATTTCTGCAGCCCAGCCCCCACCCAGCCTTCTGCTCAGACAATCTCAAATTACCAGATTTCCCAACTTTCTAGTAAACCAGAGGTGGGAAGAAGAGCCTGCAGGTAACGGGATCTACCCACTAGAAAGATGCTAATCCTGACAAACTGCTCGAGCAGTAGCCTGAACCACAGCTAGACTGAATTCGTCTCTCCTGTGAGGGGCAGACAAGGCTGGTAGTAACAAAACCGCTTTTCACGACGCCCTCAAAAGCAGATGGGCCCATGCAGAAAGTTGGAGAAGGGCGCCATTGCCCTCTAGTGGCCAGAAGTGCAATCGTCCGCGAAGGAGTCCATTTCCAGAGATGTACAAGGCTTTCAATGTCAGGGTAAAATTATAGCAGAAAGATGTCTAATTATGCTCCTCAAGTGTTTTCTTTAGACCTCTCTGCTCATAGAGGAGGCTGTGGATAGCTATCACAGCAATCCTGATGGAATAGCTCATTCCTACTCCAACTTATGCACTAGGATGTGTCCAACATTCTTTATTAATTTTTCTATTGAACAGACCTGTTGATGTGTTTCTCTTCATAGCAAAGTTCTACAGGCCAAAAAGCATTATATATTCACAGGTAGTAACTTTGAATTGGTAAGGGTGCCAACTCAAAATTCTGGGTAAATGCAGAATGTGGATTCTTAACAAATTAAGTAACTTTTCATGAAGCAGCAGCCAATTTCTAAGGAAGAAAATAATCCCAAACATATTTGAATCCCTTACCTCACTGGCTCCTGAATTTACACAGTGCTTAAATATTCTAGGAAACAAAAAAAACTTGGAAATTCATGGTGATTCTGCAAGTTTGATAGTTCAAGAAAATAAAGGTGTGCTGCCTACATTCAAACTCTATACAGCACTGTTTTATTGTTATTACTGAACAATTAAGTATGCTTATGATTGGAGCAAAAAAAAATCAGTTTTAACAGTAAACACTTATGAAATTATTCTGCTTCTTAAACATTTCCCTACCTAAATGGATTGAAAATGAAGGCAGACTAAGAGCAGATTTTCAGATATTGTTGAGATGGTTTTAAAAAATAGATTTTTCTATAACGGATCTCAGTTGACTAACTTCATAAGTCACAGGCATTCACAGACCCGCCATGCTCACGAGAGGGTAGCGTTGTCATTGTAAATCAGGCCATGAGGTCAAAGTCATGGTGTTTCCAACATGAGGATCCCCAAACCAGAATCTTTACAAAGCAGCCATGTAATTCTATTCAAAGCAGAAGAAAAACCATGAATTATGAAGACAAGTGCATTAAAAGAGCATGAAATTGATCCGCATTTCCCCAAATCATGGCACGTCTGTCCAAGTCTGCCCAATTCCCTCCCCCAGTAAACAGTCCAACAGCCACAGCCACCATTGCAAGCAGGAAAACTTGAGTTTCAGGTGAAAAAAAAAGAAAAACAGCCATAACTTTTTTTTTTCTTAATTTTCGAATTAACAAAAGATTGCATCTTAATTGAAAATAGAATTTAGGTTTCTAGGAATTTTACTGTCTGGTGTTCTGATAAGAATGCTCAATATAATGAAAGTTCTGAAGTGCTATCAAGATGGTCCACCCCTTCAGTGAGAACTGCTTTCAAAGCCTATTTTTTCCTAGTAAGCAGTAAGCAGCAGTTTGAATAAATCTACATGTCTGGGCCTCACCAGATTAATCCACCTCAATCCTTTCGATGTGTTTTTTGATCCCCCTACCCCAAGGGTGAAAAGGGTGGTTTCTTTTTTTCACACAATGTAATAAAATGACCAGTTAATGCAGATTCTGAAAAAAAAACTAAATGATAGTAATAATTATATTGATAATAAAGTGTCCCTGCGAGATATCTTAATGCAATGTCTCAAAAGGAAGATGTAAATAGATAATTTCCATTCCAGCCAAGTTTCCTGGCCTCTCAAATGCTTTTGCCTGGGCTCCACTGGAAAGTACTCACATTCCTTTGTACAAGGCAGAATTTCAGTTTTGCACAGAGGATCGAATTCCAGGGCCCGCTAGCCAGCTCCAAAACTTGGAATCAGAGCTTACATTTAAGGAACTTGAGTGACTGGAGCCTCAGAGCGCCTCTTGTCTGGGCCACTACTCTGTCCCTTTGTTTCCTAACTTTTATTCCTTTGTCGTACTGGAGGAAGACGGGGCTTCCTGCAGCTGAGGTTGAGCAGTGACCATTGCTGTGCTCTGAGGTCTGCACCTCCGTATTTGCAGGAAAAATAATTCCAGGATTAATGCAGTGAAGGTCAGCCCCTTCTCCTCTCCCGTCCTCATTAGGCTCTAGCGCTCAGAGCCCAGCCTGCCAAATGTGCTGATGCGAAGCTAAAGGATCCCCGCTCCTGAGAATCCATCTGCACCCCCATCCCCAGGAAATCCAGACACCCCGCAAAGCCATCGACGTCTGCTGCAAACCCAAATGATCAGGGTATTGATCCATCCTCTCGCCAGATTAATTGTCGTGGTTTCCCTGTGATTAAACCGAAAACTTACTGCCTCCTACTAAACAGACAGGAAGGATCAGAGGAAGAAAACAAGAAAAGGTTTCACAGCCATTGGAACTAAATAAATTTCTTTAGGGAGAAGGAGGAGATGAGTTTCGGCAAATCTGTACCTTCCTGCAGAAGGGTTTGGGCAACCACCCCTCACTCCTACTCCTTAGGGACGACCCGTGGTCATGCAGGGATGGTATTAAATAATTAAAAGATGCAATTTCTTAATAGCAGTGTGATGGCCCATGAAATTCCTGCCGCATTAGCAGCAAAAGCAACAGGGCTTCTTGTAGCGTCTGCAAAACCTTTCACCCGAGAGAGACAAGCGCGTGGAGGAGCCCCCGGCGAAAGCAGGGCCTTGGCAGAAGGGGCAAGGAAGCCGGACCGCAGGCCTCCCGACCCCACTTTCTCTGGGGACTCAGCTTCCTAGCGCGAGGCGGGCCCTTCCACAGATCCGCCGGGTTGGGCCGAGGAGGGGTGGGGAGAAGAAACCTCTCCTCGCCGCCCTCCCCCATGCGACCAGCTTCTCCGCGCTTCCCCTCCCGGCCCGCGTTCCGGGGCAAAGCGCAGGGAGGGCGGCCGTGCGTGCCAGGAGCCGGAGAGGCTTGGCGCGCTCCGAAAGCCGGCACAGGTCTGGGGGAAGATCTGGTTCCCAAAGTTAACATTGACCCTGGCAGCCTTGGCCAAGCCCTAGCCAGAGCCGAGCCCGGGTCTCAGCAGCTCGCGGACCTACCCCTGCGCCGGGGGGGAGCTTCCGAAAGGCCGCCGGAGCTCCCGAAGAGACTCCGGCTTGGGGACTGGAGCGCGCACCGCAGCCGGCGGCCCCAAGCCCACGCGATTAAAGTGCGGGGAATCTCCTCCCAGAGCTTGCTTCCTTCCGTTTTCCCGGGCTTCCCCGCCAGTCTGGACTGGAAGAACTAAGCTCCCAGGAGCGCTCGGCCGGGATCTGGGAGGACCGGGTAAGAACCACGCAGAGAGCGGGTCACGTCGCCGCTTTCGGAAAGAGAGAGGCGCAGCGCGGGCGGGCTGGCACCGCGCCGGGGGCGACTTTCCCCGGAGACATGACCGGGGCAGTCGGCGTGTCTTGAGCTCAGCTTTCTAGCCTCTTGCCCCCGCTGGGTACAAACCCCGCTTCCGCGGGCACGGCTCAGACCCCAGCCGAGGCCAGAGCGGGGGAGAGTGGAGCAGCGCACATCTGGCGCCGCTGCCCCCTGCGCTGCCCGCGCCCGCAGCCGTCTCCCTTCTCCTCTTCTGATTTTTAAACAAACCTCTCCCCCTCCCTTTCTGCTTTGCATTAGTGTAGCTTTCTGAAGTCAGATACCACCACCACACCCCGACATTCTCTTCCACAGAAAATCCTTCCTCCACACTCCAAGAAGCCCCAACCTGGCTCTAGCAAGGAACTGGTGGTGCGCCTCACCTGGGGCCCTTGCGGGTGGGCGCGACCTCCGGTCCGGCTGTCCCTGGTGCAGGGCGAGCGCAGCAGTGTCAGCCCCAGCCCCAGTCCGGATCCCATTCACAAGTCAGCGGCGGCTGCGAGCTGCCCCCGCGGAATCTGCTCCTCGGCCAGCGACGCTCCCCTCGGCTGGCGGCGGCCGCGGAATGAGCCGCTGAGCGCGCTAGTGGCAGGAATGAGAAACCGGGGGGAGGTGGCAGGCGGGCAGGCGGGCGGGGTGGGGGGGAGGAGGGAGGCCGCCACTGGGAGGGAAGGAGAGGGCGGGGGGCGGAGAGGAGCCGAGGCTGCAAGACGCTGCGAGATGGGCCTCGCAGAGGCTGCGGGGCCGACCCCGTCCGCGCCCCTCCCCCAGGGGCCCCAGAGATGCCAACCGCTGGATTCACGACCGCCCCTCCCGCCCTGGGTCGCGGCGTTCCTACTCCCTAGGGGCTCAGACCGAGTCTGGAGCGACTGAAGTTGGGCTCCGGGGACGCACAGCCAATCAGGGAGGGCGGGCGGAGGAAAGCTGGAGAGGGGCTGGGAGCCCCATTTTCCTCCTTCCTCCAAATCCGCCCCAGCTGGTCAGGCTGGGGCCTCGCCTGGCCAGCCGGGATGGTAGGTTGGGGGAAGGTATCGCCCAAGGGGAAGCCTTCGAAAATTAGCTAGCCCATTCTATTCTTTCTCACTGTATCCCCCACGTCTTCTAAAAATCTCTCCACGTTGGCGGCTCCTGCCATCCCCCAGGTCCCCAGCCCCCCAGTTGCCCGTCCCTTGCAAACTCTGCTTGTGGTTCGGTGGTGAACGGGGGCGGGAGGGAGACTTCGGACTTGGGAAGAGCCCAGTCCCGATTCTCTCCAAGCTCTTCCGCCCCCGCCCGCAATGCCTCGCTCGGAGAGAGGGGCGAGTGGAACGCTTTTCCAGGGTCAGTCTAGAACCGCTCCCACAAGGGTGCCGTGGCCCTGCCCAGCCGGCATCAGTGACCCCGCAGGTAGTGTCACTTGTTGCCTCCCCCTTCCGCTGCAGACCCGCCATGGCCCTGTGGAGCGTGCGGCTCGGCAGAAAGGAGGGCCTAATGGGGTGCAGTGCCCGCATCCTCGCACCGTGCTCCCCTTCACCCCTCACAGAGGACCTGCTACCGGGAGGCAGCCAGAGCCAGCTGCCTGCCCTCCCTCGCACGGTCGCAGGGAGAAAGGGCCAGCGGGGCCGGGTCTTCGGAATCACGCCAGGGACTGGGCGGGGCGCTCTCCGCATACTCAGCGGGCAATGACTGTGCCTGCGTGGGGTCCCCAGGCTAGAACAAGTTTACCCGGGTGGTTGGTGGTGGAAAAAGAGAAGGCCGAGGTAAGGTGGACGTACAAATGGGTAAAAGGTGAAAAGGGCGGGTGGGGAGACGCGGACGAAACTGGGGAAGGAGAAGAAGGAGTGATGGACCCGCGGAAAAAGAAGGGTAAGGAGGACGCGCCGAGGCAAAGCACTGGAGCGCAGTCGGATAGGGCTTGAGCGGCCGAGAGGAGCCCTGAGTTAACCGAAAAAGAGGCGGAAAACGGAAGAGAAAGCCTCCGACCGTGAGCGCTGGGGAACAGACTGGATAGCCAGGACAAGGGAGCGCGGCGGGCGGGGCGCAGAATCCCCCTCTCCAGTTTCTGGCCACACGCTGGCGGGTCCCCAAGGCTGGCTGGTCCCCGAGCGCGCACTGCCGCCCGGGTTTCCACTCGGCCCGGAGACGTGCTCAGGGTGGGGGGGGCGGGTGGTAGCGGGCGAGGCTGCACAGACATCTACCCACCTCCTCCGCCCTCTCACCCTTGGTCTTCTCGGTGACTTTGGGATCCCCAGTCGTCTTGCGCGGAGAGGACACGTCTGTCACCCTCCATGTGGAGGTTGTCTTTAAACTATTCGTTCTTCCTTTGGGCGAGGAAAGCTCTAAGTTACCAGCTGCCCAGTCCTTTTTCCTGGTGTCCACGGTGACAGTCTTCTGGGCTTTCATAACCCGCCCCCCATCCCCACAACACACGCTCCTGGAGCACAGCTCTTGGGAGGCCGTAGACGCGAGGGCTTTTGTGGATAGCTTGGCTGCCACTTCAGCCGCCTCCTGTTGGTCCCGGCCCTGAGCCCCTTACAGAACCCAGCCTTCTTTCCTCTTTGGCCCTGTCTTTTCACTTGCCATTGTGTTCTGCTCTAAGCCCTAAAACCTTAGGTACACCCCCAACCACTGCCAGAGTCCCCAGTCCCAGGGAGCATCAGAGCGACTTGACTAAATGCTCTGACCAGAGAGGAGAGATAAGGGGCTGACCCTCCCTCAGAGACATTCCAGTTCTGCACTTGTTCGACTACAAACTATTGTCTGGATTTTCTCATTCTTTCAACATGGGCATAAAGGGAACGTGAAACCATGGTCAATCTAATTACACATATATTGACACGAAGATGCCCAGAAAACCTTGGTTCACTAAGTAAGTTTCATTAACTCGCTTTTGCAGGCATGCCCAAAGATGAGCCTGGTTATAAGTGATCTGATATTAGACGAATTTCTCCTCTGCTTCCTGTTCAGAATACTTGTATATCATCCCATCCCATCAGCAGGTTTTAAAAAGTTAAAAATCGCCGGCGGCGCCTGTGGCTCAATAGGGTAGGGAGCCGGCCCCATATGGTGGAGGTGGCGGGTTCAAACCCAGTCCTGGCAAAAACAAAACAAAACAAAACAAAAAAAACCATTGCAAAATTTGAAACACAAATTTTCCAGCAACATTGCACACCTGAATCAGATGGAACCTCGTGTTTAGCAACAGTCAATATTCCTTTGCACAACCCAGCAATTCTACCTGGGATTCTACTCGAGAGAACAGAAAACATGTGTCCACCAAAAGACATGTATCTGAATGTTGGTGGCAGCCAGCATTGGCCAAATAGCCAGAATCTGGAAACAGTCCAAACCCCCATCAACTGGGGCGTAGACAAACAAAATTTGGTATACCCATGCAAAGGAACGTTGTGAAGCAACCAGAAGGGAAGAAATACTATTACATCGTGAACGAGCTACAAAAACATATGCTCAAAGCAAATTTATACACTGTGTCCAGAAAAGGCAAATTCATAGAAGCAGAAAGCAGATCAGGGGTTGCGTGGGGCTCAGAGTCTGATCAGGAACTGCCTGCAGATGGCCCAGGAGGGATTTTTTTTTCCCCCATGGTGGAACTGTTCTCAAATTGGATGGTACTGGTGGTTAACAAATCTGTAAACTTACCAAAAATTAGTGAATTGTAACCAAGAAAGATAAAAAGCAAAAATTCCTTTCACACCCTTATTCCCAGAATATCTGTGTCCTACAGTTAAGCCCCCAAGGGAACCTTTGCAAAGCAGTTTCAGATTAAAAGATGTAAGAAAAGAATCCTAGTTCTCATGGAAAGATAACCATACTTATTCTATTCAGCAAGTTCTATTTTGGCGACTGCTTGGGAGACTCTTGTAAGTGTTAAAGCAAGTTAATTCCCCCCTTTCACTTTTCTAAGTGATTAATTCCTGGGAACTAGAGTTAGGCATTCCAGTTCGTGACATTTTAAACACACCTACACATAGACACAGTACAAAGTGCACATTTCGGAGGGGATTTTTTTATGACTATGTTAGGATCTGTCTTAGACATCCATATCAAGGACTTGGGTGGAGTATTGTGTGATTGCAGTTTAGATTAAAAAAGGAAAAGAAAGGAATAGAAAAATAAAAAGAACCCACTGACAGCTTAACTTGAAAGATTCAGTTCAGCCAGACAGCCAGAAATTTGGGTGTTTATCTTAACTTGTCTCACCTTTCCTTCACCTTGCAATTCTTCAAGGGAGGAAGCGGATTCGTGGTTGCTCTGGAGCCAGGATTAAACAGACCCTTCTGTTTCCTGCTGGTTCCAATCCAGACAGAGATGAGGCCCAAATGGGCCTTTTCTTGTCTTTGTCCTTGTAGGCGTGAGGCTGATAATTTCCTGTGGTTCTCTCATCAAAGGTACATATCAAGCTCTTATTGCTTTGATGCACCTCTCCTCAGACTCTGAAAGGGGCCAGGTCCTGCTGAGTCAGTTCCTTGTTTTTGCTTAGAAGCTCCAGACTCCCCAGGTCTTCTTCAAAGCTTCCTCCTCTAGAGGCATCCTTTGGTCAATGGTGTGAAGAAAGAGGCAAGATCCAAGCAGGGAATGAGCTTTATCACACTGTAGTGGGCTCCAGCCACCACGCCTTACCCAGGCAGAGGGGGAATGTTGAGAAGGACAGATTAGGAAGGCCATTTCTGAATCAGTCACTTCAGGTGGAGACTTCCACAGCTGAGTCCCTAAGAGGAAAGTGGGAGGGCCACAGGCCTCTGATGCATGTCTGATTCCTTGCTTCTGCCATTTGCTTGCTCTGTGACATCGGGTTAAAACTTTATCTCCTTGAGATGCAGTTTCCAAATCTGTAATATAAGGACTGTTATCTGCACCGAGATCCTCCGTGTGCTCTCACACCCAGAGCACATGCGCTAAGACTGAAGCATAGGCTCAATGAGTGAAAGTTCTTAATTACTATTATTAATTATGAGGTCTGATTATTATCACACTTCAAATGACCTGAGCAAGAACAGGGTCATGTTACAATTATGAATTATAATAATTATGGAGATTAATCTTATCTTAAATGAGATTAGCTATAAAACTTGTGGCCAAGAATATTATGACAGTTCGAGATTTACTGGCACTGTAAGGCTTGTTTGGGGTCATAAAGAGTTATGACCAGCCCTGGGGGCAGAGGCTCTGGGTTTGTGAGATCAAGCCTTGCCACTACTTCACTGAGTTTCCTTGGCAAAGTCATTTCCTTTCTCTGAGGTCCACAGTTCCCCTTCCTAAAGCAAGCTTTGGGAGGAATCCTTTCAGAGTTTGAATCTGGAGTTTGTAAGTCCTACTCTTCATTACATGTATCAAAAATCATATTGTACTCCGAAAATATGTACAAGTACTATGTATCAAAAATAAAAATAAAAAAGCATCTCAAGGATACAAGTCCCCTTTCCACGAGGAGCTAACTCAGCCAATCATCTCAGGCTAAGCCTTGACTCCAGGAAGTACCCGTCTCTGAAACATACCCTTTAAATTCCATCAGTAACCTTTCTCTGTCTCTCTCCTTTATCAGACTATAAATTCCCCCTAAAACAGAGATGATACCCTTCTGGTTTATAGATGCATCCTTGGTACCTAACATGGTACCTGACAAATCAAACCCAGAAATACAGTGATTATCTTTGAACAAATTAATAAATATTTTTCAGTGAAATAAACCAGTATACTGGTCAAATATTGCCATAATAGTTTGCGTTAGGAGTGATCCTGGCAATCCATGGCTTACAACAGCATTTATTTACTCTCATAGATCTCAGCATTGCAAGAGCTTGCCTGGTCTAGACCGGGCTGGGTTGGGACAACTCAGCTTGGTTTCAGGGATATCTCTCTCCTCTTGGAACTATCTTGGCCTTGTCCTTATGATGGTGGAGATTACACAAGAGGTCAACCAGAAGCATGCACGGTTCTTTGAGGCCTAGGCTCAGAACTGAAAACCATCTTTCCTACTTTATGCTAGGGCCAGATGGAAAATTAAAGGTTGGAAAAATAGAGTTGCCTTTTTTCAGTCAGAAAAACCTCAGAGTTACATAACAAAAAGTTAAGATACAGGGAAGAGTGGATGGTATGAGGCTGCTAATGCAGTCTCCCATGGAAATGGACTTCTATCACCCCTCCGTTCTGGGTCATCTTAGGTTTTCTGGTCCCGTAAGTTCTATTCCATAGCCATGAGTACAATACTTTAGAACACTGGAGGAGACAGTGAATCAGAAGCTGATTTCAGCCTTAAACCAAATCAGTGTAGCTCTACCTTCCTCCACATTGAAGCCGAAGTTGGAAGGAAAGAAAGCAAGCAGAAATAATAACATAATAACCACTACCTTTTGTTCAGCCTGTTTTATATTCCAGAAACATTTATATATACAGCTAATAATTCTCAAAACATTCCTTCAAAGTGTGTATTCTTGTCCTTACTTTACAGATGAGAGGATTAGGACGAAGAAATTAGATGCACTAGAAATTAGACTGCCCAGTCTAATACACATGGGAAGTAGCAGCGCTGGGATTCCAGCCTGTGGATATTTGATCCCAAGGTGGTCCCACTAGCCTCCCTTTCAGGGGAGAAGCTCACGTGAAAATTTTAGTCTTGATGTAATTAGAGGGGTGTGTGCCAGGAAGAAAAGAAAGTAAGTTTTCTTCTTCATCTGAGCAGGAGGGTGCTCATCAGACCCCTGGACATAGTGCCTGGCAAGAAATAGTTGCACAATAAATTCCACTGAAGAGCAGAAGACAAAAGATAAAAGGAAGACCAGGAGAGAGAGGGAAGGAAGAGCCCTGGAGCAGAGAGGGTAAGCGAAGAAGGAGGGTATATGAAAGACAATACCAGCATGTGGATGTATTTAGAAGGTTTCCTTTTGTCTTAGGACCAGAAAACCTAAGAACCATCCATTCCTTTCCATCTTAGCAGAAATCTGTAGATTCTGAGGGACGTGCATCCCCTGTCCCTAAGAGTGTTGAGAACATTTGGCTCACACACACCTTCTCTCCGTAGCTTAGAAGGTACATGCTGGGCTGGCCCTCACCTACCTTTCTCATGGATTGCTCTTTGACTTTGCTGATTTCTTGAGAAAAAATTCCTGGCTCTCCCATCAGCAGACACATCCACTTAATATTCCAGTCCCCTTCAGGACATCCTTTCCTCTGCCCGTAGACTGCTTTATTCTTGTTCATAACATATTTATACACACACACTTGAAATTGTATTGCATATTTGTGTTTACTTGTTTTTATTGGGCATCTCCCCCTGCTAGGATACAAACTTCAGGAGGGCAAAGTACATAATATCTCTTGTTCCCTCCTGTATCTCCAGCATCTAACATAGTGCCAGGCCTATGGTAGGCACTCAGTAAATATTTGTAAAATGAATACATGAATAGTAAGCGTAAGAATAATGCTACTGAATGAATGGATCCCCAAACCAAAAGCAGATGAATCATCTGCTTGAATCCAAACATGGTCTAAGTGTCCCTTGATTACAAAGTGAATTTAATGATGCCAATTATTCACATTACAAAAATGCCTCTTCGATTTACCAAAAGTTTCTTTCAGAAGGTAGTTAAAATAGCTACTTCCTTTAGCGCTTTTAAAAATATAATCCAATTTACAAAATGATGGTTATACAGACAATTTTTCTAAAATATATGAATTTCCTAAAATGAAATACACAGGTATGCATAATAACTATTCTGCTTCTGATTTCTGATTTGTTCGGTCTGTTTGCTGTGTGGACTAAGAGACTGGCTTTATTGAAACACCTCATAAAAAACTATTTCAATGTGCATATGTGCAGATATTTGCATTCTTTTTTTAAACTTATGAATAGGCACATTTAAACATGTTTGCTCTCCAGGAGGACCATTGGAAATGTATTCAGGAACAGTACTGGCTTGCTTTGCAAATGGTCGGCAGTTTGGACAACAGGATTTAAGAGAGCTATGTGTTCCAATTTTTATGACCATTAAGTATCAGTACCAGGTAAGAGAAAGCAGAAATAATCCCTACCCAATGGAGAAAGCTTTTTTAAATTTGTCTCTCTCTCTGTTGCCAACTTAAAGTAGTTGAACTTGCCCAGAACAGGCTGCTGGTATTTCAGTGTAGTCAAATGTCTCTCTCTGCTTATTCGCCTGTCTCTGGTGGCTCAGAACTAAACAACAGCATTGCCGTACAGTACAAGGTAGGTCACTGTCTTTGACACAGCCATGGTCCAAGAGCTTTCTTCCTGGAAACAATATTCCAGAAAAGTCTTTCTTTTCTGGTTAGTCCTAGGTCTTCATCCATGATTGATTCCCCACCATAAAGAGTATTACTCTGGGATTTGGATAGAATTAAAGAACCACATTTTTAAAAATTTCGTAGTAACATGAGGGTACAAAGATTTAGGTTACATTGTTTGTGTTTTAAGGTAACATTCAAGTTGTAGTTGAGCCCTTCACCCCAGGGGCGTGCTGAACACCCTCACATTGTGCACCTTAGCTGGGGACCCTAATCATCCTCCCTCCTCCCCCTTCCTCCTATTCCCTCCCTTCACTACACTATGCTTGTGTATTTTTCTTCCATGTGGGAGTGTTTTTACCAGAAGGACATTTGCACTACAATGTTTATTGCCGCTCAATTCACAATCACCAAGACATGGAAGCAGCCCAATTGCCCATCAACCCATGAATGGATTAACAAACTGTGGTATATGTATACCATGGAGTACTATTCAGCCCTAAGACTTTACATCTTTTCTGTTTATCTGGATGGAACTGAAACACATTCTTCTTAGTAAAGTATCATGAGAATGAAAACACAAATACGCAACATACTCAATATCAATATGAAAGAATAACATCCTTCCAATCCTAACAACTATTCTGCAGAGTTTCATTATAACCATTTCATAGATAAGGAAGGGAGAGCTCACGGAACTGGATGTCTGACTCAAACAAATAGTTTGCTTATAAAAGAATAATTAAATGTCATATTGTTGTTCTGGATTTATAAGGAAGTATAACTGGAACCTAATTTATATGGAGGAGGTGGTAAGGAGAAATGAATAACGGTCTCTCTAAAGTTATTCTCTTAAAGCTGAGAATTAAAATATGCAGAGGCACTAGTTAGGGTACATGTAGGGGTAGAACATTTCGTATACAAGGAGTAGATGGTGTAAAGGCTTGAGACAAGATGGGATTTAAAGTGTTTGACAACCTTAAAGATAATCTGTAGGGCTGATGTTATAAACTTTGGGGAAGTAGACAGAGATGGATAATCCAGAACTTTGTAGAGAAAGAAAGAATCTTGGGAAGCTGTGGGATGGGATTTTATTGTCTTGTTATTGTCTGAAGCAGGAATGATGTGTCATATTTGTTGACCAAGAGCACATGGATGAGTGAACGGATGAGAACTAGAATTGATTTGTAGACACTGTGGCCTTAACCAGGACAGAGGGGCTGCAGCTTGGGCTGAAGTAGTGGCAGCAGACATGGGGGTAGGTCCAGTTCTGTTTTGGAAATGGACTTTATGTTGAATTGATGGTAGCAGGTGAGATGCCAGGGATCACCGTCCTGTGTCTGACTCAAATACTTTGGTAGCTAAGAGATACTTTGTATTGACTTGGAAACATCTAGAGGTTGACCAGGTGTGTGAGTAAGGGAGTGTATAGGAGGTAAGATTCTCAGCCCTGTGGCTTTGTGAAACCATTGTGGGCACGAAGGTGCTCTCATTTCCTGAGTCCACAAATAGCCTGCTGGGTCAGGAAGGCAGCGTCCTCCTCCCCAGGCTTAATTAGTTAAAAATAGAAAGCATACAAGGCAGGAAAGTTGGGCGCTGGACCCTACTTTGAGCTTCCCTTTCTGTTTCTCTGAGCCATTTCTTCTTTTCTCAAATGAGGACTTCACCCCAAAGACTTCTCTGTGCCAGCTTCCTCCTAAAAGCCCGTGATTACTGATTATGACCATCCAGGAACAGGTTGTCAAAACTATGTCCAAAGGATACATTTATATTGATTCTGTGTCAGCTGGAATCCTCTGCTGAGATACAAGAGAAATAGAAAAGACACACACAGAGGCATTTATTTAGTGGGCCCAGAGGTCAGTGCAGAGGTCAGCGAGGCCCCCTAATGTTGCCATGCAGGGCCATCTGTCAAAGACTTGCTGCTGTTCACAGCGTCTCAGTATTTTCACCGACCCTCTTTCCTTCCGAAAATGTCTGCACCATCACTTAGCTCCATATTTTTTCTATTCCTATCAGGAAAGGGAACAGAATTCCACAGCACCGAGCACGGGCTTGTGCCCACGTTTAAGGCCCTGTCATGCCCTTTTACTCGCTGTGAGTAAATCATTTCTCCCCAGGAGCCTTCAGCTTCCACATCTGTAGAGTGGTTGGAACATCTGCACCTGCTTCAGAGAATTGTCATTTAGAAAGGTGATAATTCCCAGGACCCAGAGTATAGTAAACACACAGTGATTGCATTTCTCCTGTGCCTCCTCCTCTTCTGGCTCCTACCCCTCATTATCTTTCATCTTTCAGAACTGAGCTAAAGGATCATACATTTTAGGAAAACATCCCCTAACCTTGTCACTTCCCACGGAGAGTCTTGTCTATAATTTGATCTTGCCTTGTGTATTATCCCCTATGCTGTCAATCACACCCTGGCTCTCTGCAAGACACATCTGGAGGCCAATAATTATTGACATGCCATTGACGTCTCTCCAGCATACAGTAGGTATTCAATAAGTGTCTTCTCTACTGCCAAAAGGAGATGTTGGAAGAAGGGATCTTGGAAAAAGAAATAAAGACAGAAGAGCAAGAAGGAGAATTACATTTGCCGTGCCAGCTCCTCAAATGAGATTTTGGTATAGAATATAAAGGAAAAAGAAAATCCATTAACTGCCCCAAATTGCATTAGTAGTTCTCCACTATGGGATATACAGTCATCATTTAGTCTTTCATACAAGCAATCCTTGATTGACTAAGAAATGTTTAGCAAAACAGCAAAATTTACCCTGTGTATTCACAGACTGAAAGGCGCTGCTTCCATCAGTGGAAGGGGGGAGATGTATCCAGACGGTCTGATTTCTTTAAGTCAGATGAGTCACGGAAGCAAACATTGGAAGATGTGCTACAAAATAATCAGTCATCAGATGAAACTGTTTGGGATGTGGGAGATATATTAAATGAAGTGAGACAATCTCTTTAAGCTAAAGGTTTGTGTATTTACAAAAGGTTCTGGGGTAAGAAATTAGAGTGATTTAGCCAGACCACTGCCTAAAAGGAGGGGAGATTTCAAAGCGGGCAGTCCTGCCCATGCCTAACTCCTAATCCTGTTCCTCACTCACGTGCTCAACACCTGGCGATTGATTTTAACATCTTTGGCTTTCCTTTTGTTACCAATGTAACGTCTAGAGCACTTGTATGTTTTCTTTGATCAGTGACCCTCTAAATACATGCCATAAACAAGAAACACCAGCAGCACCCTGATCAGTATAAGGGTAGTGACTTCCCATGTTGTATCACGAGTCTGGTTGCACCCATTTTGCTGATGGAGAAACGGGAGTGCAAGGTAGGGAAACTCCAAATCCAAATTCACACAGCTTGGACATCACGGAGCTGAGACGTCCACATACGGCTAGAAAGTTCCTCAAATGTAAACTGGCCAGCATCCAGCCTGATGGCATGATAACTTCCTGTAAACTAGACATTTGACGTGTAACTATTTCCAGAAGCCGACATTATGGAAATCTATCAAACTCTGCCCGTCTCCAAATGTCCAAGTATCACAACATCACCCTCTTTGCATAACTGTTCTCCCAACTTAAAACAAGCCTACCCCTTCTGGATATTTCCAGTTTCTTCTTTAAAATGTTCTATACTCACTTGGTCCTATCCCCCAGAAATATTTTCTTAGCTCTCTGTGCCACCCCCTCCCTTCATTGCCCATATGGACTTAGTATAGTTGCTTGTGTTCTGTGTACCCTATCCCTAATTCTGAAACAGTAATGGACCCACCATTTTCAAAATTTGTTTCTCCCAAGGCTCATATTTCTTAAAAGGTTGGGGTGATATTTTATATATCACTTAGTCCCCAGACACTATCACAGCCCTTCATAAATAAAGATAAAATAAGAATACTTCCTAGCATTCATTTATTGCTTACATGATGTACAGAACATAACACTGTACTCCATAAAAACTGTCATTCAAAACAGTTTAAATATAAAGTCATTTAATTCTCATAACATACAAGTGAAATAGAAACTATGGACAAGGGTCCTGGTGAAGGACAGAGAGAGAGAGGAATATGCACATAAATACAACTTACACATACAGACACACATATACATCATACATTTGGATATTTTACAGAATCCTTCAGTTGATAACTTACAATGTGAAGAAAGTGCACACATACTTAGCTGCATTGATAAACACACAATCCAGGTCATAGGTGGCTCTCTGTGCCCTGTACCCTGCCATAGTTTGTGTTAGAGATTTTAGTCTTGGCATCACGTTGACATTCAAGGTATTGAAAGTCCAAAATAGGAGCAACATGGAGAAATGATTTGAGGACGTAGAGTTTGCAGAGGAGGATGCTGGGGATTGGAGAACATGATGCCTTTGTTCAAATAACCAAAGGGCTGTCATGAAGAACAGCGATTAGATTCATTTTGCTTGGCCCTGGGGTGAAAAACTGGCACCAATAGGAGAAGGTTGCTGAGTCTAAGGAAGGATTCTCGTAAGAAAGGTGTCTGCCACTGGATATTGTGCTCCTGGGGATGGTATCTGTGGTTCACTTTAGGCCCGGAACTGAGACTATCTGTTCATTTAACAAAAAATGTATTGTCATAATTCACAGAGAACTTCTGTTTAGGGTAGGAGAAGATATTACAAGACCACCATGGTTTTTCTAAGTACAAATTTTATGGAGATTGGAGATTGTAGCAGGTCTAGTTAAAGTGTCATATTCCTTGGACAAAAGTTTCTTTCTACTAAAGGTAAAACTACTATGACTACCACCACTTCTATTACTGCAATTACTATGAATGGCCATATCCTCTCTGATAGACATTTCATGTTTTGCACATACCGTGTCATTTAACCTGCATGGCAGTCCCGTGTGGTTGGTGTTATCACCTGCTCATAGCTCGCCAGGTGGTCACACTCTAACCCATGTGTGTTCAATCACAAAAATCAATTCTCTTTCTGTTTTACAGAGGGATTAAAGAAGAGGAGGGTAGAGGAATAACAAATAAATGATAATCCTAGGATTCAGCCAGATTTATTTTGGTTAAAGAAGATACTCCATTCCTGAAAATTTCCAATTTCTTGTACACTCGCTATGTATTGATTGAATAGGTTGCAATTACTTATGACAGATTTATTTGTCTGATTCTTTCCCTGATGAAGCCATTTCATCCTGAAGTCACTGCAGTCTTCATTGTTACGAGCTACAACTTCACAATCTCATGAGAAGAGATCCATCTATAGGAATGGCTCCTACGCATCTTCCCAAAAAGAGAGGTCCAGAGGGACTTAGGTAAGGTAAGTTGAAGAATTTGAGAAGGCAATAGCAGATCAGAAATGGTGAGAATATTTTGGGATACCATTAGCACATCGAGAAAAATGAAATGAAACGTGTCTGGAAACAAGTGAATCTAAACAAATTTGACAGAGATAGTTTTTTCTCCTGAGGGATTTGAAAATCCAAGTTGGATGAGGTGATTCAGGCAAACATGCCAGCCTCATGGAAAAAAAAATATGGAAAGCTTGAAAAAAGTGCATGTGCCTATTCTTTCATAGATAACATTTTGTTTACCTGACATACATTCTCCATCCTGGCTTCTCCAATTCCTGCACTTCTCTCTTGAGCTTCTATAGAAGAATCCTGTGCACCACACAACTGCATTCTGAATTATGTGATGTCTTGTAACACTGGATTTCTTAGGGGGCACCAGAGCTGATTTTCTGTTCCATGAAGATAGACAGAAATGCATATGGCAGGTGGCAGTATCTAAGGGAACTCCAGCAGAAGGTCCTCCAGGGCTGTATAGAGAGTAATTTTGTTTTGAAGAACACAGTGAAGTCTAATATCTGATCTTGACCTTTGCAAGTCCAGGAATTCTGTCTCAGCTGAGTCCCAGAAATGATGATTGACTTAAGCATTGATTATATTTTTGTAACGCTTGAGATATCCCAATGCTAAGTGGAGGCAATCTGAACAAAACAGATGCTTGATGTCCCAAGTTCTTGTAAGGCAATGGGGACAACTGCTCACCAGAATTCCTCCTGAGAGGACCCTGTGTGTGTTTTGAAGAAATAAATAATCTTTAGAAGGCAGAGGGAGCACTGAGAAATTACTCCAGTGGAGTTAGATGGCTCTTCAGTTTCCTTCTCAAGGAAACCATAGCTTCAGAAGAATGTTTTCTTTGACTGAGTATCTTTTGGGGCTGGAGGATAAAAAATTGGGAATCGGAGTTGAGGTAGAGCTAAATCATACTGGGCTGTTGCACTGCACAACTTCAGGTGGCGCCACTGGCATCCAAGGTGGGATGTGACTAAGGAAAGCAATAACATCAGCATCTAATGGTGATTTATTTTTCTTATAGATGAGATGTAAGATCTCTTCTCTGTTTTCCTGACAAACACCTTCAGTAAGTTTTGTCATGTATGGTAATGCTTTGTGACACTGTGGGGGAGGGAATAGGATATTAAAGGGGACTGAGTTATAAATCTGAGTTACCATAGGTGAGAAAAGACGGAAGATGTTCACCCTGTCTATACTCTCTTCTCACGGAAAGGTCAACTTACAGCGATTACTCATAAGAAACTATACAAGATGATGAAGTTGGTAGCAATGAGAAGCCTACGGGGAGGGGGGTGTTCTGAGCATTGAATGAAAAGAACTGTTACAGTGATGGATTTAAAGAAGCTGCTCAAATGAAGAAGAGCTCAGGGAGGATCCAGGTGGTCCGATAGTTCATGCACCATCTCCACCATTGAATGAGGCCGCCCAAGGGAGAGAGTGGTCCTAATGGGCATAGCTGGCCTCTTTCCCCTCCTTACCTTTCGGGGACACACTGTCAATCCACTTCTCTCACCACCTGCTCCTCTCTTTTGATAGCCGCACTTGTCTTTATAGTAACACAAGCAGTTCTGCTCCAGCCAACTCTCCCTGTTGCCAAGGAGTCATTTATCTCTCTTAGAGACTTACTTTATTTTATGGTTTTTAATCTCAGAGCTTCTTCTTGTTGTTTTTCTGCACATTCTAGAAACAATAGCTCAGCAACTTATTAAAACCTCAATTATAGACAACATCGCCAACACAAAATGTAAATTTCTTAGGCAAGAAATCTTGCTTTTCTCTTCGGCTGCATCACCAGAACTTCTATCAGAGAACAAGACACAAAAGCAAAGCTCACTGAACGCTCAAAATATTTCCTGGGGTCCTTTCAATGGAAGAATCTGGATTACATTTCACGCATTTTTTTTTTTTTTTTGGCAACAAAACTTTTACCTTATTCTTAAAGTCTATTATTATTATTAACTGCATTTTCTTGGTTCCAGTGAATTAAAATTTATAGTGACTTAATCTTTTCCCCTCTAAACACATTTATGATGCTTGGTATTCTTTATTCTGCCATATTCTGTATGTCATATATCATGATACCATGTTACGTTTCTATTATAGGGTTTTTTGTTTGTTTGTTTGTTTTCGTTTTTTTTTTTTTTCCCTGGGTCAGGGTCGGGTTTGAACCCACCACTACTGGTACATGGGGCTGGTGCCCTACTCCTTGAACCACAGGTGCCGCTTACCATGTTTCATTTCTTAGAAAACCTATGGAAAGTATATATTTTTTTAAAAAACAAATCCTTTATTATTATGGCCTATAGCAATTAAAGCTTAAAATTAGAATTAAGAATTGTGCATTGGGATTCAGGCGACCATATAGATATAATAACATTTTCGGCAAGGTTTCTCTTTGCAGGCACAAACTTGTCATTAAGAAATCTAATACTCATTTTTTGCTTGATTAATTACAGCAAAAGCATAACAAAATGTATATTGTGTGTTAGAGCATGCAACATTTGTAAAATTATGAATCAGAGAGAAGCTGAGGTATGAATTCACAACATCCTGTAAGAAACTCACAAAGTATGAAATTGTTTTTTGAATATTTTGGTATAAAAGAGAATATATGCCCTTAAAATATGAGGAGCACAATTCTTGATAACACAATTCACAGTCTAAAATATTCTGAGTTCTCCCAGAATCCCAAATATGCCATGGATTTACATAAGTGTAACTTTTGAAGATATTCTGATAGTTATACATAATAAAAATGCTTGCTATATAATATAAATATAATAGCTATTTTTTTCTAAGGAATTTAATGATAAGCCCTCTTGGAAGGGGCTGATAGGATTCTGATTTAATCCTTACAACACCTCTGCAAAGTATTAAAGTATTTGAATATTGTTTTACCTGTATGATTTCATAAGTGTTGGCAAATGTATACAGTTATGCATCTGATATCTCTATTAAGATGCAGAACATTTCTGACACTCAGAAGTAGGTGCTATTTTTAGCTCTAACTTCTAGATTCATAAAAACAGGCTCAGAAGAGTTAAATAATTTGCCAAAGGCACACCAATAGTAAATAGCAGAGCTTGTAGTCAAACCCACAATTGTTACTGTATCAGGACTCCCCTAGCTTACCTTCAACACCTATGGATTTTTTTGTTGTTGTTGTTATTTTTTATTGGTAAAGGTAGAATTTGAAGGAAATGAAATTGGAAGTCTGAGTGAGACTAGCTGACATCTAATGGTCTTTTTCAGAAGTGCTAATCATATCCTATCTTTGTAAGAATAGAGATTCTCACTTCATCCTTGGAATTTTAATTTGGTAGACTGGAGTGAGGAACTATAATCCAATTTTTTTTTTTTCCAAATGCTCCCAGTGATCCTGAGAGTCACCATATTTATCAGGACAGGTTATGTACTGCTGTGGTCACAAATTAACCATGAAATATCAGAAACTTAATATGTCCAAGTTTATTCTTATTCACAGCTCTACTGCTTGGAATCCACTGCAGTAATCATCCCTGATGCTCTGCCTCTGGTTGTTCCCCTGAAATGTTTATATCCATACAACAGGCAAAGAGAGAGAAGCTGAAGGGCTATTCCCTGGCTCTCAAATCCCTGCCAAATTCATTGGTCAGACAGAGTTCATCATAAGGCCCTCCCTTGTGGAAGGGGCTGAGGAATACGAAGGAAGATGTAGGCATTTGGGGAAAGATGAAGGTCATTGCCATGGTCAGGTTTGGAGAATCATTTACCTCTATGTTTCTTTTATTTGCTGGAAGTTTGTAGATCCAACAGGGTATAGATAGATTTAATCTTCTGCTTTCATAAGAATTAATCCACTGTGAAAACTCTTGACCACCAGGCAGTACTTTGCCTTGTCTTGTCTTTGACCAATGTGCTGCAGTATCTGCATGAGAAGCACAGCACTGTTACATGGGGGCTGACCTGATGTCCACCATCGCTTCCCTCCCTTGCTCTTTAATTCCCTTGAGGTAGCATGCTGGAAGTTTGACCAAGCCCGGAACCCTTTGCATTCTCATCTGAACTCGCTGCCAACTGGATGTCAACCTAACGTCTGCTGGTGTGTTAGGAAGCAGAAGTTTTACAGTTTTCCAGCTGTAGTGGTTAAGAGCCCATCCCAGAGTCAGATTGTCTGGCTTCACATCCCAGCTCCATCATTTACTAGGTATATGAGCTTCGTAAGTGACTTAACCTCTCTGAACCTAATTTCCTCTTGAGCAAAATGGAGGTAATTATAGTTTCTACCTCATGGGGCTGTCATAAGTATTAAAAATGATAATCCACGTAAGTGCTTAGCACGGGGTCTCCCATATGGAGAGCAACCAATATACTTTGTCTGCTTTTTATAATGGGATGTCTTTAAGACTGCTGATCTGTCAATACCTAATAAAAAGAAATTCCTCTCTCTGCCTTGCCTTACCCAGCGTAATGGATTTCACCATTATATGCTGAGAGAGAAGCCTTTTTCTATGCCTTCAAATCAATCAATTCCAATTCATTTCCCCACCTTCTTGGAAAGCCAGCTTTGACCCTATCTTTCAACTCCAAATGATGATTTTAGGAAAGTTAAAATGAAATTAGCAAAATGGTAATTTTCTGTCCATGAAAAGCATAGCAGCTATAAAAGGGTGGTGAATAATAACTCACGTCTGTCCTGATGTATACCGCATGAAGCTCTGTGTTATCTAGCAACAGGCTCTGTGTTAAATCATGCAACATAAACTTGCTTCCCTCAGAGTGGCAAGTGAGCTATTTTCAACTTTCTGTTGTGACACGATTTTTTAGGTTGTGTCAGCATGCCTGTTATCAATTCACCTCTTTGGGAACTGTATGCATCTTCTCCAAGAGTGTTTATTGAGAGCTCTTCCCCAACAGTGTCTAGGCGTTTTCCCGAATGTGTTGCATCAAATGCTAGTCTGGCATAATTATACCCGACATATTGTCCTTGAAAATGTGCTTTCTTGCTCAAATATGAAAATACTGCAGGCTCTAGCTACCTCAGATATTCACAATATATATCGGCACGTCAGTATACATTAGCGTTTCCAGGAGATAGTTCCAGACATCCTAAAGTAATATCTGTTCAGCTGTGTTCCACTGATCACCTACAAAGCCAATTTGGCCATGAAAAATTTGTTTTTACAATAAAGGATGTTCTAAAGAATGATATATTTGGTAGAATTGTAGGCAGGATTGATGAGAGAATTTAAACTATGGAAGTTTGCCTGTCCCTTAGGTTTAGAAAGATAACAATAAAGGAGCTATTTCACAACTAGTCTAATTTTATAAAGCCGATAGGCTTATAAGCAGAAAACTTCAATTTGTTTGACTGGGCTGGCACTGAGGAGGGGACAGAGGACATTTGTTATAGGTGTCACACCATTTAAGTGGGCACCAACATGCATAAACAATATTTTCATGCAACATTTTTAAATAAATCAAAATATTTTAAGATGTAAGAAAGCAAACTTCCATGATGAACAAGATAGCAAATTTTAAATGATGAAAAGATGAGTATTTTTCTTTTTTCCTCTCATTTTTGTCTTCTATAAGGCTGTGCACAGTACTATTCCTGTTCTTCTCTATTTAAAACCTTGATATTTTGTCATCATACAGTTTTGCATTCATTTTTGATATTTTAAAATCGTGCATTGAAGTATCATATCTTTGTTTCTTTTTCAAAAACTTACGGATTTGTGGGGTGCAAGATGAGTTCCATCATAGGTATAATATATATTGCATAGTGATATAGTCTGAGCTTTGGGTGTACCCATCACTTGAGTAGTAGTGCACCTTGAATACCATAGGAACTTCTTCAGCCACCACCCCCTCCCACCATCCCCTCCTGTGAATTTCCAAGGTCTATTATATCACTCTGTGTGCCCATGTGAGGCTACAGTTGAACTTATAAATGAGAGCCAAACATGTGTTTGGTTTTCCATTCTAGAATTACTCCACTTAGGAAGTTGATGCAAAACATATTATTTCATATGTTCTTATCACTGAATATTACTGTATGGTACGTGCACATACACACGCACATACACATATTATTTTTGTTTTTCAGAGACAGAGTCTCACTTTGTCGCCACTGGTAGAGTGCTATGGCATCACAGCTCACAGCAATCTCCAACTCCTGGGCTTGGGCTTATTCTCTTGCCTCAGCCTCCTGAGTAGCTGGGACTACAGGCACACACATATATTATTTATATACAGACACACACACACACACACCACATTTTCTTAATCTATTTTTCAGCTGATGGCACTTAAGTTGATTCCACATCTTGACAGTTGTGAATTGTGCTTTAATAAACATAGAAGTGCAGGTATCTTTCAGAAATAATGATTTCTTTTCCTCTGGGTGGATACCCAGTGATGAGATTGGTGGATCAAACAGTAGATCTATGTTTAGTTCTTTGAGAATTCACCATACTGCTCTCCACAGTAGTCATACTAATTTACATTCCCACCAGTACTGTATAGTAAGTGTTCCCTTCTCAATGCATCCAGGCCAACAGCTATTGTTTTATGACTTTTAATGGCAGGCCTTCTAATGACAGTAAAATGGTGTCTCATTGTGGTTTTCATTTGCATTTCTCTGATGACTAGTGATGTTAAGCTTTGTTTACATTCGTATAGGTTGCCTTGATTTCTGAGGATTTTGGATCAACCTTGCTCACCTCACTCGGCTTCTGGCTTTGCAACTAGATCCCTACTCAAATGCAGCTGGGGATGAAACAGCAAACACATTTTATCTTGGGCTGACATTCTGCACCAAGTGAGAGTAAGATTAAAAAGAAATGTCACACCCATGTCCATGGCAGCGTTATTCACAAGAGATGAAAGGTGAGTACAGCCCAAATCTCTATGGACAGGTGAATCGAGACAGAAAATGTAGTATATACATACAAAAGAATACTATTTGGCCTTAAACAGAAAGGAAATAATAAATAATAATAATTATTATTATTATTTTAGACAGAGTTTGGCTCTTTTCCCAGGGTAGAATGCTGTGGCATCAGCCTAGCTCACTGCAACATGATACTCATGGATTCAAACAATCTTTCTGGCTCAGCTTCCAAGTAGCTGGGACTATAGCCTCCCACCCCAACACCCAGCTAATTTTTCTATTTTTCAGTAGAGATGGGGGTCTCACTTTCTCAGGTTGGTATTGAATTCCTGAGCTCAAGCATTCCACCTCTCTTGGCCTTCCAGAGTGTTAGGATTACAGGCGTGAGCCACCACACCCGGCCCAGGAAGGAAATTCTGACACATGCTACAACAGGAATGAACCTTGAGGGGATTGTGTAAGAGAAGCAATCCAGTCGCAAAAAGACAAATATTGTATGATTCCACGTGAACCAAGTGTCAAGTGTAGTGAAGCTCAAAACAACAAGCAAGGATGGTAGTTGCCAGAGACTCGAGGACAGGAAATGGGGAAAGTTTCAGTTTTGCAGCATACAAATACATGTAACAGGGCTGAGCACGGTAGCTCACACGTGTAGTCCTAGCACTCTGGGAGGCCAAGGCAGGAGGATCCCTTAACTCAGGAGTACAAGACCACCCTGTCGCTACTAAAAATAGGAAAAGGAAGGGCGTAGTGGTGAGTACCTACAGCCTCAGCTACTTGGGAGGCTGAGATAGGAGGATCACTTGAACCCAGGAGTTTGAAGTTGCTGTGAGCTAGGCTAATTCTGTGGCACTCTAGCCTGTCTCAAAAAAAAAAAATTATATATATATATATGTATATATGTTTACTTAACATTACTGGTATGTACACATAAAATCCTGTTACGATGGTAAATTTTACATTATGTATATTTTAGCACAATTAAATGTTTAAAAATTCAAATTAAAAAACAAAAGGAAGAAATATCAGGGATCAAGGACAGAGTGCATATCATGGAGCCAAAGAAACAGGATATCACGAAAGGGAGCAGAGACGTAGGCGGTTGGTGAGTGACCTGGGTGAACTCCAGCCTCAGGGCTTCCACACTCCCACAGGCTGCCTTGAAATGAGGGTGACACACATACATTCATCTTCAAGTGCTTTCTCTGGTTCTTCTTCTACTTGGGCTGCTTTCTAGGGGGAGAAAAAAAAGGATCTTTCTATATCAGATAAATTGTGATTAGTGATGCCGTGTGTTAATGCACACCTTCAGAGTGCTGATGGACCAGCCAAGATGTGCAACACATTTCGGATGCTTTTATAGAAAGCTAAGATTATTTTTCTAATAACTCTTTCATCTGCAGCATCTAGTTTTTCCATTAGGAAAACTAAAATAGCTTGTGGAATTGCTTTTTGTCCTTCTACAATAACAGATGCCGCGGCCAGCCAGTCACTTTGGGAGATATGTAGAATGTGATGTGGATGCAATGAGAAAATTCTCTCTTCAGTCCACACCCTTTTGGCAGAAGGAAATTTTGTGACATTGCCTTCCTCTTTCTAGGTCATAGGACATCTTCTCTGGTGTGAGTGCAGCAGTGATCATTTATGTCCGCAAATGCTGAAATAATGACTGTGTTCTCTTTGAGGGCATCCAACAACTAACAGAGAGCCTTGGCCATAGTACGTGCTAAGTAAACATTCTTTTGAATATTTTCTTTCAGTGGGACACAATAGATACCTTTTTGTTCTGAGATAGTGTCTTACTCTGTTGCCCAGGCTAGAGTGCTGTGGCCTCAGCCTGGCTCACAGCAACCTCATACTCATGGGTTCAAATGATCCTTCTGCCTCAGCTTCCTGAGCAGTTGGGACTACAGGCACCTGCCACAATGCTTGGATAATTTTTCTATTTTTAGTAGAGACAGCATCTCACTCTTTCTCAAGATGATTTTGAACTCCTGAACTCAAGGGATCCTCTGCCCTGAGCTTCCCAGAGTGCTAGGATTTACATATGTGAGCCACTGTGCCCAGACAATGGATGTCTTTTTTTTGTTAACGCTGATGGAGATAGATAGTCATTATCACTCAGGATGAGCTAGATTAAGCTGGGATAATAAACCCCCCTAAATCCTAGTGACTGAAAGCGTGGAGATGTATTGGTTTCTCGTGCTACATATCCACTGCAGATTATCTGTACTGTCATCTTTCCTCCTGTCATCCTCATTCTGAGACTCATGCTAACTGAACATGCTTCCTCTGGTTGTCCAAAGCAAGAGTCCAAAAAAAGTTGGCTGAGTCAAGCTTCTTTGGCTCATCAGTGACGCATCACTTTGTCCACATGTCAGTGGCCATAGTAATTCACATGGCCCCTCAAGTTCAACAAGGCAGGCTTGCATAATCTTCCCTCAGAAAGGCTCTTTGCAACACCACCAGTAACAACAATAACAAACTGGAATAGTCAGCAAAGAGCATTCTAATCTACTGGTAGTTGAAGAAAGGGAGAGAGAGCCACTTTCTCTACGATTTTCCAAGAACTTTCTACAGTGTCCTCAGTCACTATGGATGCAGTGAGTCTTGACCATAACCCTATGAGACACATATTATAATTTCTTTTTTTTTCTTTATATAGGCAAAGAAGCCAAGTTCAAGATGACTCAGTAGCCTGTGTTTGTATCCACGTCTAACTAACTCAAAGTGCATGCTGGTCCCAAGATAACGTCATGATCCCCACACTCCCATGTGGACAAAATAGGTCTTAATCACTTACAATGCAAACCATTTTTTTCAATGACGCAGCCCAGTGTGGACATCTATATTGATTCAATAGGCAGATGAAAAGCACAGCATGTAAAGATTGACAGGGATAGCTCTATTCTTCTAGAACCAGAATGGTGCTGGGAAGGCCAGGTTACTTTTCCCACCTCAAGTATTTTCCACATGAAAAAGCATGTGAGCTTCACAGACCACCACAATACACACTGTAAAATTCCTTCAAGAAAAGTATATATTTTTTAAATATTATTATATCTGAAGCATCACAGACAAGTCAAAAACATAGATTTCTAGAAATGTCTAAGACTAGAGAATTAATTAAAATGAAAATAAATTCAAGAGCAATACAAGAAAAGAGTTTACTAAGGCAATGAACACATATCAAAGCCAAAGGCTGGTGGAAGAAACCCAGTGTTGAAGTGCATGTTCAACTCTAAAACCATAAATAAACGATCTTTAAAATCTCACTCAGGGAGCTCACCACCCCCTTGGTGTCTGTTCTATTTTTGTCCTAGCTTACCAATATTTTATGAAATAATAAAAAACAATTAATTGATACAAATACTTTAGGCTGCTACTGAGAAAAGTGAATTAAAAATGGAAAAAGACTAAGTGTCTAATAATGGGTAAATGAGTAAGGAAAGTCTGAGCCATCTGTTTGAAGAAAGGCTACCCCACTGTTAAAAGACTCATTTACAAAGAGCTTGAAAATAATGTGTGAAGATGCCTTGGCTTTCATGTTATGTGAAACTATTAGAATATAAAATGGAACATATTATAAGGGCCACTCTGTAGGACACATGACCAGGGAAAGTGAGTAAAGTGTATATGGAAGTGAAGATAAGAAGAAAATATAGGTGAATAGGAAATCTACTCGTCTATGGTGTCAGTAGTTCTGTATGTAGGCTGCATGACCACAGGTGTTTGTGGCATTCAGTGTTTATTTACCTAGTAGATATTTGGGGGGATGCTATGATGTAGTAGGCACAGTTCTAGGAGTGGCAGTGAATAAAATCATGCTATCTCATGCTGCTTGTATTATAATGTGAAGGGGGCACATGAGCAATGATGAGCCTGTTAGCTGGTTAAAACGTTTTGGAGAAAACTACATAGCAGGGGTGTCCCACCTTTTTTCTTTTCTGCCTCATATTGGAAGAAGAGGAGTTAGTTGCCTTGGGCCGCATGGTAAATACACAAACACTAACAAAAGCTGATTAGGCCTATTTTTTTTTTTAAAGGTCCATGAATACTTTTCATGATATTGAACACCACAGATAAGCAAAAAAGGGTCTTTATGAAATGAGCATGTGGCCTGCAGGCTGCAGGTTGGACACCCCACTCCCACCCCCGTGTAGGCTCAGGAACACAGTGCCATTGAGGCAGGTGCGTTTTATATCCAGATGTTGGCCAGGGAAGGCCTCTCTGAAAAGGTGATATTTGAATTGAGTCCCGGAGGAAGTAGAGAAGCTGTCCAGGCAGGTAACTAGGGACAAGCATTCCCCAGAGAAAATGTCACATGTCCTGGGATGCCTGGAACCTTCTGGAGCAAAGAAGGCAAATGTGACTTGAATGAGGTGAGGAAACAGGGTAGCAAGAGAAGGGGTCAGACAAATGGTCATTGCTGGTCATGGCAATCATGGGGCTTTGTAGGTAATTTCCAGGACTCTGGTTCTTTCACTGAAAGGGGTGAAAATCTACCAGAAGGGGCTGAGCCAAGATGTGGCAATGATCTGACTCAAAGCACCGTTCTGGCTGCCAGGTGGGAACAGATGAGGAGCAGGCTTAGCAAAACAGAAACAGGTGAGACATACCAGTAACTTGGACCAGGAAATAACAGCAGGAGAAAGGAAAGATGTTTGGATTTTCAATAATTCACAGATGAATCTGAAAAGAAGGGCTTATGAATTGGAAATGGCACAAGAAGACAGAAGAGGACTCAGTCCGGATTCCCAGGCTGAGGCACCGAGACACTGCCAGGATAAAAGTTGCCCTTTACTGAGAGAACATTGTACCACAAGCAGATTTGAGGGCAGGATGGGAAGAAACCGGGAATTTGGTTTCAGATGGATTAATTCTGAGATGTTTAGTCAAATAAGCAGATAAATGTCTGAGTTCAACATGAGATAACCTAGGTATTAAACATAGTTAGACAAGATGAGCGATCTGGGAGTCAGTCCTGGTCATATCACTATTTAGACCTGAGCATCATGAGATGAAATCTGGGAACAAACGTGATGATCAATGGGCTAGAAAGAGAACTGGGTGGGGGGGGGTTGTCCCCGGTCACGTTGAGTAGGTAAAGATGGAGGGAGTTTATGCCAGTTGCAGCTAATGTGATATATGCAATGAGAACCGATAAATGGTTCCCGTATTTGGTGAAAGAGATCATGGGCAGAGTGGTTTCAGTGGAGAGGTCAGCTGGAAAGCCCCCGTGGAGGGAGAGAGAGAGGGAGGAAGCCAAGCCATGCAGGAGAAGGGAAATGGAGATACTAGACTGTGGCATAAGGAATTTATGGGGTAAAAGGAAAGATTTTGATAAGCTGGGAAATATCACAGTGTTTTTGTATGACAATGGGAATAATACAACAAATAGTAGAAACTTGGTAATGCAAGGAAGAGAAAAGATAGCAACAGAGATGTCCTGGGCTAGGTGAGAGAGGGCCCCGACACATGGGAAAAGTCCGCCTTTGAAGTCACTCATCATAACAGAAGCAAAGATGCAGAGACTTTGCTGTTTGGAGACGGACGCAGGTGGAACTTCACCTCTGCTATAGCTTCTATTTTCTCAGCAAATTAAGAGGAATTATGTTGTCTTCCCAGGTCATATAGCAATAAATCATAGAGCTGTCTGGATTCCAGATTCCAAAGTGTGTTCTTGCCATGACAGCACAATGGTCTTGTTTAAGCCTTCGTCAGGGTAAAAAACTGAAACTCATTTCCATTTTAGATACCCTCACTTCGTGTTAATATTCTGAAGAGAGGTCTCCCCTTCCATTTGCCAAACCGCATATTGGAACCATTTTTATGGGCCAGAAGCATTCCGCTGAAATTTTCCATATCTACAACAGTAATCCCTTAGCTGATTTCTTGAAGTTTCCAAAGCCCAAAATTAATAACAAGAACTTAATATCTATAGCAAGATTATGAGGTCAGTATTAGCAGCACCATTTTACAAATAAGTAAATTAAGACTCAGCAGGATTAAGAAACTTAATCATCACAGCACCCTCCACCCCTAGCAAGGTTCAGAGGGCACATTCAGTATTTGGCGGATGAAAAGAGATCACCTATCTTTTGAATTTATATTACCTAGTCAGATTTTAGTTACAACAATTAAAACACTCATCTAAAATGCTTTAAACTATAATATTGTCGTTTCAGGTCCAAAGCAGGTGAATTCAATGGCTTACCAATGGGCTAGTTTTCACCAGCTTCGCATTCTCCCACCCTGAGCTG